>NC_137116.1:38113639-38713639 GCF_949357685.1 Gobio gobio | reverse complement strand
TATTTATATATATATATATACATAATATTTTTTTATAGCTTCTCAGTTTGAAAACTCCCAAACTCCTTATTAATCTGAAGTAAACTGCATCAGTAAGAATGTATCTATATAACTTTAAATAACATGTGGACTCAAAATAACTGGAACAGACCAGCAAATTGAAAGGGAAAACACTGTTTTCAGTATATAATGTGATTTACTATTATTTGTCATTCTGTAATTCCTCTTTATTTACCATAAAATCACCATCTGAACTGACACGCACAAATGCTCTCCACATTTAGAGGATAGGCCTCTCTGTTTCACTCTCACACAGACTATAAGCCGTGCCAGCTTTATGTGGACAAAAGCATCTAAGGGGCTGAAGTTTGAATACAAATGAAAATTTCAGGACAAGAAGATTAGCCTAATTCAGGATTTACAGCTAAACATTATAATTGTTCATTTAATCCCTGGTGGAAAGTGCAGTTAACGCTAATAGTTTCAATTCCAACAGGGATTTGGGCCTATTTCTGCGTCAGTTCACTTTCAAGTGCTCAGTCAAGTGTTATAGGCCTACAGAAGTGCAGTTTTGGGTGTTGCAGATCCCGCATCTGGAGCTGAAGTTACTGTTGGAACCGGGTATTTGAATGCTTATTTGTGTGGTTTAATAAATAATCTATTTTACATTAGGAGCTGTGAATTTAGGATGCTGCAATGTTTATAGACAGGCCATTTGTGGGATCAGAGCTCCTGCACATTGCATTAATAAAGAGAATGGTTTCACTTATCTAGAGAGTCATGCAACAGGCAACTATGTGATGTTTTGAAACTGGAATCCGCGCGATGTTTATACACAGCAGCACTCGTGCAAGCTCTAGAGTCTTATCTGTAAACACGAGCTTGTGTATTCAGACACGCGCATCTCTCCAGACCTGAGGCTGCAATCTGTGCGAATGCGGAAAAAAAAAATTAATAATATTTTTTTTTTTTTAGATGCAGCTATCATAATATGGGATTTGCAACTGCATACTAGTAGTATCCTACGTGCAAAACATGCTTTAAAAAATAAAAAGATATCCGACTTTATAATGTAAACAACTGTTCCGGTCATTGAATATTCATTGATGATTTGTCACTACGCCATCGCTCAAATCCACACTGTAACACGCTTTAAATCACTAAAATATATAAAAAAAGAAGTTTATGGCCAATGCCTTAAGTACCTATACTATTTGGACCAATTTATTATTATTATTATTATATTGTTGTTGGGGGCATTTAAATAGAAAAAGTCGAGTTAAGTGAACGGATATTATTGTTACAAGTGACAGACTTTGCTGTTACAAGTTATTCAAACAAATATAGTTTAAAAATTAAAGTGTGTATCATTTTTCCCCGCATCATGAGTATTTGATGTTTGTGAGGTTGAACCCCAGGCCTGGCGTAGTGTGTAAATGAGGATGCTGCGTGTTGTTCAGCAGGTGTGGCGCGTGTCTCCACTGACCAGAGAACGGCGCGTATCCCGCGCGAGCTCAAGCTTCCCCGGGGCTCCGGTCTCTGTGAGCTTTACCCAATAAGAGCGGAGAGACGGCGGGCTGTCAACATTCCTATCGCCCCTCTCTCTCTCCCCCCGTCGCCCACCCCTTCGGTCTGCAGTTCGCACAGTTCATCGCCCCGGTTTATCTCGCGCAGTCTGCTATCAGCGCTCGCAGACTCCAATGGAAAAACGGAGAGGCGCGTGTTTCACAGCCCTGCCTGAACGCAAAACGTGGGGAGAAAAAGTGGAAAAGTTGGCACTCTTGCTGATCAAATTGCACCTCACCGAGACTTCATCTGTTCTCAAGAGGAGGTGAAAAAAAGAAAAGAAAAGAAAGCGCTCTCTGAACCTGCCCGTCTGGCTTGGATTATTTCTGCTGCGGTTGCCAGATCTCGGGGAATACTTTTATATGGCACACGCTAATATCCGGGCAGATACATGATATCCGTCCGTGCATCATCCGCACGGAACTCTGTACATCTGTCCAGCTATCAGAAATCCAAACTTCAGCAGATCCCCGCAGACCTAAACACAGTACAGAATCGTGTTTTCTTATCACCGCTGGAGGACACGCTCAACTATGTTTGGCTGCGGTAAAGTTCTTGGGTCGCCCCGGATTCTCAACAGATCTACCGCTGCTCCCGGAGGCTCAGGATTAAGACACATAATCAGAAACAGCTCAGGCTCATCCTACGGTCCCCGTGCGTCCTCGCGGCTGTGTTGCGCGTTCCTGTTGCTCCTGCTCATCCTCACACCGCGCGTGGACTCGTCCTGGTGGTGAGTAGCGTCCAGCATCCCCGCGCGCCGCCGCTGGCGCACACTCGCGCGCAGAAACCGAGGGTTTTTTTTTCTGCTCACGGTGACCGAGCTGCTGTCATTTGGGAGTCTGGACATTTGCACATGTCTGTTATTGTTTTTTTTTTTATTGCGTTACAGCTTTTTAATTTAAGTGCGGTGTTTAGGTGTGCAAGTCTATTTTATACTTTAGGTTAATACAAAACAGAGTTTTAAACCTTGGGGCAATGTTTCCAACGATATCTGCGTTTTAATGTTAATTTGAAGTAAGGGTTGGGTCCAGAGTGTTTGACTTCTTAAAGCAATTTCTGTCGTTAATTTTTAGGGCGAAAATATGTTGAGGTTCGTCTCGCGCAGCCAAATTGCTTTGCACCCCTAGCACAGTTAGACAAAAATCAACTATCTTAAATTCATTTTAAACAAAGCTCTTTAGGCATATGCCGCCGAAACATAATGAAGTGATAACTGATATTTTGTAGCTAAGGATCCTGACGGAAAGTGCTGGAGCAGCTGTTGCTATGGTTATCTTCTCGGTCTGTTCGCGAGCGTGTAGCGCGGTCTGAATAACTTGTAATCTAACTTTTGTGGTTACTAAAAACACTGTTTTTGTTTGACTATGCTGTTGAAAAATGTATAGAGCTATAGCTACTTATATGTGGAAGGATACATACTTTTGAGACCCCCGACCTTTTGTTTTTATTTGCTTTGGGGAGGTTAAAGTCTTAATTATGGGGTTCAGACCCCACAAACTCCCCATAATTCGCACCCTGCTGGTGGGCAGACAGAGGTCGGGAGATGGCAGTCAACTCAAGTAGGCTACTAAAATGAACACACACGTTGCGCTTGGTGCAGGAACGCAGCTCCACCGCCCTCTCCGCCAAGATATTGGCATTTAAAACGCAATTATTCTAGAAACACACAAATCATGCATTTCGCCCCCTCAAAATATCATTTTAAATGCTCATGAGGGTTGGGGTTTTCCCCAGAGCTTGTGCTTATGTATAGTAACAGGCCCTGCACATCATTATATCAAGAGTTATGGGTTGGGTTTTCATGGTGTGCTTGAGGTGTGGTGCCAGCCAATAACAGAAGAATAAATGAAATAACTGCAATATGTGTCAGGCCTCCTGCTTAGATGCACACGCACACACACTTAGCTGGTGACTACAGTGCAGTGAGCCTGAGCAGTCATGAATAAACCAGCCACATGCTCATTGCTCACATATATAAATGTAGTTAAGGAGCGGTGGGGTTTTTATGTATACTTAATATACATGTGGTTGTGTGCACGGCAAATGTTAATTTAATGTTTTTGCTCAATGTACTGTACCTACAAGTATAAAACATACTGTACTCCAGCGCTCTGGTGAAGATAATACGTTCATACTGGACCCATAACAACTGTGTCAGTTCAATATTAAGTTTGGCTGGCACTGAACTAAGAAAGTAAGAAGGAAAGAAACCAGAGGAAAGCAAGTCCTTTGCTTTGTTACTATCGTGGTGTAATAAGTCAGGCTGACATTCCCGATGCGAGGCACTCACCAGAGCCAGAGAAAGGGATCTCTTGCTCCCTCTTTTTCGCTCTGTGATCTGCTCATCCATCACTTTAAGCAGACAGAGCAGGAATCCTCTTAAGCTACTGGGCGGCCTGTTAGTGTCTCATAGTGAACTTATATCACAGACACACACACAGAGATGAAGCTAGACATAAGCCTGTCTGTCCTGGACTTCCACACAGATAGAAAGGTGTGTGTGTGTCCTTTGAAGTGAACTTCATCTTTGACCTGTGAGCTTTTGTACCGGGTTCGGCAAAATTCAGAACCGAAAATTGGCTTCCTTTCAATTCATGAGAACCGGACACACCCCAGGAGGTTGAATAGAAATTGTAATTGGACTTAGAGAAGAATTTATAGAATTGCAATTCATTGTGTTTTGACAAATTTAGCTTTTCTAGTTACAAATGACAGTCATATGAATTTCTTTAAATTCTCAATTCATTTCTGAATGAGGCACAAGCTAGTTTTGTAATCATCCAACCATATTGCATATTGCTCTAACTATTAAACACAAAGAGTGTGGCATTATGGCACATGTAAGTTTTGACAGTTCTAAAAATCATTCATCCAGAACAGCAGGACTAGAAACTTTAGCACCCTGATTCAGAGGAAAAGTGGGAGAGATATGATAGATGTGGGGCCTGATCTATGGAAATGAGAAAATGTGATTAGACCAATGGAGAAAAAGACAAATATGGAGAGATGGAGAGAGAAGAAAGGACAGAAATAGGGAGGAGGGGAGTTTTCACCACCATTTGGGTGATAGAAGCAAAAAATGACAAAATTGTACATTCTTTTCCCCGTCAAGCCTAACTACACACACACACACAGAGACACGCAGACATGAGGGCAGATTTTACTGTGTTTTTACAGCATGTGGTTGTGGTTGTGGTCGTGGTCCTGTGGATAATGAATTACTGCTGCTGGTAAAGCCAACCTGCAAGCCACCACAATGTGTAAGACCAGCCTGGTGTGTGTGGGTGAGCGTTTCCAAACTCAAACTATTGAACACAAAGCACAGGGTCCGATAAAGCCCTATAATCACAGTCAAATGAGGCGTCGGAGTGGGAGGAACACCGTCATAATCAAAAGGTTGATCAACATTCACAAAAATGCACATTTTTGCAGACTAAATTATTTAAATCCTCCTTTAGTCTGACAATAGCCTACAGAGTGTGTGTAAGTGTGAAGGCTGAGATCAGGCTTGATGTGACACGGTTTGGGTGTGTATTAGAAAGAGAGGGATTTTATCCCAGTTTCTGTTGCCGTTAAGCAAACATTTTATCGAAGAGTGATGGATTGAAACAATCAGAACAGGAATGAAAACCATACAGAGTAAAAGAGAGACAGAACACGCCATTATTCATTAAATCTTCTTCTGTTTTGATTATCCGATTGGGTTAAGTAGAATCAACTATGACATCACAGCAAACGATAAGGGAGCTAATACTTCAGATAAAAGAGCAAAAACTTAAGATTTAACTCAGAATACAAGATTATCATAGAGAGCTCAAAATGTATTCCAAATTGGTTGATGTTGAGCTTATTATGCATGTGTGCCTTGACATAAATCATAAATAATGATTGGTTTGTGAATGTCTGTTTATGACACATGCCAAACTTCCCTCTGAAATTCCACTAATGAGTGGTAAGATTCTGGGAATGATCAAACTCTTTGGGCTCAGACAATGCAAAAATCACTGAATGTTTACTGATTCAGCACTTTCGGAAGAATACCAATTGGCAGAAACTGTGACTGATTGGAATAATTCAGGTTTTAAGCCACCGTGTTTGTATATTTCAGGTATATTGGAGCCCTTGGTGCACGTGTGATCTGTGACAATATCCCCGGGCTGGTGAATAAACAGAGACAGTTGTGCCAGAAGTATCCAGACATCATGCAGTCAATCGGGGGCGGGGCTAAAGAGTGGATTCGAGAGTGCCAGCACCAATTCCGCCATCACCGCTGGAACTGCAGCGCTCTGGACAGAGACCATACTGTTTTTGGGCGAGTCATACAGCGCAGTGAGTTCTAGAAATGTGTCTGTGTGTTTTGGAGACAGAAGGAGACAAGGTTATTAAAGAAAAGAAAAAAAGAAAGAAAAATGCTAAATTTTAAATCCAGAGAACGATGGAAGTTCTAATGTTAAATGTAGCAGCAATGGCTAATTTATAAGTAATACTTAATACTGCATTTGAGAAATACAATGCATAACATGTATTTGAATTTTGAAGATTATTTTTTCAGGCATTATTCATTATTATTCTAATTACTTACTTATTAAAATAAACTTTAGATGTATTATTAGTAGACTGTTAGGTTAGGGTTAGTAGCAACTGTGCTGGCAAAATGAGTTGCAGTGAGCACATTTTAAAAAAAAATTATTGAAAGAAAAAAAAGATAGTTTTTTTTTTTCAAATTGTCTATTAAAAACCCTTCAAACTGATGTATGGTTTGAATCGGACAAAAAAATGAATGAGCTACACCTGTTTGAAGTCGATAGAGTCAGCAAAGTTAAAGTTTTCTGAAGGTTCTAAAACAAAATCACGTTGCAACCATACCTTAAAATTTGGCACCAAACTAAATATCTATAGGAAAAATATATATTCAACTTTTTTCCCATGATACCACAATATATGAAAGCCTATATATGTTTGAGTGAATACTTGCCAAGACAGATATTTTACTGTAATTCTGTGTATGTGTGAATATTGGGATTGCGCGCTGTGAGAGGCGTCTTTGTGCGCACACGTCGGTCAGTCAGCGCGAGTGAGATAGTTCCCTTTCGAGGGAACTCGCACTGCATCGGGACGACGCTTTTGGGATACTCCCTTAGCATCAGCGAATCTGAAACCAGAATGCCAACTAGGCCAATCCGATTGGCGTGCGTGATGACGTCATCGTGACGGCATACCCGGAAGTATAAAAGGGGTGCTGGAACGTAATGGCGGTAGTTATTGCTCTTCAGCAAGCGCTATCTGTCAAACTGTCTGTCTATTTACTGTTGTATGTCAGTGAAAGTGTGTGATTGAAATGAAGTGTGAAAAAGTGAGAGAGTTCAAGCAGTGTGTGCATCCTTGCCCTCGCTACATGTCGGGCTCGGATACACACCTGCTGTGTGTGCACTGCCTGGGCGTTCAGCATGCTCGAGCGGCTCTCGAGGGAGCCGCTTGTGAGCATTATGAAAGCTGACGCTCAGAGTGCTCCGCTCTCAGCGTGAGCCCCGTGGATCGGTCCCGCATCCGCCGAGGCGGTGCGGCGAGGCTGGTCATGGGGCTCACGGATGGACTGTCAGCGGGACTGGGACTGCTGAGGCATCTTCCCAGTCTTTATCTGACAGTTCAGATGTTCTCCTTCCCCGTGTGGAAGCCCGCGCTGCGGCTTCTTCCCCCGGGGCGGAGGACGCGATGTGTGAGAGGTCTGATTCTGAGGAATTAGACGTACTCAGCATTGAGGCAGTCAAAGTCATAAGCACTTCTTAAATATGCAAGATTCCATCCACGCGATTGCTGGAAAAAAAGAAAAAAAAGGCAGCGCGCAGGTTATGGGTCTGCAATTAATGTGAACACACGCGATCGGTGTGCATGAGATACTGGTTGGCTTAACGGACGAGTCCGTATAGTAAATAAATCAGTATTTGTCTGATATGGCTGCATTTAAGTCTGAGGATTTAAATGAGATATTATCTGACTCTGAGGAGTTAGATATTCAGTCATTTCAGACCATGTTTCACTGTATTGTGTGACACTGTTTGGCTTTTTTCTCGAGGGATGAAAGCCAATTGTATTATGACGGCTTGAACCACGTTGCTGAGGCAACGCGGGGTCTATGAGTCCGTATAAATACAAATAAAACAGTGTCGTCTGATTAATTACGGCTACATTTAATTCTAAGGAATTAAAATTAAATATAATCTAACTTTGAGGAGTTAGATATTCAGCCTATCATTCAGACTATGTTTCACCTTATTGTGGCTGCATTTAATTCTGAGGAATTAAATTAAAATATTATCTGACTTTGAGGAGTTAGATATATTTTTTATTCAGCCTATTATTCAGATCAGGTTGCACGGGTTTGGTGATTATGATGGCATTTAATTCCGAGGAATTGAGTGTCATGTTATCCGACTTTGATAAGTTGGATACTTTAATTCTGTCACCCAAGCGTGTTTAACTTGTGAACTGGATATTCATCTAAGATGGAGCCCTCCTGAAGTTGATGTCGTTCTCGCCGCCTTGTGGCCTGCGGGACACATCAGTTTCAGGCAATTGCTAATCGCAGTGTCCGCTCTAGGGTTGTGGCCCTGTTGAGCTGCTCCCTTAGATGAGGCCCCCTGCTGGCCAGCCCCCTCTCCCGGGTAGGAGCGATCGAGGTCGCCTCCCCTGTGGAGTTTTCGGGAATCGATGCTGTGTTCCCGCCGTCTAGTACGCTTCGGGCCACATCATTTCCCCGTGCACGCGTGCTGCACCAGCCGCCTCTAGCAAGACTTGCGGTGGTCCAGCAAACGCGTACGCACACCGAAAATCTTCCTCGATTTCGCCCTGCCGGTAAGCCGCTTCAGGGGGTCGGGGAGGAGGCTCGGTTGACACCCGAGACCGGCCTCGAGAGGCTGGTTCCCTTAGCAGATTATCTCGGCGCATGGTTATGCCTCCGAATATATCAGCTTGGGGCCTGCGACTGTAGGAAGGGGCATACAGACTGCAGTCCGGTTACCTTCCCCTGAAGTTCAGTGGGGTGGTCTGGACGGCAGTGGTCCCTGGGCAGGTTCGGGTAATGGAACAGGAAGTTCACTCCCTGTTGGTAAGGAGGCCACAGAATGTGCTCCTCCGCCAGACAGGGAGTCCGGGTTCTACAGCCAGTACTTCATAGTTCCTAAGAGGGATGGCGAGTTGCATCCAACTTTAGACCGGAGGTACTTGAATCGTTCTCTGAGGAGATTCAGATTCAAGATGCTTAGCATTTCCTCCATTGTGATTCAGATCCAGTCTGAGGACTGGTCTGTCACGATGGGTCTGAAGAGGACGCATACTTCTCTGTATCCATCCTTCTGTGTCACAGGAAGTTCCTGAGGTTCGCTTTTTGGGGCAAAGCGTACCAATATCGGGTTCTTCCAGGCGGCCTGGTCTCTAAAATGAAGCTAGGCCACAGCATCACTGTGAAGCAGTTTAAGGTCTGCTGGGGCTCATTGCGGCTGCGTCCAACAGAATATCTCTTGGCCTGCTGCATGAGACCCTTACAGTGGTAGCTGGGAATCAAGGGGTTTTCCTCTGGGGGAAAACCATTCTGTATGATCAGGGTAACGCGCAGATGCCTTCGTTCCCTAGTCATATGGAAGAAACCTTGGTTTCTGTCCCAGGGGCCAGTGTTGGGAGCGTTCTGTTGCCGGGAATCCGTTTCAACAGACGCCTCCCTCACTGGCTGGGACGTGGTTATGGGAAGTAAACCAGGTGGCTTTCCTTGAGGGGAAATCCATTCTGTATGATCAGGGTAACGCGCAGTGGCCTTCGTTCCCTAGTCATATGGAAGAAACCTTGGTTTCTGTCCCAAGGGCCAGTGTTGGGAGCGTTCTGTTGCCGGGAATCCGTTTCAACAGACGCCTCCCTCACTGGCTGGGACGTGGTCATGGCGGCCGCTTTGCGAGAGGTCTGTGGGAGACCAGGCATTTCTCAAGGCACATCTACTGCCTGGAAATGCTGGCGGTCTACAAAGCTCTGAGGAGCTTTTTCCCGGACCTCCGCGGCCACCATGTCCTGATATGGAAGTAAACCAGGTGGCTTTCCTTGAGGGGAAATCCATTCTGTATGATCAGGGTAACGCGCAGTGGCCTTCGTTCCCTAGTCATATGGAAGAAACCTTGGTTTCTGTCCCAAGGGCCAGTGTTGGGAGCGTCCTGTTGCCGGAAATCCGTTTCAACAGACGCCTCCCTCACTGGTTGGGGCACGGCAGGGGGGTTTGAGGTTGCGCCCTCTTTGCAGACTGGCGCATCACATCCTCCTGTGGTCCCAAGGGAAACTGTTGTCCATCAGGGCAATGTATGTCCCGGGGGTCCAAAATCAGGGAGCAGACATCCTGCTGAGGCAGGGGCTGAGGCCCGGGGAGTGGCGACTCCACCCAGAGGTGGTGGAGGCCATATGCAAGAGGTTCGGCCCAGTGGAAGTGGATCTGTTTGCGTCTCGAGAGACGTCCCACTGTCCACTGTGGTTTTTCCCTCACGCATCCAGCTCCGCTGGGGCTGGATGCCATGGTGCAGACGTGGCCGAGGCTGCGTCTGTACGCATTTCCCCCGATTGCTCTGCTCCCGGGAGTCCTGGAAAGGATCCGTCGACAGGGGGTCAGTCTACTTCTGGTAGCACCCCGTTGGCCGACTCGAGTTTGGTTCTCGGATATCATAGCTCTGCTAGCAGGTCAGCCGTGGGAGATTCCTCTGAGGAGGGATCTCCTATCTCAGGCGGCGGGTACGATATTTTACCCCCGCCCGGAGATTTGGAACCTATGGGTCTGGCCCCTGAGGGGACCAGGTACATAGAGGCTGGCCTATCGGCGGAGGTGATAGAGACCTTACTCAGCTCCAGGGCTCCGTCTACGAGGAGACTGTACAGCCTCAAGTGGAATGTATTTTCCACTTGGTGCAGAGAACGTGAGGTGGACCCAGTTAACTGCCCAGTGGCTTCAGTGCTGGAGTTCCTCCAAGATCGTTTTTCTGCAGGGCTTACCCCGTCCACATTCAAGGTGTACGTGGCTGCCATTTCGGCTTTCCACACTCCTCTGGGTGATGGGCCTCTGGGTAGGCACCAGCTGGTTGTACAATTCCTCCGTGGGGCTCGGAGGATGAGGCCTGCGGCTCGGACCAGAGTTCCAACCTGGGACCTGGCAGTGGTTCTCGAAGGATGGCTGAGGCCCCCTTCGAACCATTGGAGTCGGCTGGACCAAAGGATCGGACTCTTAAGGTGGCTTTTCTCCTTGCCATTACCTCTCTCAGGAGAGTGGGAGATCTCCAGGCCTTGGCGGTAACGCCGACCTGCCTGGAGTTTGCCCCGGGAGGAGTAAAGGCCATCTTACACCCTAGGCCGGGCTACGTGCCTAAGGTGCCATCAAGGGTGGTCAGGTCATTGGTCCTGCAGGCATTTCATCCTCCGCCTCATGTGACGGCGGAAGAGGGGAGACTTCACCTACTCTGCCCGGTTAGGGCGCTCAGAGTTTATTTGGCGAAGTCTGCACAGTGGAGGAGATCACAACAACTGTTGGTGTGTTTTGGCTCACCTAAGAAGGGATTGCCTGCGTCTACTCAGACAATCAGTAATTGGATTGTCCAGGCGATTACCATGGCCTATCAGGTGCGCAGTTTGCCTTCACCTGTGGCTGTGAGGGCTCATTCCACCAGAGGCATGGCCTCTTCGGTGGCCCTTCTTTCTGGGGTCCCCTTGCAGGATATCTGCGAGGCGGCCGGGTGGGCTACCCCACACACTTTTATCAGGTTTTATAGCCTGGATCTCCCTACGACGCCTGGTGCTAGGGTGCTCCAGTCCTAGCTGTGCCCGGTTTCCGGCTTCACACTAGGGCAGGCGCTACCCTTCGGTGTGGCCTAGTGGGTACTCGTTCCCCAAAGCGTCGTCCCGATGCAGTGCGAGTTCCCTCGAAAGGGAACTGCTCGGGTTATGTATATAACCCTTGTTCCCTGAGAAGGGGAACGAGCACTGCATCCCGACGCCACACCTTGGCGCGCCTGGAGCGCATGCTTCAGAGCAATTACTACCGCCATTACGTTCCAGCACCCCTTTTATACTTCCGGGTATGCCGTCACGATGACGTCATCACGCACGCCAATCGGATTGGCCTAGTTGGCATTCTGGTTTCAGATTCGCTGATGCTAAGGGAGTATCCCCAAAGCGTCGTCCCGATGCAGTGCTCGTTCCCCTTCTCAGGGAACAAGGGTTATATACATAACCCGAGCAGTTTTCATGAACAAAGGTACTCCACCCAGAAAACGTACAAATAAAGATATTTAGATGTTTAATTGCTATTTGGAGCATTGAGATCGCTAGACGAGGGCTAAACTAACTCATTTTTGACCAAAAAAAATCTACATTTTTCACTTGTTTTGCCTGTAGCTCGGAATTATCCTGTGCGCATTCCGACTCCTTTTTCCAGCACGGGTCACAAATGATGACATGCACTTGCAAAGTTACTTATAGTCAATAGAATGCCTGTTGGGGGTGCTTTAAAATAAAGTGTTAACAGACTTTCTACTAATACTCTAATGACTGCTAGTTGACGTGTATTTGAAAAGTTACTTATAGTTAGTAGAAAGTGGACTATTGGACATTAAACTAATATTAATAATGACAATACTATAATAATATTATACTATTCAATTCAAGTCAGTTTGATCATTATTATTGTTTGTTTTTCCTTTTGCAAGAGGAGCCCACATCCATTACCACTTACTGGGAAACAGATATAAGCTGCTTTCGCACTGGGTAGTTATAGGAAATCAATGATTGGAACTAGCCACCAGGGCGGTCCCCCGAAAACTAAATGTAACCCTAGGGCCATTTTCCTGGTTGCATTCGCACCACCAGTAAGAACTCTGAAGTGACGTAAGCCTGCAGACAGCAATGTCATTTAAGCGCGGCATTCAACTACTTATGTAAAGGTTGAGAATTGATTGGACTTTGGCGTTAGTCCATCTATCGCTGTTTTCCATGTTCATGGATTAAGTATACGTAAACTGTGTTTACACAGCTTAGAAATGGCGGGTTCGGCCAATCAACATGCAGTTATGTCACTGGAAGTCCCTATTGTGCTGGGTTAGACCCTACTCTGAAGTAGGAGCTAATTTAGCCCCCCCAAAAGGTGTTCCTAATACTAAAATCGTTCCCAGTTCCTGCAGTGCGAACACATCACACACCACGGGTACTTCCGCCAGTGGTTATGAACTATGTGAGAACCGGTGCGGAAGCCCCTATAAACGGATTCTCAAACTTTCTCTCTCTTTAAATATCTCCCTGTGCATCTCATATGGTAAATACCTAGATCAGCACACTGCACTGTCGCCACAATCAGTATGGATCATTTTAAACAGTTATTCTCTTGGACATGTCCATCACTGTTTATCACGGCGGGATATTAATGAAACGACTCGGATCTCACAGGAAAACCCAGCCACATTCACACAAATCCGTGGCCAGGTGTGATAAACAGACAAAACCCCACAGGATCACTTATTTCAGTCTCAACCTGAAGTTTACTCAAGAAATCTACACTGTAAATGTGCTTTCTGTTTGGCTTTCATACAGCGTTCCAAAGATCCCTGTGTGAAAATATCACCCCTCCGGCATTCTCTATGCCTCTTTACCACATAAACAGGCATAGTGGATGTAAATGTTTGGAGAGATGATTCTGGCAGCCGGACAGACTCTCGCAGCACTGCGTGTATTCAGTTTATGAAATGGAATTAGAATTGGAGCGGTTGCCAAGAGAGGATTCTCCTATAAACAGCAACTGTACTATTAAAAAAATCGATTTTTCTTCAGAGAATATCTTGCTGCATGAATGATGGAGCGATTCAAACAGAGATATCCTCCAGATGTCATTGTCCTACAGGAGCACAGATCATTGAAACACATTTTAGCCACAACAGGAAACTGAAAACGACTGCAGTGCAGCGTGAGAAGGACAACTTTACGTGGAGATCTGGGCAGGGGGTCCTACAATAAAAAGCTCTGAGGATGTTATTCATATTCACAACTAGAATGTAAATAACTTCAAGGTGATTTAAAGGTCCCGTTTTTCCAATTTTTTTGAAGCTTTGATTGTGCTTACAGTGTGCAATATAACATGTGTTCATGTTTCGCGTGTAAAAAAACACAGTATTTTTCACACAATTTACTTATCTGTATACCGCTGTTTTCACTGTCCTAAAAACGACTTGAGGATTTCCCTGTTCTATGAAGTCCCTCCTTCAGAAATACTAAAAAACGAGTTCTGATTGTGCCAGCGGTTCCCGTGTTGTGATTCGACAGCAGCTTAGCGCACGTTGCCCGGAAAGGTCACGCCTCTTACCATAACGGGGAGATGCATGCGCTCAAAGTACAGCGTCCCTGAAAGCCAAACAAAGGTGATTTGACTCCCGGATGAAAATAACAGCGTCTCGACGACATGGCGACAAACACACTACAAACGCAACCGAACGCAACACTTCCTCTTCTCCACGAGGGAGAGCAACAAGACCACGCCCCCTTTTTTGCGTATTCTTGTGGGCGGAGGTTAATCAACAAACTGTTCTACTGACGTCATTAAAGCAGGATGTACAGGGATGTAGTCCAAACCGGCCGTTCACTGTAGGCTTTGAAAGGGAACTTCTGTTAACTAAAATATCTCGCTTGGCATTGAACTTTGAGCGTTATAATTTTACAGGTATTATTTATGCTCTAACAGCAACATTACACACTAACTAAAGTTTGAAAAATGGGATCACGAAGAACAGGACCTTTAAATGCTATACTCCACATCTAGCAGAGATATTTGCATTTAATTATTTTGTTATTTTGTTATTTTATGTCCTCCAAAGGCTCAATTATTATTAATACTAGGAATATATAATTGTATTAAATGAATGTGATAATAGGAACATCTTACCTTTCACAAACACTTTCTTGGTGTATATACAAGAAAAGTTTGTTCAAAAGTTAGGGGTCAGTAAGATTTTTGACTGTTTTTAGAAGAAGTTTCTTATGCTTATCAGCGCTGCATTTATTTGATGAAAAATACAGTAACTGAAATATTGTACTGTGAAATATTGTGAAATATTATTACAATTAAACTTTTTTCTATTGTAATATATATTAAAATGTAATTTAATAAAATGTAATTTAATGGAAACCATTAAATTGCAGGATTTTTTATGAATATAAAGTTCAAAAGAGCAGTATTTATTTGAAATGAAATCCTTTTGTAACATTGTAAATGGATTTACTCTCAGTTTTGATCAATTGAATGCATCATTGCTTAATAAAGTCATGCATTTCTTTAAAATAATCTTCCTGAAACTTTTGAACTGTAGTATAAAAGTAAGTATTAAACATATAACATACTAAATATGTTATATATTGTAATTTTACAATTCTAATGGAAAATGCATGTTTAAAACAACTATAATACAAGTTTTGAAGAACACTTTTGGTTTAATCGCAAAATTGGGCACTCCTTGTAACTGTCCGTGGTGATTTACATTTGGTATTTTTCTTACATTCAGTCAGGCTAAAGGAATCAGTGTGAGTGACGTAAGTCCAAACATGCAGGATGCTTAGAAATAGCAGGTTAAGGTTAGAAAATTGCTGTGGCAGTTCACTATCAGACTGCTAACCTTCAAACTATTTATCCTAGCAGAGAATGGCCCACCCTGGAGGGATTAGGCCTGTACTAATATTTAAACCAAGCACTCACTCTGGGGCTAGTCATACCCCTAGGCAGGTCTCTGGCGGACAAATCAGAAGTGCTGTTTGGGATTAAATGAGAGCGGAGGGTGTGATTAAGTCTTTGAGTGTCTGATTAAGGACCTGAATTTGTTTGCTGTGGCTTCATGATTCTTGTCTTCGCAGGCAGTCGTGAGGCGGCATTCGTGTATGCGATTTCCTCGGCGGGAGTGGTTTTCGCTATTACCCGTGCCTGCAGTCAGGGGGAGCTAAAGACGTGCAACTGTGACCCCCACAAGCGCGGCCGGGCCAGTGACGAACGAGGAGAGTTTGACTGGGGTGGCTGCAGTGATAACATCAACTATGGGATAAAGTTCGCCAAAGCCTTCGTGGATGCAAAAGAGCGAACTGTGAAAGACGCACGAGCACTCATGAACCTTCATAACAACCGCTGTGGCAGAATGGTGAGAACAGAGACTATATGACACATTCCCGGTGATATAACTGTATGGTGAAAAAGTCCAATGAATAAAGCCACTATCAAAACCTGGGCAATTAGGCAAATGCGGGTGAAAATCCATGTGGCGGGTAACGCATATAAACACACTAGCCAATTTGGCGGGTTATGATTCATAAATTATGTTCTATCACTCTGCATGGCATTGCTATCAGAGCCCTTCCCCTAAAAAGAGGCTCAAACATTAGCAGAACAAAGCGTAGAGAGGGTCGCATACTGAGAGGAACTGCGCATATCAATGTCTTTAAAATTTGAACACATTGGCTGCATCCAAAACCGCATTCTTCCCTACTATGTAGTAGGCGACAAAAGTATGTCCGAATTCGCAGTACTCAAAAGAGCTACTACTTCTGGCGAGATTCTGAAGTGTGCATACGATGGACACGGGAGAGGATTTGTGAATGGTAGTGAAGCTATTAACTGACACTCATGATAATGACAACATGGCAAATGTAGTATGTCCAGATTACATTCATACTACACATATTCATATTATATAGAACATCCTTTTTTAACAATCATGAAGTAATTGCTTATTCAAAATAGGTACCTTCTCAAGAGAGTATGCGATTTCGGCCATTGTTTTCTATGACCATACGTCTATCGAGATGTCTGAGGCACGGTGCTTCCCATCTGGTGTGCTCCGCTGGAGCCCTAGGAGACAATTGAGAGGCCACTTTCTCTAACCCGTTCTCATAAATGCCGCATGTCCAAGTCTTTCGGGCGAAATGGGACCTAGCGTCTTTATTGCTACGTGCAAGTAAACTCAAGGCAATTTATAAGAGATGTCACAGATAATTTTGTTTTTATTTCCATTTTATTTTATTTGAATGGTATCCGCAAACAGTGATTGACTGTTGTAAAGCTGAAAGCAATACAATGATTCAGATTTAATAATAAATATATTTACATTTAAGCTGTGCCATTGATAATCTGGTTTATTTAAAGGCTAATAAAAGTGGCCGGTAACTTAAATATTTAGTAGCCAAATTGACTGTTGAGTGAAAAAAAGTTCATTTCAAATCTTGATTACAATAAACAAACTGAATACTGACATCAATAACACAAAAACACTGTTCTATGAAAGCGTCCCTGTGAAACTCTGTTTACATTCTGCGGCTATTCTTGGCCACATGGAAACTGTTCATATAATTACTACTAGGGATGTTTTCTCTGTTTTACAGGCTGTAAAGCGCTTTATGAAGCTGGAATGTAAATGTCATGGAGTCAGTGGGTCGTGCACTCTGAGAACCTGCTGGCTGGCAATGTCGGATTTCCGTAAAACGGGAGATTACCTTCGCAAGAAATACAACGGAGCCATCGAGGTCACCATGAACCAAGATGGGACAGGATTCACAGTAGCCAATAAAGACTTCAGGAAAGCCACAAAAAATGACCTGGTGTACTTCGAAACATCACCTGATTACTGCCTCATGGACAAAGCTGCAGGTAAGAAAGAAAACAAAAACATGAAATAACTATATGTTTATTTCCTGAAGGAATTATTTATCAGTGCTTACAAGACACTAATACCCCTTTTCCACCAAGGCAGTGCTGGTGCTGGTGCTGGTGCTGGTACCCCAAAGCACCAGCTCTGAACCAGGAAAAGTGGTTCTTAAGTAGCACCAAAACATTGCTGGTCTAGAAGTAAGAACCGCTTGCGTCAGGGGCTGGGGGCAGGGTTACCGTGACCAACAAGACGAACACAAACTTGTGACCGCCATTTCTGAAATAGCCGCTAATGGAGCTAATAGCTGCTCGATTGTAATCTCCGTCTATACAAATTACGGCAAGCTGCACAAATGCGTTGGATTCGCTGTGTTTTGATGCCGATGTAGTATCATGAAGCCATGTGCATCAATCATAATGCAACGTTCGCCATTGTCGATGGAAGGCTTGTTCGAGATGCATCGGCGACATGCAGACCGATCGCCATATGACATCGAAGTACAACGAGAGCATACGGCTCCTTATGCTTTTGAATAGCTTGTGCGGTCTTTTGATATCATATGCTGATCGGTCTGCGCCAGGGGCGATTCTAGGATTTTCATTTTAGGGGGGCTCATCCCCCAGTGAGGGTATGAAAAAAAAAATCGTAAGACTTTAGTTTAGGGTCCAATTCTCACTAGACATGTGCCGGTAAACGGTAATACAATATACCGCAATAATGAATATGCACAATATAGTTATCGTGGGCACTTCAAAATACCGTGAATAATTATTTATTACGAATTATTCCGATTTTTAGAATGAATTTTAAGAATACTTTACCCATCAACCGTTTAAAATGAACAACACGTCAAAGAGGAACGCGCACTGATGTAAATAGACCAAGAGGAACGTGCAATGATATAAATAGACCGTGCATGAGCCGAGCACATGGCGGAATGCGCTGAAGTGCACATTCATTCTTTGACAGCAGAGGGCGCTGACGGAACAGCAGAAATGCAGTCGTTTCCCCAGTAATCACATAACCTAATACATAATACTTAAAGACTTAAGGCTATTCATTTTCAAACTTGCATTTTATATTTTAATCTGGACTAAATTACATGCCCTAGATATTGTTTGAATATGTTCTGACTGTTGTTCAATCACACACTTTACAAGGCTCCAGTATTTAACATTAGTTCCTTCATTAACAAGCTGACAATGAAAAATACTTCTAAAGCATGTATTAATCTATGTTAAATGTACATTTCAGCATACCTATTGTTCTTTATAATTCTTTTGCACTTTAATCTGTTTTAAATATTTCTTTACTTTATACATTTTTGTGTATTGCTTTATTGTATTTAAATGTTTGGTTCTTTTGTTATAAGAAAGTGATTTAACCTGTTGAAGTATGACAACACTTTTTTTGCAACTTATTTCAATATCGTGATAATACCGTATACCGTGATAAAAGCTTCAGCAATTAATCGCAACATGAAAATTTGATACCGGCACATGCCTAATTCTCACTATTAACTAGTAGCTTATTAGTATGCATATTAGGATATTGGCTGTTTAATATTGGCCCCTCGAGAACATTTTTATTTCTATGATCTACATAGGTGCATTTTAAGATGTTCTGAATGCCAAACAAATTAAGTAACAATAGCTTGAAAACCATGTCAGTGGTTGATTAAGTTTTTCCATTTTTGTCAGTGAAGAAAGTAAACATAACTGATATTTATATGTTTTATGAATCATTTTCGAAGGCTAACAGGAAAGCTAGGTAACTAAATTTATTAAAATTAATTCACAATATGCACACATTCATTAGCTACTAATCTTATGCCCAATACAGGCTGAAAAAAGCTGAATTTTTTTTTATTACTGAGAGCTACAAAAGGAATTACTAATTTACAATATGCACACATTCATTACTATTAATCTTAGGCCTAATCTGAAGAAAACAGCTTTGTTAATATTTCTTGTTTGAAATGTATATTATAAATGACATTACATAGGCCTATTTCAAATCAAAATAGCAAAATTAGACAAAAGTTTATTAATTTGGCTGAATATTTTTTGTCATTTGTTTAACATTTCTGACTTAAAGAAGCAGCTGTCAAATATAAAATATTTAGTTTAGCGACATATCTCGCACTTGACGTCAGTCCTGCTGCTAAAATTAGTGCTCAGCCTCAGCAGAATCTGTGCGTACATAAAGCCCGCCTACTCTGATTTGATTGGTTTTCTCAAATATTTTGACATTGACGAGTGGTGACAGACCAATGAGGCTCAGATCAACGCACACACCTCTGCTTCTGACGTGTGCTCTATTCGCCGCCACAGTGGATTGAAGAACACGCTGATTAACGCAGATTAAAAAACGGGACGAGGCCAAAGCCTCCCGCCAGTTTCATATGTTTGAAAGGTTAATCACACATTTTCTAGGGGGGCTGGACAGAATTTTAGGGGGGCTTAAAGGGTTAGTTCACCCAAAAATGAAAATTCTTTCATTAATTACTTACCCTCATGTCGTTCGACCCCCGTAAGACCTCCGTTCATCTTCGGAACAGAAATGAAGATATTTTAGTTGAAATCTGATGGCTCTGAAAGGCCTCCATTGGCACAATGGCACGTTACACTATCAAGACCCTTAAAAGGTACTAAAAATCCCTTTCCAGAACATTTTCATTCAACGTTCCCAGCTGGTGGAACGATCTGCCCACCGCCATCCGAAATGCTGATTCATTGACAACATTCAAAAGTCAACTAAAAACTCATCTCTTCCGTGAGCACTTAACCTCTTAAAAAAAAAAAAAAAAACCTTTCCTTTTCTCTTTTCCTCCTCTTTCCCTCCCTACTCTAGCCTGTACTACACTGAGAAATGTACACGGACTAAGTATTTCAGGCACTTGTTGCGCTCACTCGACTCTTTACGACCAATCGCTTATTGTACCCCCAAGTTGTAAGTCGCTTTGGATAAAAGCGTCTGCTAAATGCATAAATGTAAATGTAAATGTAAAGACGTCGTTACAAAGTCCATCTCACTACAGTGGTTCTAAAATAACTTTATGAATTGGCGACAATAGTTTTTGTATGCAAAAAAACCCTAAATAACGACTTACATAGTGATGACGATTTCAAAACACGGCCTCATGAAGCTTCGAAGCGTTATGAATCAGTGAGTCGAATCAGCGGTTTGAATCGCCAAATTTCAGCAGTTTGGCGGTTTGACACGCGATCCGAATCATCATTCGGCTCACTGATTCATAACACTTCGAAGCTTCATGAGGCCGTGTTTTGAAATCGTCATCACTATGTAAGTCGTTATTTAGGGTTTTTTTGCACACAAAAACTATTGTCGCCGATTCATAAAGTTATTTTAGAACCACTGTAGTGAGATGGACTTTGTAACGACGTCTTTAGTACCTTTTAAGGGTCTTGAGTGTGTAACGTGCCATTGTGCCAATGGAGGCCTTTCAGAGCCATCAGATTTCAACTAAAATATCTTCATTTCTGTTCCGAAGATGAACGGAGGTCTTACGGGTGTCGAACGACATGAGGGTAAGTGATTAATGACAGAATTTTTATTTTTGGGTGAACTAACCCTTTAAGCCCATGGTCTGCGCAGCGCCAATGCATCTCGAACAAGCCTGGTGTGTTTGTGTTTCCCACCATAGATATCCATAATAAAGGCTAGATGTCTCGTGTGCGCTGCTGGCCAATGGAGGTCAACGTCCGCACATGGCGGCCATCTTGTCACAGGCAGCTCGCTCACTTGTAACATTGTTTTCATGGGCGCCTGCACTTTTTAAATAACCATAATTTGCTCAATGTTCTACCGATTTTCAAACTGTTTGGTTTGTTATAAACGTCAGAGATGTAGTTATGACACCAAACCATTTGTAAATCCGTCAAGATTTCAGTGAGATAAGAGTATTTGTGTTCATGCAGATCATCAGGTACCACAGAGCCCTGCCTGTGACAAGATGGCCGCCGGTGATGACGTTAGAGACTCCGCCATAAGACATCTAGCCTTTATTATGGATATCTATGTTTCCCGCTGCCTCGCTAGCATTGCTGAGAAAGATGGGACGTATACAGTGACGTAAGACCTGGCACTGTTGTGCTCTCTAACATGTGGAAAGGCAAACCGGTTCTTAGAAGGCTCGTCAGTCGAACCAACTCCGAACTGGCACTAGCACTGGCTCTAGCACCCGGTTCATTCTGGTGGAAAAGCGGTATAAGAGAGTGTTAAAAGCTACTGAGCTCCCTCATTACCTATTGTCTACACAGGCAGTGTAAATCAAAATAGTTGATTCATAAAAAAAATAAATTATATATATATATATATATATATATATATATATATATATATATATATATATATATATATATATATATATATATATATATATATATATATATATATATATATATATATATATATATATATATAATTAATTATTTTATTATTTATTGCTGCAATAATATATTATAATATCTTGATTGTTTTTATTATTTATTAAATTATAATTTTTTTTTATTATTTATTTATTTTATCAATGCTTCAGGTGTTGGCCTCTCCACAAAGAATATATGCATTAAACATTGTAATAATGCAAATAAATTGGGGGAGAAAAAAATCATATATTTCTTAAAACGCACAAAAGAAACAAAGAGACCACACTTACGACTATCATTTATGGTTGAATTAATTATAGTTGTATACTTAGGGTTGAAGAGTTTGGAACAAACCAAACCCGGATGTTTGAAGAATATCAGTACAGCGATGTCTTTCAAGCAGTGCAAATACTGACTCATTTAGTAATAATGCAATTAGTACTAACCTTTAAAGTGACTCATGGATTACTAATAACACAAATAGTTAACTTTGCTGCTGCTGACGCACCTATTCAGCATTAACAAAACGAATGTAAACTTGGATTTTGCAATGACTTCTCAGAATTAAGAGTTAGATCATACCAGACGTGCAGAATGCAGGAAGTGCTTAGACTGGATGATGAATAAAAAGTGTTTCATGAAGTTTCAACTAAAAACTGAAAATTTACACAACAACTGCGTTTTGGGGCCCTGAAAACGCAAACTTTTGAAAACAGGTTTCAAAGTGCAAGTTTTTGAAAACGATACCCTTATCATCTCTGTGTAAAAAAATGCTAATTTGTGGAACCGGTCATGTACATGCATATTACATGTTCAGTTTATAGGGGCATAGTTTTTCTTTACAAAGTGACATCGCCAACTACTGGCCTGGCATGCATAATACAGTGTTTTAAGTAGTTTTCGCGTATCGGTGTGAACAGGGATAGTTTTGACAACGTTGTTGTTTGTATGTGGAAAGCACAATGAAAAAACTTCTGTTTTTAGTACATTGTTGTCGTGTAAACATAGCCTAACAGGCTGGCCACTGAATCACCCGCAGACCTCAGAGGATCCTTACTCCTGAGATCCAGTCTGATGGTGGTTAGCCATGTTGGTTTGTACATGACTCGATAGTGTGGAGAAAGACAGGATTCAGTAACAGAGGTAAATTGACTCTCACACCTGCCCTGCCCTAAACCTAACCATAAACCTTAAGGGTAAAAAGGGCAATAGAGGCTTTGAAAGGGTCAGAAGAGGTGGGATGGGATTTTTTTTGCTCAGTTAATCCTTGATGCTCTGACACACACCTCTGCATGTATCATCTGGACTAGAAGCACAAGTCCCATATTCAATTGGTGATGGGTCATGAATAGACTAACTTTATGACTCATTTTTTAAATATTTTTATTTAATTTGTAATACAAATTCCTATGTGAGCAGCACCCCATAAGAAATGTGGGATATTGGCCACAACTGTAGATAAACCTAACTATACCGGGCCTCCCTAAGACTGACTAGTCGACTAATAGTTTAGACAACGTATTCCTAATGGACACTGTGTGATACTCTGCTTTCTGAGAATACTACAGCAGCTCATGGATCAGTGTGATGGTTTGAGTGTGTGTCTGGGTCAGACAGACAGCTCACAGCTCAGTGATTTCAGAGGGTCAATGCGCTTACCCCCTAACCACCACCAGCATCACCACCCCAGTGGAATTTGCACCCCAAGGATACAACAGGCTCATTTTTCAAATCCCATTCTTTCAAAGCTGCCAGCACAACCATCACTCTCTGGTTCTCATGGCCGCAGGGCAGACAGATTTTTTTTTTTTAAGAAAGAGACCATCACTGTCCACTGTGTGTTTAACCTTGCGAAACAGCAACATGCAGACTCCAAAACACCAATCTGATTATTTATGGTTGGTCTTACTTTCTTTGTTACTTTGTGTCACAAGACTGTTAGGTAGTAAGTTTCGCAGTAGTTTTCGCAGTGATACAGTTTTGGGTTCCTCAAAGAACCTTTCAATAAACACTACTTAAAAGAACCATTTTGTCTTAGCGGTAAGACCATTGTAATAATCTAAAGAACATTTTGTCCAATGGAAAGGTGGATGTTAAAGGTTTTTCATGGAAACATTGATGTCAATTAAGAACCTTTATTTTTAGGAGTATATTTCTGAATTTGTTCATCTAAATTTATCTATTCATCAAAGTTATTTTATGTCATTTTTATGGTCAAATGGTATTTTGGCTGAATTATATAACCAGGACTCTATTAACTCTGTAAAGCTTGAAATTGGTAATACTAATGAGAAAAATCAAACTTTTTTAGACATGTTTTTAGATTAGACTGTCTATTGAACCTTTAGACAAAATATATAAAAAATAAATAAATATTTTACCAATGTGTTTAATTGTATCTATCATATTTGGTACATCATGCAGGGTTTAAAGATTATTTATTGATTACAAAAATATAATAATTTTTACAAATCTTTTCTCTTTATTTAATTCTTTTAACTGTGCCTTTTGGTAGTCAAAATTAATGAAATATGGTTATAAATTACTAATATAAATGTAGAAATATATATCAAATATGCATTCTAAATATATTAATTTAATTCATATAAATACATTAATGACATTATAATGAATAATACTATAAGTTAAAACATTATGGCAGCAAGAACATAGTTATAGTGAAATTTTAATAATGAAAGATCTGGGTGCATATATAACAAAATCAAACAAATATAATTTCCCACTGTAAATACACTATATTGCCAAAAGTATTGGGGCACCCCTCCAAATCATTGAATTCAGGTGTTCCAATCACTTCCATGGCCACAGGTGTATAAAAATCAAGCACTAAGCATGCAGACGGGGTCAGCACATGCTGAGGCACACAGTGTGCAGAAGTCGCCAACTTCGTGTTAATAGCTACAGTAGTGGTGTCAACAATAATCGATTCCGCAATGCATCGCAATGCGGGGCATGCACGATTCAGCATCGATGCGGCTAAGTGCCATAATCGATTATGTCATCGTTTATTTTCTGGCCTTGAGTTGGACAATAAAGTTGTGAAGTTTCAATTACTTCCGGGGTCATAACAACAACAACAATCAAGATGGCTGAGGCGGAGGGAGATTACTGATTAATTAAAACACTTATGTTCACTGCTGGAAAAAGTTTGCTGTTATTATTGCTCTATTTAATTTCAAATGGTTCTAAAGCAGAGAAGAGAAACATTTCTCATTCAAAGCACTGAAAGCAGTGATTTATGTTTTCTTTTTCAGGTTTGAAAATGCCATATCCAATACCCTGTACCATTCAATTTTATTTTATTTAATGACATTTATGTCAAAGATACAGGAGAGTGATAATACACACATAGCAGCCAATAAAATATGTTGTACAATATCTGACTGCTTGTATTGCCTCATGACTGATTAAAAATGTGCCTTGTTGTGTGCAGTAGAATTTTGATGCATCGCAATGCATCATAGAATCGAATTGAATCGAATCGTTACCTGGTGAATCGTAATCAAATCGAATTGTGAGGGCAGTCCCAATGCACACCCCTAAGCTACAGACCTCCAAACTTTGTGTGGCCTTCAGATCAGCGCAAGAACAGTGCATAAAGAGCTTCATGGAATGTGTTTCCCTGACTGAGCAGATTTATCCAAGTCTTACATCACCAAGTGTAACGCAAAGTGTTGGATGCAGTGGTGTAAAGCACGCCACCACTAGAGCTGTGGAGACGTGTTCTCTGGAGTGACGAATCACGCTTCTCTGTCTGGCAATCCAGTGGACGAGTCTGGGTTTGGTGGTTGCCAGGAGAACGGTGCTTGCCTGACTGCATTGTGCTAAGTGTAAAGTTGGGTGGAGGGGGGATTATGGTGTTGGGTTGTTTTTCAGGGTTTGGGCTTGGCCCCTTAGTTCCAGTGAAAGTAACTCTTAATGCTTCAGCATACCAAGACATTTTGGACAATTTCATGCTCCCAACTTTGTGGGAACAGTTTGGGGATGGCCCCTTCCTGTTCCAACATGACTGCCCTCCAGTGCACAAAGCAAGGTCCATAAAGACATGGATGAGTGACTTTGGTGTGGAGGAACTTGACTGGCCTGCACAGAGTCCTGACCTCAACCCGATAGAACAACTTTGGGATGAATTAGAGCGGAGACTGCAAACCAGGCCTTCTTGTCCAACATCAGTGCCTGATCTCACAAATGTGCTTCTAGAAGAATGGTCAAAAATTCCCAGAAGAGTTTAAGTTGTTATAGCTGCAAAGGATGGGCCAACTCCATATTAAACCCTACGGATTAAGAATGGGATGTCATTAAAGTTCATGTGCATGTAAAGGCAGGCGTCCCAAAACTTTTGACAAAATAGTGTATATCTTAGTAAAATTATATTTAAATGTGTAATTAATTTGATTAATTTTTGGGACTTCTCATCTCTGTGCGTGCCATAACTCTAACGCACCAATCGCTAGCCTAGCTTAGCACAAAGGCTTTGTGCTAAGCTAGGCTAGCGGTGGGTGCGTCACTGGGCGATATGGTGAATAAGCTAAAGTCCCAAAAAATCGGCGTGTTCCTTTAATACATCATGAAATTACTTTTTTGGGTTTGTTGGGTCACCACTTGGTGTCCAATGTAAAATATGTGATGTAATTTCCTTTTTTTGCATTCCAGGTTCATTGGGTACTGCTGGTCGGGTCTGTAACAAGACGTCCCGGGGGACCGACGGCTGCGAGGTCATGTGTTGTGGACGAGGCTACGACACCACACGCGTAAAACGCATCACCAAGTGTGAATGTAAGTTTAAGTGGTGTTGCGCCGTCGAGTGCAAAGACTGCGAGGAGGCTGTCGACATTCACACCTGCAAAGCTCCTAAACGTGCCGAATGGCTGGACCAGACCTGAGACACGCCCACTTCCTTCCGTTCCTCAGGATTTTGTCCACGGCATTCTGGGATATGAAGTCCATCCCTTGCAATTTTTACCCATCCCCTAACCCCTCTTCTTTGTTGCATGGCTTTATTTGAACTTATTTTGTGAAAGCACTACAACTGAAATCTACATTTCTCATGAGCGCCTTGCACACTTTGCCCGATATGGCAGATGTATCTCTCTTTCTTCTTCTCTCTCTTTTTTGTTGTTGTTGTTGTTGTGAATTGAACGGAGGACGGTAAAGGTTTAGGATTCGAGAACAACCTGTGCTGTAACGTGTTGGTATATTTTTTTTGTTTCGTTTTGATGTGAGAATTTTGTTCTATGAGTGTTGTTTTGTGACAAAAGGTGTGCTGCTTTTAAAATAATATTTTAAACTGACTCTGAGCCTATCAGATATTATCATGGCTAATAGCGGAATATGTACATCACATATTATTGAAAACACAGCCGTGTACTTAACATGCATCACGTGCCCATACTGGACAGTATTTTACTCTGACTATCGGTACCGAATATAACAGAACGAATGAGGCTGGTCAGAGGGACTCAAGAGGACAAAATGGATGACAGCTATGTGGGCTGCTCACTCCACATGGAGCCCTAACAGAGAGTTTCTCTGGAAGCTACAGAGGCGTTTGGAAGGGTTAGATGTAATATTAATAATATAAATGAGCATGCACTAAGGACATTAGCTAACAGTTGAGCGAAAATGACATGTTATTATAAAACTCATCATTGCCTGTGTAAACAAGAAGAATGGTGTTAACAGCTGTGACTGGTAGAGGTGTAAGCTCTCATTAGCTCTCCTGTGCTGTGGTACTTGTTAACTGTGTAATTATTTTTTCAGCAGAAGTTCATATAAAGACATTAATTAAGACATGAGTCATTTTATTTAGCTTTTCTTCGCCTTAGCCGTAAATGTCATGTGACTGATGATTACTCTGGAACTGCAGGATAATGATGTCATGACAGCACAAGTTCAAACATCTTCTAAAGGGAACTGAGCACTAGTAAAATATCTACTTTAATTAAATAAATATATACACGTATAAATATATTTACACTACTGTTCAAATGTTTGGGGTCAATAAGATTTATTAAGACTTTCTATTCATCGAAAATGTCTCTGTTTACAACTGTGATAGTAATCATAAATGTCTCTTTGGCACCAAATCAGCATATCAGAAGGATTTCTGAAGGATCGTGTGACACAGAAGATGCTGACAATTCAGCTTTACCATCACATGAATAAATAACATTTTGAAATATATTAAAATAGTTATTTTAATACTTCATTCAGGATTCATGCTAACCAGCCAGACATTGACTGAGCCAGACAATCAGACTTTGCATTATCTTAAAAGAGATCTTAGATATAAGGGCTGCTTAATAAAAGAGCCTCCCTTTCTACGAAACTTGACCAATGACCAACCTGAAATGTCCAATAATGAGCTAATGACAGGGCAGAAGCAGCTTTGAACAGGCCTCTGTCACAGTGGGGCTTGTGTCTGCTTGTGATTTCAGAGCTTTTTCAGGACGGTTTGTTTTCTAACCAAAGCATGTTGTTTCCAACAATCTTCTCTCCTTTATTAGGTACAACTCACGTGTTCAGAAGGTTTGCTTTTATTGAAAAAATTTGATTTTACAATGGCCAACTTCGTAACACATTCATAGACCCACTCTCGAGAACCATTTCATAATTTATGGCATTTATTAAAAGAAATATGCAGTGTATTAACCCATAAATCACATATCAAATTTATGCAGCAGAAATGCTGTGGGCACATTTGCCGTTGTTCAGCTGTTTTAATATGTATTCAATATAAATTAACGCAATTTGGAACTGATTTTTTTCCCATGCAGATTCGCAATGGGTTCAAGACGGTCAAGAGAAATTTGCCACGGGAACTTGCCAACCGAAAGCTGTTTAGTTTGAAAGTTACTTCTGTGTGAGGTGTGCTTCAAACATTGCTACACTATTGACAATAGACACCAAACCTTTTTTGTCAAATTTTAACTGAAATTTTGCTAATGTGACAGCACTTTTAGTCAGTGTTTGCACGCACTTTAAAGGGTTAACGTTAGTTCACCCAAAAATTAAAATAATGTCATTTATTACTCACCCTCATGCCGTTCCACACCCGTAAGACCTCCAGAAAGAGCCAGAAATGCAATTTCCTCTCTCAAGATCCATTAATGTACTAAATACATATTTAGATCAGTTCATGTGAGTACAGTGTTTCAATATTAATATTATAAAGCGACGAAAATATTTTTGGTGCGCCAAAAATAACTAAATAACGAATTATATAGTGATAACCGATTTCAAAACACTGCTTCATGAAGCTTCGAACCGTTATGAATCACTTTATCGAATCAGCTGTTTGTAGCGCCAAAGTCACGTGATTTCAGCTGTTTGGCGGTTTGACACGAGATTCGAATCATGATTCAACACACTGATTCATAACGCTCTGAAGCTTCTTGAAGCAGTGTTTTGAAATTAGTTATCACTATATCATTATATAAGTCGTTATTTAGTTTTTTTTGGCGCACCAAAAATATTCTTGTTGCTTTATAGTATTAATATTGAACCACTGTACTCACATGATTTGAGGGACATGTTTATGGCAAGTTTAGGCTTACAACCTGGGTTAGCTGCTTCTACTTCGGTGTAATTCACCTATTATTTCCCTCTGATTTTAGGGATAAGTTAGGGTTAGTTTTAGGGGTAGGCTAGTAAGCTTAGGACTACATTTTCAGACAAGAATTTTGTTCCAGGATCAATATGTTGACCCAGGAACTTACTTGGCAAAATCATGGTGACCAACGTTCAGCATGCATACAGGTCAGTCAGACTACAATTTCTCTCAGGACTGCAAAAGACAGAGGTCACACGGAACCAGGCACGGATTAAGAACATGTAGGGCCCTGGGGCTATGACAAACCCAAGGGCCCCCATAGTAGCCGATCTTAGTGCCACAACGTTTTCTACCACAGAAATAATTAGTATTTTTTAAAAACGAAATCTTCAAAGCACAGAGATACAATGAGTATATACTGTCTGAATTTTCCATTTTAATATTCAGTAGGCCTTAAATGCATAAATGCATTAACTCCAGATATGAGGTCAAAGCAAACCGGTTTCCAGAAAAAGCAACAACTTTTGAGTAGGCTATATACAACTGCCTTAAGGAGTTTTAAAACCTGTGAGGTCCCAAATTTGAGGTATTTTGGGGGGGTTGGGGGCATGGTCCCCCAAGAAAATTTTGATTTCTCTGATCTATATATGTGCATTTTAAGATGTTTGAAGGCTAAAAAAAATTGAATAATAAATAGCTTTCAAAACCATGCAGGTGGGCAGTAGATTGTCATACCCATAGTTGCCAAGTCTGCGTATAACACGCGACTTTGGGCTTCTTTTTATGGCAGGTCGTGTAAAAAAAAACACGTGTTGCAGTTTTTTGGGCTTATTTTAAAAAATGTGTTTGCTTGTTAGGAAAATATGACAAGCAACTTCATTTCTTTACATTTATGGTCGCTGTTTTGTCCAATACATTGACTGACACTGTCTTCTCAAAGCTAATAGCCAATCAGTGCTATGATACAAATGCTGTAGTAATTCGTTCTCACATCCCGCCTCCTTCTCCCCCTCATTGAAGAAAAATTGCATTCAATGTGACATTATAAATGCACGTAATGATAGTTAGTAGACGTAAATAGACGTATACATTTCCACAAACAATGCCACCAGCAGAGATGAACAGAGATGGAGAGGAAACAGGGAGGACAGGCACCTCATTTAATTTTAAAAATATTTGTATAACATATTTATCATTACAGGCTATAATAAAAATAAAAACTAGTATACTAACAGTAGGTATGGTTCCCAATTATTTTATAATAAATATGTGGCTATATTGCAGCACTCCCTTAGTGCTTGCATACATCCCAATGTGCATACTATCCATCCTAAATAGCATGTGACATTAGTAATTTTCAATACTATTTAGGGCAGATAGTATCAGATTGAGATGCAGGGCTTGTCTTTTTCACAGTTTGTAGTGCGTGTTAACTACTCTGCACCTAACTCAGACTAAATTGGCCTTCACGTCACTTTTTCCATCTCCAAACCTCTTCTGTTCACTGCTGATTGGAGGATATTTCGTGCCCTTTATTGCAATTTGATGATTTTTTGTAAAATCACATCTGTTTTTGCTTTTCAAACTCAGAGAGGTTTCAGTTTAATATGTTGCAGGCTCATTTATTGATAACAAAATAACTGATAATAAATTATATTGATGATAATAAATAAAATAATAATATTGGGCTTGTTTTTGAAGCTGTGGTTGCTTATTTGTCTTGCCAGAGTTGGCAACACTGGTCATACCTGCTCTCTCCTCATTTCATCACTCTCTCATTCTTTTTCTCTCAGTCTCCTTCTCTTGCCCCGTCTCTTCCCCTCCTAAATCTGAGCTCTGGCTGATAGTCTGTTCGTTGTTTAACATTGAACATTGTTTGAAATATGAAATGTTTAGTTTGGCTATAATGTATAGGCTACTTGCATCTCACACCGTTTACTGAAGCGTCGCGTGACTCGCGCAGCAGCTTCTGTGTACATAAAGCACTCTATTGGTGGTCAATTATTTCACAACATTTATTAGCTATGTAGCCTACACCTCGGAAAAATACAGCGGTCCGGACCTCGGAGACCTCATAACTGGCTACGGCCATCTTGTAGGCAGTCTATATTTACCTCAACACTTCAGACATGGTCGGAGCTTTTCAGTCTGGTTCAGCCAATTTCGCCACAGAGCCTTTGCTGTACACATGATGTTGAGCTTGTATCAATATCAAATTCAAATGGATAAAACGACTGCCTGGCGCTCGTTATGACTTCAATGGAGCGGCGAAAGCGCCGAACGAGTTTGTCAGCGACGACCCAGCTGCTCTCGCGCTGCCACTGCTGGATGCGCGTGCGGTTTATTCAGGTAGCGCCGTTTCTTCACCTGGCTTTTGATTTTCCCATGCACTCGCAGCACTCCAGTAGCCTAAATTACAGCGCTTAATTTGTGGGGGCGTGGTGTGGTTTTGCGAGCGGCCCAACAGGAAAACTTTAGGTGCTCCCGATCGATTGTCAATCATTTCCTCGGCCAATCACGGGCCCCCTCCGTGCTCGGGCCCTGGGGCTTCAGCCCCACCTAGCCCTTATGTTAATCCGGCCCTGCACGGAACGTGTTTTTAATCCTTCAAATATCCGATTACGCATCGTGACTTATACTTTGACACATAGATAAAGACTCGACTACGTTTTATACTTGCACATGTAAACATATTGAGTGTGAATGCTGCAGTTATGCTGCTGCATTATTTACGTGCTGCTTGTGTTGCGTTCTGAAACAGGCCTAAAAAATCATTCAAACATTCAGTGTTTCCTGGGGAAGCTAAGTAGTTTGATCTAATAAGGCTTCTCGGATTGCTTTGAATGAGCTGCGGACCATTATTGCTAATCGTTACAGTATGATAATTCAAGCCTTTTAACAGTGGCCTTAAACACACTTAATATGACCCTAGAGAATCAGGGCGCTGATAGAGAGATATAGAAACAGAGGGATAGAGAGAGATCAGTGCTGCCTGCAGCCTCATGTCACCAGCAAATAAATAGGCATCATGGTATCTGACTAATGCCACCGATCTGGCCCCTCTGAGTGGTCTGTTTGGGTCTGCCCTAATTCCGCTGGCGGGTGAGAGGGTGCATGACCCTGATTAGGATCCAGGTTGCATACGATGATTTATTAAACCTGGTTCAGAGAAGTTGGTTACAGGCCACTCTCAAAGCCATTTTGGGTTTGCACTGCATGCACCGGCAGCCTCAGTTCTGAGAAGAGATAAGGCCGAATAAAAGGTCAAAGGAATTATCTCATACAGCGCTCGCTCTATTTACTTCATCCATCAGATATTATGCTATCAGATGAAGAGACAAATAATTTTAAAGTAAATTATGAACCATCTGAAAGGGTATATAATATACAGTATACTCACCTAAGCTGAATTTATTTGTCAAAAATACAGTGAATTTTCAGCAGCATTACTCCAGTCTTAAGTGTCACATGATCCTTCAGAAATCATTCTGATATGCTGATTTGCTGCTCAAAAAACATTTCTTATTATTATAACGTTGAAAATATGCTTAATATTTTGAGAAAACCGTGATACATTCCGTTCAGGATTTTTTGATGTAAGAAGCATTCATTTGAAATATATATTTTTGAAACAATGTAAATATTTGTATTGCACTTTTGACCAATTTAATATGCCTATGTACTTGCAGAAAAAAGTATACATTTATTTTAAAAAACAAAAACTGACCTCAAACTTTTCAACGGTAGTGTATCTTGATCTTCTGGTTGTTGTAACCAGGTTGTCACACATAATTATTCTGTTCATGGTGAAAAGAGATTGCTTGTTACTAGACAGGCCATTTATTATCATGATGTCAAATATAGTGCAAAATCATAAATGTTTTTCTTCACTTTTATTTATTTTAATCATTAATGTACTCTTAGCATAGCGAGGACTGTTTTCAAAATGTTTCTGTACTCTTTTATGTAATTTTTACCCAAACAGTCTTTCGCAGTGAACCTTAAACTCTTTATTTGCTGTTAAATTATATTTTATAAAGCCTATAAAGGAAGACAGAAACCAAAAGCTCATTCCTGTACTCATACAAGAGGAATGGACAGAGATGAAGGGAATGGGAAAAGGGTGGAATGAAGAGAGGTGAGGAAAGAGAAGAGAAGAGAGGAGTGTTGGGTTTCTGAGTGGCCTGGCGGGCATTTTTATCAGCAAGCCTGATCTTAATCTGAGCAGAAAAGCAGCCTTCTCAGAAACACACACACACACATTCATCTTCATTACTTCTCCTGTCACCTTGTGCTGCTCCAGTGCATGCTGGGGTCTGAACGAGACCCAAAAAGTCCAGTCAGGACGCTGCTAAAGATGCAAACGCACATACATATACACTTGCTCCCAGACTAAAAGATATCAGTATCACAGACCCCCCACTATCAGTGACACCAACTCGCCATTTGTCCATCTGAGTACCTACATGTCATCAGATTTTTCCATAATGTCACTCAATTCCTCTCTTCCTTTCTCCATACATCATTCCCTACCTTATTCACCTCCTTAGAATGACATCAGGTGAAGCTCTTCATCAGGTACGAATTCACGCTGCAAAAGAATCTTGCATTTTAAAAATAAAGTTGATAAAAATGCATATGTAACACCATGGGAACTTTTCTCACAGTGCTTTTTATACACAATAATGCACATACACACGTGCATACATGCACAAACACGCTAATTCAAGCTGTTTGTGTTGTAATATTGTTTCTGAGAGGCCGGTTAGTATGAGGGCTGTTTCATATCAAGCCAGAAACATTGCATTAGTTTCCTTCTAATGTAGTGGGAAAAGTGAGATATTTAGTGTGTGTTTGTGTGTGTGTGTGTGTGTGTGTGTGTGTGTGTGTGTGTGTGTGTGTGTGTGTGTGTGTGTGTGTGTGAGATAGAGAGATAGAGAAAGGTACAAATTCTAGGAGGAGCAGCTTTATGGTTTTACCTATGTTTATAAGATTGCAGAGGAAGGGAGTGACCACAAAACAGAACATAGAGTCCATTACGTGGTATCATATAAAAAATCCCCCTGAGTCAGGACTCAAGAATGCATTCAACTGATCTGCCCTGTTACTCTCTATCTATCTATCTATCTATCTATCTATCTATCTATCTATCTATCTATCTATCTATCTATCTATCTATCTATCTATCTATCTATCTATCTATCTATCTATCTATCTATCTATCTATCTATCTATCTATCTATCTATCTATCTATCTATCTATCTATCTATCTATCTATCTATCTATCTATCTATCTATCGTAGTAACAGTTCTATCGTCTATAGAAGAACCCTTTATATGCTGAAATGGTTCTTCGTGTTAGAGTTTAGGGTTCCCGCCATTTTCTTTTTTCAAATCTGTAACTGTCAAAGTCACCTCATTAGCCTACTGATTTTCTGGAGCTCGGCCATCCAATTACGCTGTCAAAACTCTCTCAACAGGTAAATTATTTATTATAATGTTAATTTCTTAAAATATCTGTAGCCTACATCTTAATATCTATTGAAGTAAAGTGGAACAAAACAATTTGCACTCACTGACCATACGAGCATGATATGAATTGGAGGCCATACATTCTGCACTGATTATAAGCAGGGGCGCAGCTAAGGGGGGGAAGTTAGGACGATTCTAAGGGCCCACACACTTTTGGGGCCCCCTGAGATGATCTTGGATAGCTAGGTTGGAGTGGTAGAGGGCCCAACATCAAATTCTTTCATAGGGCCCAAAATTGCTAGCGGCGCCCCTGATTATAAGACATTTTCCTCATTGTTGATGAATGATTTGCACAGAAATCCCACTGTTTTTCAGCATATTTGTGCAGTTATTTATCCTAAATTAAAATGTTCAACTTTACCTAAAAGTATATGTATTGTTTAGGCATATTCATTTATTATTGCATTCCAATGCGAACCTGAAAGGGTTGACTTTTGAAATGCTAAAAACATGTGAAAAAACATATGGGATTCAAAAGTCTGAGACCACAATTGAAAATGCTTTGTATTGAATTAGTCTAATTTTCAATCTTGGCTTTATATTAATTGCATTTTTAGTATTGCAATTTAAAGGCACAATATGTAAGACTTTTGGATTAAAATATATAGGGGGGAAAAAACAAGAACAATGTTATATATTTTGTTGACTTGTTTACTTACATTATCCCAAATATTTCCACAAATATTTAAATCCAGAGAAATTTTATCCAGGACACGGACTGTGTCCATGCGTCGCCTATCAATGACACCATACCCGCGTTATCCTCGATTTTTTATTTTGTAGAAACCATTGAAACACCAAAGACACTTTAATATATTATGTGTTTTATTAGACAGGTGAGCAACTGTTTGGATACATTCATCGACAGAAAACAAATAAATTGTTATATAGCTCAACACAGTTAGTCTTATTGTTTAAATCTCGTTTTCTTGATTTACTGCGAGTACCATGTTTTACCATGCCTAATATTGATCTAGCTCACTGCAGTGTGCAACAAGGGTCTCATAGTAGCCGCAGAGCGAACCCACAGAGTAGCATTATAACATAACTTTCAACACACTCAAATGTATCTAATGTCTCTCATTAGCAATCGCTCCAGCGGCCTCTTCCGCTCCCAACGGCCTTCAGCCCCACCATGCTACAATGTTACGTTAGCTCATCCATGAATATGATTTCTGCCAGAGTCCCGTCGGATTCTTTTCCACCGGCTGTAGAGATAAAGACAACTACGTCATCAAGGCATCATCAAGCTACGCCTTTGTTTTGAATAAGCCACCTCTAGTGGCGAAAATTACATATTGTGCCTTTGAGTAAAGACATTCAGTATTTTGGGGTTTTGATATTGTGTGCATCTAATTAGGTTTATGATAATATTCTGGTAGTCCTTCGGTCTAAGCATAAATCAAAGTGTTGAGTATTCTCTGTATTAGTTCTGAAACTATAGAACAAACTTCCCTTTCATATTCGGTCGACCCAATTAGTAGATATTTTCAAATCTCAGCTGAAAATGCATAATCTTTCATTGGTGGAATCTTGTTGTAATTTTAATTTCACTTTGCACGTGCAGTAACTTTAAAATGTCTGTATGTAGTCTTGCCATTGTACTATTTTAGAATTTTTATAATTGTGAAGTACTTTGGTCAACCTTGTTGCTTTTAAATGTGCTATAAAACTTGCTTGTTTTGATATATTATGTTATTATGAATATGTTATATTGATTATCTGATTACATGTACGAGTACTGACTCTGCTTGTTGGTCTGAGGGTCTCCGGGTCAAATACATGAGATTCCAACCCTCTGAAAGGTATGAGAGCAGGCTGGGGGATAATTCAGGTGCCTTTGAAGTTGCTTAGTGACTGTGAGTTTAAATGTACCGATGCTTTCTGAACACACTTCACAAAATTTTGTTTTTTTTATGGGGTCAGGGTCAAAATATTAAAATACAGACACTCAAAAACCACCTTTCCTGGTCACTTTGTTTCTCAGGTTGTTCAGACCCGATCATTGATTCTGTGTGTTGTTAAAGGGAGAGTCACTTCGACTGAAACATTGAATCAATGAGTTGAACAGATTTGCGAACCAATCTAACAGATTCACCGAAAATAATGATTCATTCATCATTCATGGAACTTTTTTTTTTTCTGAAACATTTTAGTTTTTTAAACATTAGGCCACTACTTGTTTCAGATCATTCAGAGAACATTGAAAAGTAATGTTCTCATAATGTTTGCAAAATGATAAAATGGGATGTTCAAAACATTTTAAAAAAACTGGACTAACTGAACGATCAAAGAAAATTCCGAAATATTTTCATGACTTAATGTGAATGTTAGCAAAACGTTAAAAACACATTTTTGTCTTAATTTCTTCCATTTGAAATATTGAGGAACAATGTTTTTAAATATAATGTAACATATTAAAAATTACATTATGCTGTAGAATGCCTTGTCATTTGACAACAGGTTGTTGGGAGAAGTAAATACTTCACCATAAAACCATCCTTTCTTTTTTTTTTTCTTCCTCAAAATTAATGGAATGTAATCATTTTTCAAGTTGGTTTGGGTTTTTTTGGTGTTCTTATCTTTTATTTTGAAATTCTCATGTTTCCTGCTTCCTGTTTGTCATGTGCTTCCTCTTCTGTTTGGTTGTTCAGGTCATGTGTTTCTCAGTTCTGTTTTGTCATTGGTTCATTGTTTGATTGTTCTCAGGTGTGCCTTGTTAGTCATTAGTCTCTTGCCAATTCGTCTACTTATACAATGTCCTAAAAGTATGTACTCTTTTTGTGAAAAGTATGTAAGCTTTGGCACATAGCCTACTACTTCGCCATCTTAAACGGGCAGCTCTGTCGCTTAGTTACATGCACCCTGTCACCGTTTAAACAGTCCTGTCAATCTTCTTGTCACAGTTAAAACCCTCCACATTCAATTTAATTTCATTTCCTACCGTATCGGAGAGAAATGTAGTAGCACATTGATCTGCCAGTCATGGGTATTGCATGCGGAGACTCTCCTCATGTGTTTGCAATTTGAATATGATATGTTTAAAAGTTAAAGGCCAAACGTATCATTAAAAAAGTTCTCAATGCTGTTGCAGATGAAATATAATGTGGATAACACTGAATAAATATCTTTTCGTCAGGTTAGATACTGATAATTATTCACTCAAACCCCTTTATCTAAACCTCTCTGCTTAACCGTCGGACTCACACATCCGCCATATTTGTAGTTTTTAACACATTGCATCCACGTTTGTAGTTCTAATCTAATACTCATCCAAACTCGCAATGGGTTGTGGGCAATATTAACCATCAGAGTGTGCATGGATCTGCACTTCAAATTCTAACCGGAAAGAGTAGACCATCCGGGTATACCCATTTCAACATACTACGATTTGGGACATTCTAATTCTATTTTCGAATACTATTTAGGACATAATATGCGAACTGGGATGCACCGTCTATAAATAGACTTCATGCTCCATTGTATCTTGTCTAGTTAGTTCCCTGTACTACTGTTGGTGAGTTTGTTTTTCACGGTCATGGATATGCCATGTTTCAAGTCAAGTCTGTTTCATTTGTATCTGTTCATGTTTGGAATAAACTGCACTTGGGTTCACTTCAGTGGACTATATTACATTGTTAAGGAACGTGAATCATTCAGTCGAATCAGAGCTGAATCTAATGAGATTCCCATCACATTACTAACAAACCAATGTGCATACAAAACACGTACACATGCACACAAACAAACACACACGTACACACATTGTAACAGCTGAGTTCTTCTTTTTTGCTCCTTGGTTTGTTTGACAGTTCTCTCATCCTCGTCTCAGAGCTGACATCATCTAACCCCCCTCGCCCTCGATGAGAATTGTCCACTGGCAAGGACACTCCAACCAAAATAAACAGGCATGCCAGGGACACCTTAACGGCGCTCCCTCTCACAGCACTTCACTTTGGCTCTCAAATCACATTTCTCAAAAGTGTTTAAACTGTAGGGGTTTACTCAGCCATAAACAGACTCCTAATGTGTTTACATAGCCATATATTCTGCCCATCTACAGCTGTTAGAGAGAGATGGCATGTGGGGAGGTAGAAAGAGACAGAGAGAGTGTGTCGGATGACTGACGGAGATGTGAAGCGAATGAGATTAAAACACCTGTACATCTCTGTCACAGGTGTGGAGACCTACTTTTATGTCTGTGAAGCCAATGTAGGACTTTTGTCTAAATAGTGGGAGTTGGAGAGAGAGAGAGATGTTTGTGCATGTTTGAAAGTCTCAGTAAACATTTCAATAAACACATTCCCACTCGACTAGAGGAAACACCACAGCATCACAGAGATGCTCGTATGCAATATCACGACATCTCATTGTCAATAATCATTCTCACTCTCTCCCTCTTGACCCCCACAGGTCAATCGGGGCATCGTTTTAATATCACAGTTGTTTCTCAGAGAATGCAACGAGATTAAATGGAGAGCAAACGGAGGCCTTCCGTTATCCGTAATCTCAGATCTCAACAACGTCTCACACTGTGCTCAGATTCACCGAGAGACCAAAGTGCGAAATGAAAAGTCACAGAACCCAAACTTTCTCACAAATTCTTCTAAGACCAAGTCAACAATTGACTCATTTGTTTTTGTTCTTTATTTCTCTTCTAGGGAAAACATCTGAGGCCAAGTTGATATTTAAAATACCTGAGAACATACTAAAGCCACTTGAGCAGTGAAAGGACAAACTCTGAGCAATAAAAGAGTCTTGTTTTTCTGTTTTTCTCTTTGATTCATTTTGTATCTTTCCCAGTACTTTTGGAGAAAGAGGTTTAAGGGTTTCATCCTTTTTTTTTCTTGCTTTGTTACACTTATTCAGCAACCAGTGCTTCCAGTTTTTTTTTTTTACAAGACACATTGCATAAGAAAGAGACAAAGTGTGTGAGAGAGAACAGCACATTTGCTCAATGAAGACCAGTGTTGTAATTGTAAACTAAAACTATTAACCCTTAAATGCACAAATGTTTCGCCAATCATTTTTACATAATCGGGTCTTTAGCGACCTAGATCTACTGTATATCTAACACAGATCTCAACCTGTCGCGATAATATAAAACTCCTTTTGGAGCTCGGAAGGGTTCAGTTTGAGCAGATGCTTTTTACCATCACCCCTGTCCTTGTCAGAGCTCATTTCAGTACATTTAGCATTTGGCTCATATTCGTGATCTCAAACATATTATCAAAACTATCATTTTCAACATCTTCAAAATCAATAGTTTGATCGCTTCTTCGCCATCAAGTGACAGTGACACTAATATGTTCAGTACTTTTCAAGTCCTTTTCAACCATTTCATGTTTTGCTGATGATACTTTTTTATTATTTTGTTTTCTGCCTGCAGTAACTATGAGTGAAATGTCAGAAAATAATATTTTTACAAAAAATGAATGTGAAAACTTATTTTATATATATTTTTTCTTGTTATATTGTTTATAATGAATTGATTGAGGAATACTAAGAAGGTTGATATCTAATTTTAAAAGGAGGACTAAAGACCCGAGGTATGCGTTTAAGGGGTAAATGTTTTAGTAATATCGTTGCAATCGATTTAAAGCTCAAATAAATCAAAATAGAAATAGTCGATGAAAAAACTTTAAAACATTTTTTAAAATTAAAGATATAGAAATGTGAAGAACTAACAAAAAATACAAAAGCACATAACGAACTAACTCCTGAGCTAAAAGGAAAATAAAAATATAAAAAATAAAAGCTAATACAAAGTAATAATAAATAACATAATAGCTATACACTCACCGGCCACTTTATTCAAATGTCTATATGCAAATATCTAATCAGCCAATCAGAGGGCAGCAACTCAATGCATTTAGGCATGTAGACATGGTAAAGACAATCTGCTGAAGTTCAAACTGAGCATCAGAATGGGGAAGAAAGGTGATTTAAGTGATTTTGAATGTGGCATGGGAGTTGGTGCCAAACGACTGGTCAGAGTATTTCAGAAACTGCTGGTATACTGGGATCTCTAGGATTTATGGATAATGGTCTGAAAAAAAAAAACAATTCAGTGAGTGACCCTCGTTGATGCCAGAGGTGAGAGGAGAATGGACTGGTTTGAGCTGATAGAAAGGCAACAGTAACTCAAATAACCACTTGTTACAAACAAGGTTGTCTTTTTTCTATTCCTCATATGCATACTGAAATACAAATCTAATGTTCTTGCCATCCAGGTAATCTGAATTCGAAGTCTTCATGGCTCATAAGAGTCTCTGTGGAAAGATGCTTTGATTTCTTTTATAGATTCTTAGTTTTTCTGTATAATGTGAAGATTACATAAAGTGACCATAAAAAGTTAGATATCACTAATGGATCAATTTAACTTTACAAGAGTTTTCCCCGGAGTTCACTCAAAACACCATCACCACCAACCACACACACACAAACATCCCGACACACACCTGAACGTGCTGATAGCACTCTTCCCCCCTAAAACACCAGCAGCAAAAACAAACACTGCAGGGTGTTGTGATGCTTTACCGTCAAACAAACCTGACCTTCTGTTCCCCTCCTCTGTCTCTGTGTTGCTGTCTGGGTTTAGAGGAATGATAGCCTCTGCGTGAGGGATTTTTCACTGTCCTCACTGTGTGTGTGTTAGTGCTAAAGACTCTGTTCAGTCGTAACCAGAATTCCTCAGTGGAGATGAATCTAGCAGTGCAGTCTGATTGGTTGTGACAAAGCAATCAGACTGCAGAGACCAAAAGCTTGACTAATACCAGTTATTCCCATCACATTTAAAGCCACAAAGTAATGTCTGCCACTCCACAAGAAGATCTTATATATGCTGTGTTTGATCCGCTAAGGCACAGAACACTACATTTCATCTGAATAACTGAAGGTCTCCATGGACTGTTTGCCTCTGTTTTTGTGTCTCAAATGCATGAGCTGACAGTCTTGGTTTGAGATGTTTAATAAAATAGAAGCTAAAGCTCTTGACAGCATCTTGTTGGTGCAATCTGTGTTGTTGGGACCAGCTTTATGTCATCTCATTCAGACAGAGAGAGAATGAGACAGAGAGAAGGACAGCTAGACAAAGGGATACTCAGCTTCACATCAGCACTACTGCATAGGCTAAAAAAAAAGGCTAATAAATCATATGCTTGTGAGAGAATATGAAATAATACATTTAGTTAGTCTGCCAGTGGAACAATTTAAAATCTTATGCATTTTTGTTTCTCAGGAAAAGGATCTTTGAAGGATCTTTTTTTTTAAGTGAAAGCAATAAGAATGCAAAACACTCTGTTAGATCTGGCAGATAGATCAGCACTACTTTCTCCCATCCAGATATATGCAAGCCATTTAGATGGATTTCCCTGAAGAGTAAAATGCTTTGCATCTGTGGGACTTTCACTTAGCTTTGTTTGTTAGAGCTGTCCGACGTGCGGCACATAGTGGCTCAACCAATTGTGTGAGTTTATGGTTGGCCTGTCTGTTTGGTCGACCAATGGAGTTTATTGGAGCTGCCTGAAACGCCCAACACATGGCTCAACCAATGGTGTAAGTTTGAGGCGGGGCTGTCTGTTTGGTCGACCAATGAAGTTTATTAGCCGCCTGAAATGCCCAACACAGTGGCTCAACCAATGGTGTAAGTTTGAGGCGGGGCTGTCTGTTTCGTCAACCAATGGCGTTTATTAGAGCCGACTGAAACGCCTAACACATTGGCTCAACCAATGGTGTAAGTTTGAGGCGGGGCTGTCTGTTTGGTTGACCAATGGAGTTTATTAGAGTTGCCTGAAATGCCTAACACAGTGGCTCAACCAATGGTGTAAGTTTGAGGCGGGGCTGTCTGTTTGGTCGACCAATGGAGTTTATTAGAGCCGCCTGACATGCCTAACACAGTGGCTCAACCAATGGTGTAAGTTTGAGGCGGGGCTGTCTGTTTGGTCGACCAATGGAGTTTATTAGAGCCGCCTGAAACACCTAACACAGTGGCTCAACCAATGGTGTAAGTTTGAGGCGGGGCTGTCTGTTTGTTCGACCAATGGACTCTATTAGAGCCGCCTGAAACGCCTAACACAGTGGCTCAACCAATGGTGTAAGTTTGAGGCGGGGCTGTCTGTTTGGTCAACCAATGGAGTTTATTAGAGCCGCCTGAAACGCCTAACACAGTGGTTCAACCAAAGGTGTAAGTTTGAGGCGGGGCTGTCTGTTTGGTCAACCAATGGAGTTTATTAGAGCCGCCTGAAACGCCTAACACAGTGGCTCAACCAATGGTGTAAGTTTGAGGCGGGGCTGTCTGTTTGGTCAACCAATGGAGTTTATTAGAGCCGCCTGACATGCCTAACACAGTGGCTCAACCAATGGTGTAAGTTTGAGGCAGGGCTGTCTGTTTGGTCGACCAATGGAGTTTATTAGAGTTGCCTGAAACACCTAACACAGTGGCTTAACCAATGGTGTAAGTTTGAGGCGGGGCTGTCTGTTTGGTCGACCAATGGAGTTTATTAGAGCTGCCTGAAATGCCCAACACATGGCTTAACCAATGGTGTAAGTTCGAGGCGGGACTATCTGTTTGGTCGACCAATGGAGTTTATTAGAGCTGCCTGAAATGCCCAACACATGGCTCAACCAATGGTGTAAGTTTGAGACGGGGCTGTCTGTTTGGTCGACCAATGGAGTTTATTAGAGCTGCCTGAAACGTCCAACATGGCTCAACCAATGGTGTAAGTTTGAGGCGGGGCTGTCTGTTTGGTCGACCAATGGAGTTTATTAGAGCTGCCTGAAATGCCCAACACATGGCTTAACCAATGGTGTAAGTTCGAGGCGGGGCTGTCTGTTTGGTCGACCAATGGAGTTTATTAGAGCTGCCTGAAATGCCCAACACATAGCTTAACCAATGGTGTAAGTTTGAGGCGGGGCTGTCTGTTTGGTCGACCAATGGAGTTTATTAGAGCTGCCTGAAATGCCCAACACATGGCTTAACCAATGGTGTAAGTTCGAGGCGGGGCTGTCTGTTTGGTCGACCAATGGAGTTTATTAGAGCTGCCTGAAATGCCCAACACATAGCTTAACCAATGGTGTAAGTTTGAGGCGGGGCTGTCTGTTTGGTCGACCAATGGAGTTTATTAGAGCTGCCTGAAGTGCCCAACACATAGCTTAACCAATGGTGTAAGTTCGAGGCGGGGCTGTCTGTTTGGTCGACCAATGGAGTTTATTAGAGCTGCCTGAAATGCCCAACACATGGCTCAACCAATGGTGTAAGTTTGAGGCGGGGCTGTCTGTTTGGTCGACCAATGGAGTTTATTAGAGCTGCCTGAAATGCCTAACACATGGCTTAACCAATGGTGTAAGTTCGAGGCGGGACTATCTGTTTGGTCGACCAATGGAGTTTATTAGAGCTGCCTGAAATGCCTAACACATGGCTTAACCAATGGTGTAAGTTCGAGGCGGGACTATCTGTTTGGTCGACCAATGGAGTTTATTAGAGCTGCCTGAAACGCCTAACACAGTGGCTCAACCAATGGTGTAAGTTTGAGGCGGGGCTGTCTGTTTGGTCGAACAATGGAGTTTATTAGAGCTGCCTGAAATGCCCAACACATGGCTTAACCAATGGTGTAAGTTCGAGGCGGGGCTATCTGTTTGGTCGACCAATGGAGTTTATTAGAGCTGCCTGAAATGCCCAACACATAGCTTAACCAATGGTGTAAGTTTGAGGCGGGGCTGTCTGTTTGGTCGACCAATGGAGTTTATTAGAGCTGCCTGAAGTGCCCAACACATGGCTCAACCAATGGTGTAAGTTTGAGGCGGGGCTGTCTGTTTGGTCGACCAATGGAGTTTATTAGAGCTGCCTGAAATGCCCAACACATAGCTTAACCAATGGTGTAAGTTCGAGGCGGGGCTGTCTGTTTGGTCGACCAATGGAGTTTATTAGAGCTGCCTGAAACGTCCAACATGTCTCAACCAATGGTGTAAGTTCGAGGCGGGGCTGTCTGTTTGGTCGACCAATGGAGTTTATTAGAGCTGCCTGAAACGCCTAACACAGTGGCTCAACCAATGGTGTAAGTTTGAGACGGGGCTGTCTGTTTGGTCGACCAATGGAGTTTATTAGAGCTGCCTGAAATGCCCAACACATGGCTCAACCAATGGTGTAAGTTTGAGGCGGGGCTGTCTGTTTGGTCGACCAGTGGTATGAGTTTGGGGTTTGTCTGTTTTGATGACCATTGGAGTATAGGGGCAGTGTTCAAGAAAACCTGTATGAAAACAGTCATAATTTTTTGCCAATAATAATGGCACAGAAATTATTTGAATAAAATGCAGAGAAATCCACTGTCTCCTCTGCTGTGAAGTAACAAAAACTTCTCAGTTACAGAACATGCGTGTGGTTTGGAAAAAGTCTGTGTGTTTGATTGGATCACAAAAGGAATAATACCTCCACATATCCCTCCACATCAAAGCGGGAGGCCTTAACAACTGTCACATCACATCAGTGCCTTTCCAAGTATGTGTGTGTGTGTGTGTGCGTGTGTGAGGCAGAATCTATCAGGGCAAAGCAGGATCAAAGGGAGGTAAGGTTACTACACGCACAGGTCGTGGGAACACACCTCACTTCCTCACCACACACGCATATACAAGGATTTTAACTGCAAAGCTCAGTGCAAGGGAGGTAAATGCTAGCGACGAATACAAGAAATATAAACCAATAGACACTAATGTTGGTTATGATCAAAGAGATGACATATTAGTGATGGATGACTTTCTCTCTTACTTCTCTCTTCCCTCACTACCCCTATTTTGCTGTGTTGTTATGGTAAGGCTTTAAAGAGTTCACACACACACACACACACACACACACACATTACGGGGACTTTCCATAGACATAATGATTTTTATACTTTACAAGCTGTAAATTATATCCCCTGACCCTAACCTTAACCCAAAAACCAACAATTATCCCTCAAACAGCCCTTTAAAGGTGTCAGAACATAAGGACCGACCAAACATTGTCCTCACTCTGATGGCCTAAAACTCACAACTTTTCCTCACAAAGATAACTGTACAAGTGTTATAGTTTTGCAGTCTTTAACTGTATTCTCTATGGGAATGCCCTCACTAGCCTATAAGAAAATATTCCTCTCTGTATCCTTTCACTCTTTTTTTCTGTTGAGATATCATACGTCCATGCTTGAAAGCTGTTTGAAAGGTTGTGGAAAGAATTTGTAAATCTGTACGTCATGTTTGCCTTTGCCTTTGCTTTGTTTAATTCTGCTCTGTTAAGAATCATATTTAATCTGTAAGGTTGAAATATTGTAGCCCTGTGCCATATATGTAGCTTAGGTATGAGATAAACCTTTTTACATCCAGGCTCTGGAAAATAAGGAGGTCCCCAGAATCTGTGGTTTCAACAACAGGACATGACAGAGGAGATGGGAGAAGAAGAGCAGAGAGAAATGGGAAAATAGGGGCGTAAAGACTCTCCCGCAGTTCTCTCCAAGCGCATTAGTTCCAGGACGTTAAAACAAAATCCGATGGATCATCCTCTTCCTGAGATCAACTTTCATAATACCCTGCTTGCATTTATATGTTTCATTTATGTTTGTGGCATACACTCACTACTTACAAACATGTTTTGCGCAGTTACTTCAGCAGGCAAAGTTAATAGAAACAACCTCTTTTCCTATTTATCTTCTTTTGAATTATTGAATTGTGAGGTAGGCCTACTGTGTCAAATATCTTCTTGAGAATAAAACAGGTCCCAGATGTGCACGTTGTTGGCCAGTAGTGATTTCACCACTATGGTTTTAGTTATGAAGGTGCTTCTCACGGTTAACCGCAGAGTAATGGCGCCATCTGCCGGTCAATATTTCTTTAAAAAAATGTTTTACATCGAATGTTAAATGTTAGATAAACGCTGCTCTCTGTAGGACAGCAGAAGACTCGCACAAGGCATTTGTCAATAATTATCTTTCTGAAAGGATTGTATTTTACTGTAATAGCCTACTATTTTTATTAACATTACTGGAGCCTTATTATAATGTTTGTGTTGCTTAACCATATTTTGGGGCCATGTATTTTTGCAATTTGTGCGCGTATTTGTATATTGATGCTTTGGCTAATTTGTATGCAAATCAAGTAAATTTAAGTATTAAAGTTGAATGGAGAAAATAATAAATAAAATTGGATACCTGGGATATTAAAAAGCTCAAGTAGCTTAATTTATATTTCAGACAGTAGATGCAGTGCATTTATGGATTTGCAGTGCAAATATGCCATGCAGATTTTATTGTTATTATTTTATAATAACATGTATTATTTGTTTGTTTTTTCTTACACACTTTTTCAATAAAAACGTATTTCAATCAATTTGATGTTGTTTAAAGTAAGCATGAAACAGATTTTCCAATAGTCTTTTCTTCCCTGTTTTGACATATAGGCCTATTCGTATGGAAGCCCGTTTCCGCCACTAAATAAAAAAATAAAGAGTAATTGCGACTTTTTTTCTCACAATTGCGAGTTATAAAGTCAGAATTCTGACTGAGAAAAAAAAGTCAGAATTATGACCTTATATCACGCAATTGCAAGTTTATATCTCCGAATTCTGACTTTATATCACGCAATTGTGAGTTTATATCTCAGAATTCTTCCATATATTCGGGTGAAACGGCTTCTAAAACAAGAAAAAATTTAGGCCTATGGCAAAACTTGATTTTGTCCATCGGGAATTGATATGATTGTTGTGATTAGCTATTGCTGCAATCTCATGTGATTGACAGGTCGTCCCGCCCTCGTGCCAGTAAACATAAATACTGCAATATTCCATACAAAATAAGAACGGTCCATTTTTTATTACATTTTAACTTTAAAGAATCGGTTGAGTGAATGATTCAGTGACAAAACGTGCTCACTTGTTGCCACCTAGTGCGAGATATTGTACAAGATATTGTAACATGCAGAAGGTTCAGTGAATTAATCTTTTTGATGAACTGACTCAAACGATTCGAGTTATCAATATGAATTAAAAAAAAAATCCCCATTAATAAAGTGCACCTCGAAGTTTTCATGCTCCCCTTATATGCTTTCCGCGAGTTTATTGAATGTAGCCATGAAGCGGGAGGGGAGAGCAGGAGCAGCGCGAGGCGGTGGCTCGCACTCCGTTTTGCCCTATTATGGTCACGAGCGTGACAGCGCGCGCTACCCAGCATGCGCCGCGGCGTGAGGCTCCGCCACAGTCAAGATGACCGACTTTGAGGAGCCGCTTTCAGACGAGGAGAAGGTAAAAATAAACATTAAGTTAACTTTCACAAACCGCTTAAATACACGCGCTCGTATGTCCTTATATTAAAGCCCTCCGCTTGCAGAGGGATGAATAGGTGCTTCCCGGAAGAAGCGCGAGGTAGTCTAGCTGGTTAGCAGTGTGCTAATTTGTGAGGAAGTGAAATCGCAGCTTTGCACTCCCGTGCAAAACACAGAGACCTGACTTAATAACAGCGATGCACCGAACAAACAAGCAGTATTTTATTTTGTTGTCTCGGGTAGTACGTTAGTTAAAATGGCTGTGTTGTTTTCAGTGGTGTTGTGAGCGTCAGCTGTTAGCCTGTTAGCTGTCAGAGTGAGTTCAGAAATAGATGTCAGCAGATCCACCCACTCCGAACCGAGCCGTTGGGCTTTAACGGGCCGTGCTCCGGTAGAGTTACACATGTGTTGGGCAGCAGATGCCAGAATCCGACTGACACGACAGCCATCTGAGCCGAAAACCTCGGCCGGATGAAGTTACGACCGCAAGAGCGGGTGTGTTTTGCGGTGGAAGTCTGCAATCTCTCTGGGTTTGAGCGGATGGTTCACTCAGAAATGACTGTTCTGTCATCATTGATACACCCTTGTGATGTTTCTGAAACACAAAATGAGTCTCGGTCACCGTTCGCTTTTAATCGCATCTTTTCCCATGTGTTAAAGTGAATGGTGACCGAGACTGTCAATCTTAGGTTCTGTCACTTTGACAGTAGCTTTGCTGCAGGCCAGTAAGTGCTGACTGATTTATTCGTACTCTTTTTCGTTCTGTCTCTGTCAGTAAAAGCTCCATTTAACCGCCACATATTTTCTTCCCCTTTAATTACATGTGGTCATTTTCTGCACACTGTCAAAGCTTTCAGTTACAGGCTCAGCTGACTTCCCCAGCCAGACCACATGGTAATTAGACAGATTACCAGATGCTTCCCTTTACGTTTACCTCTTTCCCTTCTCCTCATTAAATGTGTTTTGCTGGTCAGAAATCCTCACTGCTCCTGTCAATTGGTCCAAAAGACATTAGCTGTATGCTTTGTGTGATCAGTGAAATACAAGTAAATGTTAGTTCTGGTTATGTGAATGAATATTGTTTCATTACACTTTTAATAGACAAAGTTCACCCAAAAAAATGAAAATCTTGTCATCTTTTACTTTCAGCATGTCTTCCCAAACCGGTATGACTTTTATTTTCCTTTGGATCACAACATTTTTTTCTCTTTTTTATCAATACAAGATAAGTAAATGATGTCCAATGTTTTAATTGTTTTAAATAGTGAAATATTACAATAATGTTAATTTTTTTATAATAATAATAATAATTAGTACTATTATACAGTCATATAATTGCACAATTTTGGGCCAACTTTTTTTAAAATCACATTTTAATTCACTACTGCAATATTTATCAGAAAAATTGCAATTTTATTTTTTCTACCGCCATATCATTGACTTCTATTATATGGACAAAAACAGTTAAAAAGCATTCTTCAAAATAGCTTATTTTAGTGAACTTTCGTTAGCACACAGCCAGTGCTGGGTGTAACTAGTCATTTGTAATTTGTTACTGTAATTTAATTACTTTTCCCATGAAAAAGTAAAGTAAGGGATTACTCTTATTTTTTTCTGTAATTTAGCCTAATTAGTTACTTCTGATGTAATTGAACTAAATACTGTGTATAGACTGTAGAACAATTATATATAAAAATGTAAAGTCTAACTTTAAAATGCATGTTTGTATGTATCCTTCTCACATTTTGTAATAATTTGGTTAATAAGAATACTTCATGTAGTTTTATTTTATTTGAATGAATTAAAAGAGCAGTTCCATGTCCATCCTTTAATTATTTAACTAGTTGAGGTTGATATTGGATTTAGAAAGTAATGAATATAATTAAATATAAGCAGTTAAATAATTTTTGGAGAGTAATTTGTACAGTAATCTAATTACGCTATTGAAGATGTAAGTTGTAATTAAGTAATTACTTTTTTTAGAGGATCTTACCCAACACTGCACACAGCAGATCTGATGTAAATTTGTCCTGGTCTGAAACACAAAGACATTTACAGTAAGTTTGAGAGGATATTTGAAGCCAGGAATAAGTTGTTAGGTTTGAGTAAGATGTTTATGGACATTTATTACTGTGGGTGATGTGGTTTTGAAGTATTAACAAAGTGTTTATGTGGTAAGTTTTGTGTTTTTGGAATGTATGAATTGTTGAGATCTCGGCTGTGTGTGTTATTGAAGTGTTACAGGGTTAATGTATGGGGTAATTTGAGCTCTGGAGTCACCCGCTGGAAACTGGCTGAGATTCAGTAGTGCTGAAGCCACCGTGTTTTAGGAAGGCAAATATGTGCCCGCTCGTAATTTATTATGTGTTATTTCTGCAGGTCCGCATCGCAGCTAACTTTGTGACCCACGCTCCCCCTGGAGAATTCAACGAAGTCTTCAATGGTGAGTGTCATGGTTTCCACAAAAATATCTTATGTCTTTAACATGAGAAGAAATGTTTCTTGAGCACCAAATCAGCATATTAGAATGATTTCTGAAGGATCATGTGACACTGAACACTGGAGTAATGGCTGCTGAAAATTCAGCTTTGACATCTTAAAATATAATAAAAAAAATACTCTATTTTGATCAAATACAGTACTGTATTTTTGATTTTTTTTTTACGCAGCCTTGGTGAGCATAAGAGACTTCTTTCAAAAACAAACAAAAAATAAATAAAAATTCACTCTGACCCCAAATTTATAACCGCTAGTGTAGTTTGTCATGTGTGCACACACTATACTACAAGCCCGACAGCAGACCATGTGCATGAACTACAAGATTATCTCCAACTGAAGCTACAATCCTAGAATATCTCACTCAATCTTGCGCTTGTAGCAATAATAGATTTCATGCTTGACACCATCATCAAACAACATGGGGGGGAAAGGCTTGTGATCATTTACTGATTTGCAGAGAAAGGGTAAAAGAGAAAGAAAAAGAGTTGAAAAATATACACAAGATGGTGTTCGGGATACATCAGAATCTGTTTGATGTTTAATTATGTATTTTTGCTTCCGCTTCACAACGCATTGCAACTCTCTTGCAGTTAAATTGGCGGTTCCTCATTGGGACAAGACTTCAAACCAGTTTTTTTGCTTGTGATTCATTTTTAATCTTTGTGTTTTTGTAGATGTGCGACTTCTCCTCAACAATGACAACCTCCTTCGGGAAGGGGCAGCACAGTAAGTTATTTTGCAGATATGTGTCTTATGTTTTAGTGGCAAGAAAAAAAAGTGAATCCCTTGGAATTTTCTGCAGTAATTTGCCATGATATGTGATCTGATCCTCATCCAAGTCACAACAATAGACAAACACAATGTGCTTAAGCTGATAACAAACAATTCTAATTAATTATGTCTTTATTGAACACACCCATTAAACATTCACAGGGCTGGAAAAAGTAAGTGAACCCTTGGAGTCAATAGCTGGTGGAACATCCTTTGGCAGCAATGACTTCAAGCAAGCGCTTTTGGTATCTCTGGATCAGACCTGCGCACCGTTCAAGAGGAAATATTTGACCATTCCTCTATATAAAACTGCTTCAGCACAGGCGCATTTGCAGGATGTCCTCTGTGAACAACTCTCTTGAGGTTATTCCACAGCATCTCTATGGGGTGAAGGTCTGGGCTCTGACTTGGCCACTCCAAAGGTGCATTTTCTTTTTCTGAAGCCAGTCTGTGGTGGATTTACTTCGATGCTTCGGGTCATTGACCCTGAACAGCCACCGTGACAATATCCTGTAGGATATTTTGTTAAACTTGGGAATTCATTTTCCCCAGGCAAGAGGTCCAGGCCCCCGGGGCAGCGAAGCAAGCCCAAATCATGGTGTTCCCTCCACCATACTTTTTGATGTTGGTAAGCTGTGCCCTTTTTGAGCTATAAATAGTACTGAGTATTCTTCCTGAACAATTCAACTCATTTCATCAGTCCATAAAACATTTTCCCAATAGCGTTGCGGTTTGCCAAGGTGCTCTTTGGCAAACTCCAGGCACGCAGCAATGTTTTTTCGGGATTGCAGCAGCTTCCTCTGTGGTGCCTGTTCAAAGACTTACGTTTGGTAGACCCATGAACATGGATGTATGCCAATTCAAGCCTTCAGGTTTTACTCGTGGGTGGTTCTTTACTTCATTAAGGATTCTGCGTTGTGCCTTAGGAGTCATCTTAGCTGGGCACCCACTTCTAGGAAAAGTAGCCACAGGAAACTGTCGACTGATGGATGCCTAAACACTTTGAGATTGCTTTGTATCCCTTTACAGCCTTACAGAGATCAGCTACTTTTGATCGGACGTCTTCAGAGAGCTCCTTTTTGCGAGGCATGATTCACATCGGTTGATGCGTCTCACAAACAGCAATCTTAAAATGTTTGTCTTTTATCAATCTCAGTAGCTCTAAACCACACCTTCAAACTCATTTCATTAATTGGACTCCAGGTGTGCAAGCCACTGACTCCAATTATCTTATGTTGAAGTAATTAGTCTATGGATTCACTTACGTTTTCTTTCAGCACTGTGGGTGTGGTTTAATAAAGACACGAGAATTTTGAATGGTTGTGTTATCAGCTTAGGCACATTGGCCCTCATTTATCAATCTTGCGTAGAAACGGGCGTATATGTTGGCGTAAGATTATGCTTACACTCCTCTCACCGCCTGATTTATGAAGCTGTGCGCACCTCTGAAATCCAGGCGTACGCAAAACCTGCCCTTGATAAATGCCGTGCTGAAAACGATCGTCATTAGAATAACACGCCCCTATATATTCAAGTCTCATGCCTCCCCCACGCCCTCATTTTACGCCATGGACACTCGGAAGACGGCAATGAAGCGAAACTTCTCTGACGTGGAGATCGAGACCATCACCAGGGAAGTGGAAAAAAAAATTGTTTTATTTGGGAGTTTAAAGAGTGGGATTAAAGGCGCCCACAAAAAGGTGTACGGTGGAAATCCAGTTTAAATAGCTTTTTGGATGAGAAATTACCTATCACAATTAATTATTTTACAGCACATGTTTTGAAATAATATGCATTTAATTTCGTATCACATCACATGTATTCGGGTGTACAATAGTGATGATGATGTGATGTGGAGTACCATTCATTCACATTAATATAATTGCATGACAATTTGTTAGATTCTTATTATTATTATGATTTGTATTATTAATGACGCTTATTGTTATTTAGAAGAAGAATTTCGTTATTATTATTATTTATTTTATTATTATTTAAAAGAAGAAGAATGTCATTTTTATTATTTTGTCAGTCTGAATTATGTTCAGTTCCAGTCCGTGCGCAGCTAACCGGGCCTAACCAACGTCAGGTAAAGCGCACAGGCTCGCAACTGGAAGAATATCAAATGCTTTGGTAAAGTCACACAAATTAAACATTGAAGTCCATGTTGCACAAAAATAAACACTTAAATTTATAATTACTTCCCTATTCGCACGGGATGTGGGGAGCTCTGGTGATTTGTAATAATTGCAGAGAATGTCTGTGATCTTAATCCCGTGCAAATCGGCCATGTCTGTAATATGTAAAGTAAAAATTCCCCCGCAAATGACCTACCATATTTCGCCGGACACCGAGGTCCTGTGATAATATTAGTCCTGTGCGAATCGGCATCTATTTGGCCGGGATTAGGCGGATCGTATATAATTTTTGCAAGGTTTTTGTGTCCTGTGCGCATTTCTATCTTTATCTTTCACGAAGAATGGAGCTAGGCTGCATATAATGCGCACCGTTATGACTTCCCGTGCGGCCGCGCGGATTATAGACTACTACTTTCACTTTAGAATGAGCACAATTTGGGAGTAGCCTAATTGCTTGAATGGTGTGTTTAATATTATTCTTAATGAAAAACACAAAAACAGAACAGTACAATGACAACTCGCTTAAATGGGCACTTTTACATTAGCTTTGAAACTGAATCTTCCGTCGTATATTGTTATTATACGAAATTATTTGTAGGCCTATTACTAAAACAATCAAAATGATATCGATACGACTGTTTATAATTTCATACAGCTATATAACGAAAAAACATTTTCAAGTAGGCCTAACATCATATCCGGGAGATAAGTCAGTAAATTCGAGTAAAATCACAGTTTATCTCGTGCGAATGCGCCACGCAAAATTCAGATGTGGGGGAGTAATTTCTAAATCACACGAGGTCCCCAGATAATACTTATCCCGTGCGAATAGGGCTTTATTTGTTGTTGTTGTTGTTGTTGTTGTTACAGTGGGTCATAATATAGCATATCTTTGTCAGTGCGTTTTGTGGTGTTAGGAATTGTTTTTCTGCGCATTTTCGCACTAACTCAAAACGTGCGTACACCACCTCCTGAGCTAGTGTAGGATTTGAGCGTGCCGTACGCCAACGTCCATATTGATAAATCTCAAAGTCACCGTGGTTTTGGGTGTACGCCAGGTGTACGCTGGAAAATTGGTGTACGCAAGATTGATAAATGAGGGCCATTGTGTTGGTCTATTGTTGTGACTTAGATGAGAATTGGATCACATTTAAGAGCAAATTACTGCAGAAAACCAGTTCATTCCAAGGGGTTCACATACTTTTTCTTGCCTCCTCAGATGCACCTGTGTGTAGTTTAAAGTTTGTGTTTATAAGGAGTCATGTTGCATTGTCTCTTTCTCTGTTTCACAGTGCCTTTGCTCAGTATAATATGGATCAGTTCACACCTGTCAAACTGGACGGTAGTGAGGAGTTGGTAGGTTCATGATTTGATTGCAGTTCAGACTCACAGATTCAGTTTTGTAAATGTGCATGTACTTTAACTTCCTGTGCTGCCCTAAGACTCTGTGTTAGTTTTGAATTGAGAGCACACTATTGATACATTATTTATTCAAGCTGGGTGTAAACTGCTCGCTGGAGATCTGTGTGTGCTTTGTGTGTGTCATTAGGGCAGGTATGGTCATTGTACCGTGAGTGTTTGCTGCTGCGTGAAGACGGCTGTAGAGCTCTGTGTGTGATTAGTTCTGTCTAATGAGCAAGGCGCATCCTGTTCCTGCAGGTTCTGATCACCGAGCATGGAGATCTGGGTCAGGGACGGTTCTTCGACCCACGGAAGCGGGTTTCATTCCGTTTCGATCACCTCAGAAAGGAAGCGAGCGATCCTCAGTCTTACGAGGGAGAGACCTCCCTCCGGTCCTGGAGAGATGCCTGTGATGAAGCGCTCAGTGCTTACGTGAAGGAGCACTATCCCAGTGGAGTCTGCACGGTACACGTTTCCCATGGGAATCTCAACAGAATAATATGATTTCTGTTTGCACTTTTACATGTATGCATTGCAGCCACTATTTGTGAAGTCATGCTCCTTTGGACACACGTGTACTAATGTTTCTGCTGCAGGTGTATGGGAAAACTGTTGACGGTCAGCAAACAATCATTGCTTGCATTGAGGGGCATAAGTTTGAGCCCAAGAACTTTTGGTGAGTAATGTTCAGTGATTCCTCTTCTTATAGGTGGCTCTCTGGTGTACTTTATTCTAATTGCCCAATCACAGCATTTAAATAGTCATATAATGTGGCAACTGATTTCCTACATAACGGTTTCATGTTACTTTACAGTGTCTTTCATCTCACATAATAAATTAAGTTAAACTCGTATCATTATTTCATGTTTATTTATGCATTTACACTACCATTCAAAAGTTTGAAGTTTCCAAAAAAAAAAAAAATTTGAAAGAAGGCTGCATTTAGTTGATTAAAAATGCAGTAAAAACAGTAATATTGTGAAATATTACAATTTAAAATGACTTTTCTTTTTTAACATATGTAATTTATTCATGTGAAGGCAATTTTTAGCAGCAATGCTAATTAAAGGTTTTGTTGGAATGTGATACTTTTCCCCCCAAGATTTTTTGAAGAAAAGAAAGTTCAAAAGTCAGCATTTATTTGAAATAGAATTCTTGGCGCAAAGCTGGGCTTAAAAGTTAGTTATCAAGCATCTCAATCATACTTTAAGTGAAGTGTAGGACTAAATCTTAAGTGTCAGCCTTGGAGTTGATTTACGACACTTTGCTGTGCCACAAACAGGGCTGCGTTCAGCCCCGACAAAACGTTGCAAAACGTTTTTTAAACGGTAACGGTGCTGCGTTGAACACCCTGTTCTGTTGACGCAAGAGTTGTAACTATGGCAGCCGAGAAGGCCATTCTTTGTGTTCTTTTTGTGGAATTTTCGGAGCCTGATGAAATCGATATAAATACGTGTTTAATACTTCAAATACATGCAATCACTGCCCTTGCCGTCCAGAATAAAAGACAACATCCCAATCCCATTTAATGAACATTTTTCATCTCCTGGTAATCAATTCTAACTTAAATCATTTTATTTCTAGTTCTTACTTTTTTAATAGCTTGTATTTTCTTTCTCACTTTATGTCAAGCAATTACCATATATGAAATTTGGTATATAAATAAACTTGCCTTGCAATTAAGCTAAAGATATAAATAAATACATCATCATGTTGATTATATATATATATATATATATATATATATATATATATATATATATATATATATATATATATATATATATATATATATATATATATATATATATATATATATATATATATATATATATATATATATATATATATATATTAAACTCTTACGACAATCATGTCTTCTAATACCAGCAGACACATTAAACAACTTTACTTCCATTGTGCGAGCTGTCTCTTTAATACTGCTTGGTTTATATACATTTTGCCGCTGATTGGGCTGACATTTGACACACCCACCAAACGAGATCAAACGCATCTCAAACCCGTTGCACACCGTTTCCAGGAAACATGACGTTCAACCGGAAACCGTAGCAAAACGTTGCGCACCGGTTTGAGCTTTGAACGTGCCCCAGGATTTTGGATGATGTCATAGGCATGAACCAATCACTGAATAGATGTCCTTATTTCAGAATATTCTCAGATAAATTCACATTGAATGGTATACATTCAACACTAGGGTTGGGTACCGAAACCCTACTTATATAACTGGTATGTACCGCACCGAATCAGAACGCAGATTTCGGTTCCTCATTTCGGTGATAAAATTCAAACGTGCTTTCGCGCTTTGGCTGGCACCGAGCCAGAGACAGACGCTCAGCGCTGGTCACATCACAACTCATGACAACTATTCAGTGTTTTCAACCACATCATGTTTATTTCAGACTTTTAAATGCTCATAAGTAGGCTACTAGCAAAAAACACACGCTGATGTCTATGAAAGCGGCTATGACAATCCTTTCAGACGGTTATAATTTGACTAACGTTACGTGTTTTATTCACATCAGATACATGCACATTATATAGTAACTATATAGTTTACTCTATTCTTCTTCCAGTTCACTGGTCACTTACTTTCATGTATTTCGTGAGACGAGAATGAACTCAAGTGTTGTAAATCCGACAGATCCAATTCTGAGGCGCAAACTAACATGGCGCCGCCCATTGCGCTTTATAGATCAACAGGGTTTCCGCGGGGTCATAAAAAGTCTTAAAATGTCTTAAATTTCAAAATCTAAATTTTAGGCCTTAAAAAGTCTTAAATTCTCTGAAGTTTTGAGTTCTAGGTCTTAAATAGTTTTAAACAGGTCTTAAATTGTTCTGCGTCCATGTAACGCTACCTCTAATGCTCATTGAAATGCTCCCGCAGCGCTTTTGTGTGTGTGTGTGTGTTTATTCCGGGCTGTTGTAGTTCTTTCTTTCGCTAGTCCAACTATAGTTCGCTGTATTACAACTACAAATGAGACCAGCATGCATATTATATTGCAGCCAATCAGCTTTCATGTTATTGGCGCGGGTCTCTTTCGGATTGTACCAAAGACACATCAAACGGATTTTATTCTTCAGCTTCAGTTCTCCAGTTCTTCCAGTTCACGCGATCGTGAAAGCGAAGGTGAATCTTTCTCACATCTCGCATAATGACCAAATAAAAGTATGATATGCCCGATAGCACTAAAAATAGTTAATTAATAAGAGTTAGTTAAAAGCAATGTAAATCACAAACTCAATAGACACACAGACCGATGTCAGAATGGCTGTGGATTTTGTGCACGCGTTTGCCGCCTGTCAGCTCGCGCAAGTGTACCGAATGTGTCTTTTTCTAGGCTTACTCTTGAACGATCATACACACATTAATATCCCTATGTTCTTATTGGCGGTTATGTCTTGACTCTTGAGTAAAAAAGTTTGGGACGTGTGTCAGTATTGTATCTGCACATTACTGTAGTTCTTAAAGTGAAAGCATACCAATATAGCTTATGTTGGTGCTCCTGTCTGTGTGTTAATGTTAAACAAACAACAACAGGGAAAAAAACGTTACTTCAACTTTAAGCACTGTTTGTATCCGTATCTTTAGGTTGTATTTATTTGTCCTATTGTAATTGGTTAATAAGTTTAGTACTTATTAGTAAAAACGTAGTTTTACTTATATTAAGCAATTGCTTACTTGTAAGATTTTGGGCATATTTCCCACCCAAAGCGATAATGTTATTAAAGCTAGATAGCACACCACTTTACCAGCCTTTTTTTGTAATACCAAACAAGATTCATGCATTTTGTTTGTTTTATTGTCATGTGTGACTATTGTGCATCTACGGTAATATGGTAAATGTGGCATCCTATGCAAAAAACAAAACTGGAAATGACCACCACAAAATCAGTAATTTTGATCTCAGTAGAAAAAAAAAAATATTTATATATATATATATATTATAGTGAAATCCTGAGATTGAGCTATGAGGAAATGCAAGTTTACTAATACTTTGTTCAATTTGAATAAATTAATTTGCTTTGCAAGTAATTTTGTGATTCTGCATTTCCTTTGTACGTTTTTTTTATTGCGTGATATAGGACTTAAATATAATCCCGAATGGTCTTAAAAAGTCTTAAATTTGACTTGGTGAAACCTGCAGAAACCCTGATCAACTAACACACATTCACTCACACATTTGAACATCAGATAGTTTGACACAGTTAAGAAGTTTGTGAATATTTTGAATAAAAAGAAAAAACGAAATAAACCCGATACAGCTGAGCTGTCAGCGCTATTGCGGCTGCTGTGTGTCATGTGAGAAACATGACGCGTCGCCATGGAAACATTAAGGCGATGTGTTCTAAAATATTTAGCCAGAGAATATGATCATATTTCAAAATAAAGCTGAAGCTCGAAGCTGGTTTGTAGCAGACCGAGAATACAGACGACTGCTGTTATTACTGTAACTGTTATTTAGAGTTATATTAGGCTTGTTGTAGTTGGGTTAGGTGGCTTAGGTTTTACTGTGAATTTGTAAATAAGTCAATAATAATTAGTAAATAAGTAAGTTGTTTTGTATTTATTTATTTATATTCATACATTTAAGTATACATTAAACTTTTAATAAATGGTTCAATTTAAATAAATAAATAAAAAGCCATTTAATGTCATCCACCTCGTTTTGTGGCCTTTTTTTTTTTTGTGTTCAGGCACCGTTTAGGCACCGGTACCATTTTAAAAGTATCGGTTTGGCACCGGAATCGAAAAAAAACCCAAACGATACCCAACCCTATTCAACACACATTTAACAATAAATCATTTTCAAGACAATAAATGATATTATACACATTTGAAATTAAACGTTTAATTAAAATGTTTAAACTGGTGTGCTGTTAACCTGCCTATATATGGCCAAGATTTTTTTATATAATCAGCCACCATGGATTCCAAAAGAAAACCAAACTAGCGGGAGGAAGAAGCGCTGACATTCAGCCCAACATTATCCGGCGCTGACAAAGATGATGCCTGCTCTGTCCAAACGATACCGTTTGATTAACTGATCATTGTCAAACATTTCAAAAACATTCTTCCTCTTCTAAAAAGATTTGCGCACATCTCTGTCTCCTCAGTGCCATCACAAGCCCCTACTGGCAACTCCTAACCACTTGAGAGACCTTGTCTTAAATAACTGCTTTTATACTTAAGTTTAAAAGTAGGAGTAAATTTCATGAATTCTCAGCACTTAAGACTAAAATGGCACTTTGAGAAGCTTGATAAAAACGGGCCCAGTTTAATAATGTACAGCCATTCGCCATTTTTAGTAAATTAACCTTTACAAACTTTAGTCTTTTCCTGTTTTGCGATTATGATCAGCAGACCCAATTAAGTCAAAATTTGTGCTTTTCTATACAATTCTGTTCTGAAATCTTTGCGAGTCGCTGTACAACAGTCTAGATTAGAATTGTTCAGTTCAACCATGCCTGAAGGTGTGTGATTCAGCCTAGAATGGGTTGATTGTACCTCGACTCTCTGATGATCTTATCATCTGGTTATTCTCTCTTGTCAGGAATGGCCGGTGCAGGTCAGAGTGGAAGTTCACCATTAGTCAGTCATCAGCTCAGGTGGTGGGAGTATTGAAGATCCAGGTGAGACCTGACAGGCTAGAATAGTGGTGATGAGGAGAAAGTGTGATGGTGAAGAGTTTGTGATAAATCATTTGGTTTCCTACAGGTGCATTATTATGAGGATGGTAATGTTCAACTGGTGAGCCATAAGGAGGTGGAGGAGTCCCTTGTAGTGAATGTAAGTAAAAATGTTATTAAACATATCAACAAAGTGGGTTTTGATGTTTGTGGATTTAAAGAAGATTTAAAGTCAATTCCTGCCTTTTTATCTCTAGAATGAAACCCAGACTGCCAAGGAATTTGTAAAAATCATTGAAAATGCTGAAAATGATTACCAGGTGAGAATTTGATCTGATCAACACGTGTACGTTTTTATTGATTATTTTATATGACTTGTACATACCTAATAAATGCTTCCCTCCAGACGGCTATTAGTGAGAACTACCAGACAATGTCAGACACCACCTTCAAAGCTCTCCGCAGACAGCTGCCCGTCACTCGCACCAAGATCGACTGGAACAAGATCCTCAGCTACAAGATCGGCAAAGAGATGCAAAACGCTTAGAACCGGCACCCGGTTCCTCTTTCTTCTGCTCAAACGCAGAGCCGGCCCTCGGAACACCACACACCGTTCGCGCAACGTGAAGAAGTCTCCCCCCCCAAAAAAAAAAATTAAAAAAAGTCACAAAACTTTGTTTAAAAGAGGATGTAATTTCGTTCAACTTTCTGTCATTAATGGACTTAGATGGGTCTCAGCTGTGGAAGAGGTTTAAATGAGAACTTGGAGGGAATCGTGGATCTAAATTATCAGCAATTATTGCTTTTCTCTCATTTACCCGCTCGCAAGAGTTTTTGTTTTGACTTTTGTCTTTTTTTTTTGTGAACTGTGACAGCTGCAATACTTCTGCAAACGGTTTTGTGTAATGCCTCACTCACTGTATCTCCAAACCCTAATCAGGCGACAACCCCGCCTTCCTCTTCCTCCGCCTACTGACAACCTGGAAAGATGAGATTTCCTGCTGTCCTGTCCTCAACTATCCAGGCTGTTACAGAGAAAGGATGAGGTTGGGAGAGGAGGGGAACGGGCTGTGTGTCTGGGTTTGGATGGCCATCTGTCTTAACTGCTTTCTCCGTATCTTTGTCTAACAGTGATTCACAGTCTGCTAAACTAAAATGGTTTAATAACCAAAAAAGACAAAATAAATAAATCCATGGATAACCCTCTTTGGTGGCAAAGACATCCAAATTAAGTCTTGATTTTTATATTTACACACCAGTTGAATTGTTTAGTGGTTCAGACTGTCTGTTACAGGTACTTGTGATGCATTTGGGATATCCACAGTCTGTTGAGTCTCAGTAATGAGAGCTCTGTCTGTGTTGCAGTTGCATGTTTCTGCCACACTGCTTTCACATTGACCTTAAGTCTTGTATGTCTTAAATGTTCCATCAAAGATCCTCTGTAACATACACCCATCATGTAAGACTGGCATATTCTCTCTCTCATAACCTTTATTTTTTCAGATTTTAAATCATGCAAAAGTAACGTCTACTCACAGTAAATGGCACCAAAATCACTAAATGGTTACTGAACTTTTATTTTTTATAAATCAACTGTTTGTAGCTTAAATCTGTGCAGATTCCACGTTTTTTATTTGTAGTAATGTTCTCAGGTTGACATACACCGATCAGGCATAACATTATGACCACTTCCTTCCAGCATGGGCACCCCATCCGCAAAAAACTGATGCACTGTGTATTCTGACACCTTTCTATCAGAACCAGCATTAACTTCTTGAGCAATTTGAGCTACAGTAGCCAGTCTGTTTGATTGGACCACACGGGCCAGCCTTCGCTCCCCACGTGCATCAATGAGCCTTGGCCGCCCATGACCCTGTCGCAGGTTCACCACTGTTCCTTCCTTGGACCACTTTTGATAGATACTGACCACTGCAGACCGGGAACACCCTACAAGAGCTGCAGTTTTGGAGATACTCTGACCCAGTCATCTAGCCATCACAATTTGGCCCTTGTCAAACTCGCTCAAATCTTTACACTTGCCTGTTTTTCCTGCTTATATTGATGAACAGAAAAAAAACTGTAAACTTAAAAAAAAAAACTTTTATTAGCTCAGAGAAAAAATACAGTCGTAAATTCGTCGAAAACCTAACTAGCTGTAAAAATCATCTGGACAAATGCAACTAATTTAACAAACTGTATTTTCATACGAATAGCTAAAAATTCAGAAACTGGTCTTGTAAGTCCCAGGTAGAAATATACAATTTCAGGTTCAGTGAAAAAAAAAAAAAAAAAAACACATTCCAGTAGTAAAAATCTAAACCTCTACTTACAAAAGGGTTCAATACAGTAGGAGAAATGGTGAGGTATTTAAAAACAGAAAAGTAAATGACCATAGAGCAGCTGAAAACCTATATATGTAGGAAAGGACAGATACATGCGTCACATTTATAAAAACACAGCATACTTTGTTCTCTCGTAAGCAAGTTCAGACTGTATGCTGCAGTCATGTGAGCAATACCTTCATGCCAGCAAGATTTTTTACACAAACATAAAATAATTTCTATTTTCATACTAGTTAAAATTTAAAGGTCAAAGTCTCAAAAGAGGACACAGGTAAGAAAAAAAGCAATTAAATGATGACATTAACTCATCTGTGCTTTTACCATGGTTGTTAATCATGTTAACTGGTGCTGTGGTTTCTACCAAGTATTCAATTAAGATTACATTTTTAAATACAAGGCTCCAGTATGAACATAATATTAAGAGCAATTAAGTTATATGTCAAGGCATGGTTGTTAGACCCAGAAATGCATTTTGATTCTAAATATCGTTAACAATCATTTAAACCATGTCTGAGGATATATGTGGCATATACATGCATTTTAACCCATGTATTCTGGTTTGGCTGATGTTTAACACCACCAGGTGGCAGTTTCCTGAGCAGCACTTCAGATTGACACTAGAGGACGATGTAGTCATGGTGCAATACAGTAGGACAGGTTTTCCATGACCACTTCATATTAGTTCCTTGGAAATATCTCCAGTAGTTAATTTCGACATTGACTCGAGAACAGCATCTGCATATCATATCATGACTGCTCAACAGAAAACCAACAGTTTATACATTTTACCATACACTTAATATATAAACGTCACACATTCACCTGACAGATTGAGAATTTTCTCATTAGTAGCCCAAGACTGACAAATTAGTAGAAGACTTGGTTAATCAGTATTGCATTTGCTTGTTTTCATAACATACTTTTACTTTATATACTTCCATTTTTATCTGTGCAGGTCATCAGGAATGGACTAATTATTTATTAGGATAAATAAAAATCTTTTTTGTGAAAAATAAAAACAGAATAAAATATATATCTTTTTTAAATAGTATTTAAATAGATTCAATCTTATAGTATGTAACAGGTTGGTTAAAGGGTTCGTTCACCCAAAAATGAATGATCCTCATGTCGTTCCAAACCTGTAAGACATTCGTTCATCTTCGGTACACACATTAAGAAATTGTTGAATAAAGTTTTTATTTTTGTTTTGTTTTTGCACACAAAAAGTTTTCTCGTCCCTTTATAACCACTAGAATCACATGGACTATTCTAATGATCTCTTTAATACCTTTCTGCCTATGGAAGAACGCTCTCGGATTTCATCAAAAATATCTTAATTCGTCGAAGATGATCAAAGTTCTTGGGGATTTGGAACAACATGAGGGTGAGTAATTAATGACAGAATTTCCATTTTTGGGTGAACTAACCCTTTAAGTTACGGGTATATGTGGTTTATGAGGACACAGATGTGTATAATGACATGGGTTTTACAACGTAAACATGGTTTACGAGGAGACTGTCCTCGTAAACCAAATGGCTTAAAAACGTACTAAACTGTGTTTTGTGTGATGGGTAGGTTTAGGGGTAGGGTTAGTGTAGGGGGATAGAATATACGGTTTGTACAGTATTAAAACCATTACGCCTATGGAGAGTCCCCGTAAACCAGGGGTTCTCAACCCTGGTCCTCGAGGCCCACTGTCCTACAGAGTTTAGCAAAAACCTTGATCAAACCTGTAGCTTTCTAGTAATCCTTAATCAGATGTTTCAGGTGTGTTTGATTAGGGTTGGAGCTAAACTCTGCAGGACAATGGGCCTTGAGGACCAGGGTTGAGAATGCCTGCCGTAAACCACATATTCAAGAATTTTTGTGTGGGCAAAATTTGACAGTTAGGACTAAGGTTTGTTCTGGGATACCAAAGGTTTTCAATGGGGCATCACCTCTGAGTGCACTTATCCAGGACTGTATCTGAGATACCTGTCCAGTGTGGATAAACAGGAATGTTTAATCCTGCGCCAGATAAACCTCCACATCTAAAACAGGGTACTGAAGGACAAGAATCGACAACTACAACACAACACAATCAGGGTGAACATAATCAAAGGAAACCTTGAGCTTCACAGAGAGTGCTTTAGATGCCATGGGAGGGAATGGAGTGAATAAGGCTAAGGACCGGCTGTGGACTCTAGGCTGGTTAACTAGATGACGACACGACCAAGTCAAGCTCTTTAGCATCTTCCTGACCACTGGTGAGACCACAGCTCCCAGTGAGCTCGGGGAAGTGGCTGGCCCTGCCAGAAGGAACCGGTGAGTTCGGAGACTGGTTGACCCCCTGCTTTTTGGGAGGAACAGGAGGGGGATGAATCTTCTCCGCCCTAGGAATTATCGGTGATCGGATCCCTGGTGAGAGAATCCCTGAGCTCTTCCCTGTCGGTGAGGAGGCAGCGGCCAGGTTGCGGTAATCAGTGCCAAAGGGTGAGTTGGACGGAGGAAGTTTACCTGCCACTTGTTGGTTCGTGAACCGTGACAGCACCTGAGTGACAGTGTTGCGGGCCATCTGCTTTGCAGTAGAATTGTCTGGAGGAGTAGGAGTGGCGGCAGTGGGAGAGAGGTCTCGGGGTGAGTGGACAACTGATCCACCGTGTTGCTGGTCCACCTCAGCTTGTTGCTGAAACTTGTGGCGTGCTGCTTGGAATCGTTGGTTGATGCCGGCCTGGTAAGAAGAGGGATAGGTTGGACTAGAGCAACCTAGAGAGGCCAGACGCTTGGTCAGTACAGGGGAAGAGCAAGGAGATGAGCTAAGGGAGGACGAGGCAGGACTGCTGGGGGAGAGACACTGTAAAGCCCCACTTCCTCCAGGGAGCATTACCCCATTGTCCACCAATCCCCCTTCCTTACACCTCTCTTCAGCCGGAGACTCTGGTTCTCTGGGAGTGTGTTGACCATTTTGTTTGTGTTGAGGAGACGATGCAACAGGTTTGCCATCGACTTCTGTTTGACTAAGAGAAGGCGTGATACCTGAAGTTTCTTCCTGTGGGATTTTAACTTTTTCTTCATTATCCTTTTCCAGCTTTGCCTTTTCTCTTTCTTTCATTTCATCCAACTCTTTCTTTAGACTATTGAACTGCTTCAAAAGCTCCTGATATCGTTTTTCTTCCTTCAGTAGTTTCCCTCTCATCTGCTCGTGCTCTGTATCAAATTCAGCCAGCTTTTTCTCAGCTCTTGCCTCTATCTGCTGAGCACGGGCATGTTCGCTTTCCAGCTCTTGCTTTAGGATTTCGATGGTACTGCTCTCATGTTCCAGTTGGTGGCTAAGATCTGCGACACGCTGGCTCTCCTCCTCTGCCCGTGCTGTAGCCTTCTGACATTCTTTAGCCAGCGTCGAGGATAACTGCTGCTGCTGTGCTAAATCTTCCTCAGCTTGGTTTGACAGAACTGACTGCTCACGTTCTAAACACTGGACTTGAGCCCTCTCAAACTCCAGCTGTGAAGAAGAAAAGCAAGGGATGTCACTTTAAAAATTCAAAGAAGCTAGTCGAGTCAGAAGGAATAACGTTATACTTAATAAAGATAGCAGACAATATACAGTACTATTGTTCTAGAGCAGAGGTGTTCAAACTCGGTCCTGGAGGGCCACTGTCCTGCAGATTTAGCTCCAACTTGACTCAACACACTGCCTGGAAGTTTTTAGTATGCCTAGTAAGACCTTGATTAGGCTGGCCACACACTTGAAGATTTTAAGCCCGCTTTTGGGCCCGATTTGCAACCCCCAACGATGTGGGGTGTGTCGGCTGATTGGAGGCTTCTCGCAAACCGACTTCTTGTCCAAAAAAATCCTCAATTGTGTGGTGTCATTACGATTATTTTACTGCTCCCGATTGCACCGGAGCCCACACCATCCCATATCGTAAATCTCGAAAATGTTTGATATTTAGAACTCTTGATCAGTCTGCCTCTGACTTGATACCCGCGATAGCCAATGAGAGCGAGCAAGCTTCACCAACCGGATGTTGTGTGCTTCTATAGCTAGGGTTGCCACCCGTCCCGTAAAATAAGGAATCGTCCCGTATTTACAAGCAAAATGATTTGTCCCGTATTTTACATAGGTCCACACATAGTTTAATAAACACATACGGATTTTGCAGTGTGGAGAATACTGATAGCAAATATAAAATGTTGGTGTGAGTCGTGAATGGGTGTGCCTTATTTTGCCACACTGAAGGTGGCAACCCTATCTATAGCCGACACTTGGCAGCCACATACATGCCACGAAAGTGTTGTATTGAGAAAGAAGATCACCCATATTCTTTTTTTTCTCCTTTGTCTTGCTTCCCGTAAAACAAAACTCACGCCAGGAAAACAAGCTGACTACGTTTCTTCCATTTGATTTTCTTCTCAAGTCACGTTTGAGCTCATCTCACTGTGAAAATATTGCTACAATTGACAGGTGTGTGGTCTCGCAGTCCCGACGAATCTTCTAGTGTGTGCATATGGAGGATAATAATGCAAAAAAATGGTTGAAACTGCCCTTATGTCTGTGGTCTCCCAGTTTTAAAATCGGTTAAGATTTGAAATCCGTCTAGTGTGTCCCAGGCCTTTTTTCAGGTGTGTTTAACTGGGGTTGGAGCTGAACTTCGCAGGACAGTGTCCCACTAGGAGCAGGATTGGACATCCCTGTTCTACAGCAATGGAACCGTTTCACCTTTTGTATGTCTCCCTCATCAGACACACCCAATTCAAGTCTTGCAGGCTCTACTAAAGAGCTGATAAGTTGAATCAGGTGTGTTAGGTGAGGGAGACATGCAAAACTTGCAGTGGTGAGTTGTCCCCAGGACAGGTTTGATATCTTGTTTACTTGATTCTCCCTGCCTCAAAACTGAAACAAATCTTTTAGATATCTGATGTCACAAACTTTAACAGCTTCAGTACATATTTTTGTGCTATATTTTGCTATCATGTATCTGTGTTAGTGTTGGAATGACTGTAACAGCAAAGCTAGTGAAATTAAGCAGGTTGTTCACTGCAGGGGAAGCACTTGAGGCCCATAAAGACAGTGTGTGTGTTTGTAAGGGAAACCCAGGGCAGGGCAGGAAGGGTTTTTTCATAATACTAGTCTGTACTTTGACCATAACATCACCTTATCCTAACCCTATAAAAACAGTAAATAACAATGGAATGTCTTCACACACACACGCACGCACGCACGCACGCACGCACACACACACACACACACACACACACACACACACACACACACACACACACACAGCACACACACACACACACACACACACACACACATAGGCAGACAGACTCTTGTGCACCACAGTCCATAAAAACAATGGAGCCTTTCCTCTTTAGAACAGAGACCTGCACTAACACTGTTACACAACAGAGGCGCACAAAATCTGCTGGCACAAGGAGCCATGGTTGCTTTTATTTAGCATTTTAAGATGTATTTATAATGGTACAGTGTGTGCATGTGTATATGTGTTTTGCCGTTGCCTGGTTACCTGTTGCAATAGTCTATCCCGTTCCCTTTCCAGCATGGCAGTGATGTCATCACCTGCAGCAGCGTCTTGAGCACGGCGTCGCGTCTCTTCTTCTAAATCAGCTATTACCTGCAGGCATACACACATTCAAACATCAGGACAAGGAAGATGACTAATTATGACTGTACCATCTTACTAATAATTACAGTAAGATTAAAACTTTCATAGTCAATTATGTTAATTTGTGTCACATTAATTGGGAAAATTACTGATTAAAATTGTGTCATTATTTACTCACACTGCCAAACCTGTATGACTAACTTTCTTTTGTAGAACATAAATGAAGATTTATGAGAATTTTTTTGTTTTTTTCTGTCCATACAATGGAAGTTAATGGGCACCAAAACTGTTTGGTTACTAATATTCTTCAGAATATCATATCTTTTGTTCTGCAGAATTCTCAGAATCAGAATCTCTTTATTAGCATTTAAGAATGTACTGGTGAGTATACATGTTATACAGTTTATTAAAATAAATATATACATACAAAAGAAAAAAGTTAATGGATAATTAAAAATAAATAATACATTTTCATTTTTTGGGTGAACCCGATATGCATTTCTTGTTTTTATGAGTTCGTATAATAAATAGAAAACAAAGAATGTTTGATCAAATTGGTTTGTGTTACAAAGGATCAAACAGAAATCCTTTAATATAAGACTCACCCAACGCACATAAGACAGAGAATAGTTGCGTTTAATTTTGGATTCAGGGTTCATACACATTTCTACCAATAAATTTCCATGAATATTCCAGGACTTTTCCATGACTTTTGAGGCAAATATTCATGACTGAACATTCCATGAAATGTCTAAATACATTAAAGAATAAGAATACAAATCTCAAATCACAGCATATCTAATTAATGACAAGCTGTGTGGTTTAATACAAAAAAATTGTTTATGTAAATACCGCTGATACACCAGTAAGACGGTTAGATAAAATACTGTGTCTGACCCTCAGAACTCCACGCCATGTCATAATTATTGCAATTACGTTATTTCAACTTGTAAAAAGTGTTCATGTCCTCGTAGAGCTCGTAATTACAGCTTTCCCAGCTAACAATTTTTGGCTCCCAGAATGTTATTTTTTAATTTAAAGGTTTGTTTTTGGTTAGCCAATTAAGTTTTCTTAACGGAAATAGAATGTTAGTTTTTGGTTTTTGGAACGTTATTGTAACGTTCCCCTAATGTTATCCTCTAACATTCCCCTATGAAACATTTGGGAGTTTTGAGCCGTCATTCAGTCTGTATTTCACACAGTGCTACGAGTAACAGCTAGGGCTGCTCAGACACAATCACAGAATACGTACAAGAGGTGGTGCATTATTATTTTTATTTTTTTAACTAAAATTAATTAATTATATTCATATATTTAAATAAATTTTAAGTTATCTCATGGCTCCCCAGGAGGATCACTGAACCTAGCGGGCCGTGGCCCCGGTTGAGAACCACGGTTCTAACTTTCCCCTTCCCTCTAACTTTATCCTTTATAACATTTCCCTGATGTTATATTTCTAACATTCCCCCTTCTAATGTTCCCCTAACGTTATATTCTAACATTATCTTAACGTTACCCTCTAATGTTTCCCTAACGTTATATTCTAACATTCCCCTAACGTTACCCTCTAATGTTTCCCCAACGTTATATTCGAATGTTCCTCAACGTAATTCTGTTTCCCTAGCGTTATATTCCAATGTTCCTCAACGTTATCCTCTGTTTCCCTAACTTTATATTCTAATATATCCGTGTTATCCTCTGTTACCCTAATGTTATATTCTAATGTTCCTCAACGTTATCCTCTGTTTCCCTTACTTTATATTCGAATGTTCCTCAACGTAATTCTGTTTCCCTAGCGTTATATTCCAATGTTCCTCAACGTTATCCTCTGTTTCCCTAACTTTATATTCTAATATATCCGTGTTATCCTCTGCTACCCTAATGTTATATTCTAATGTTCCCCTAACGTTCCACTATAACGTTTCCCTAAGGTTATATTCTAACGTTCCCCTAATGTTATCCTCTAACATTATATTCTAAAGTTTCCCTAGCATTATATTCTAATGTTCCCCTAACGTTATCCTCTGTTTCCCTAACGTTATATTCTAATACTGTATATCCCAGTTATCCTCTAACGTTATATTCTAACGTTTCCCCAAACATTATCCTCTAATGTTACCCTAATGTTATATTCTAACGTTCCCCTGTTATATTCTAACATTACCCTCTAATGTTCCCCTAACTTTCCCCTAACACTATCCTGTAACTAGGGCTGTCACTTTACGTCCGAAAATCAACTGCACAATCGATCGGACCAAACAACAAAATGAAAACAGGGAATCGATTTTAACCAAATATGTACACTATTCATTTTAAACGAATAAAAAAAATAGATGTAACAAAACTCACAAACAAGCAGAAAAAGAAAATGAATTCCGAAAGTGCAGTGGGCTTTGCGAAAGCTAAAAAGAAAATTCTCACAAATGATAGGCGCCTATAGTTTTAATCAGCTGCTGCTGGTTGTTTGCCAAAAAAAAAATGGAGGACAACGGCGATCAACCTGTGTGACATGAGAGATGAGTGATAACCCCTAATAACTTGAGGAGTTCGATATGGAAGCACTTCGGGTTTTGGACTGTAGATCAAACTATGAAGAAGGAAAAAGTGGTAAGCTACGCAAACTGTGGGATCGTGAGTTCCCATATCACAGCAGCACTACAACTATGAGGAGGCATATGCAGCTTCATCATCCATATGAATACAAAGACCAAGACCCGACAGAGGTAGGCTAGTCCTTTAGTGAATTTTAAGTTTTATTTTCAACCTCTTTTCATGGTCTACAATCGCCTACGTAGGCGAAATTTGTTTGACATTTCTAAACCGTAAATACTGCCATGTTGAAGCCTGCAGTAATGTTTTTCATCTGTTTCATCTGATTTTTTTCGCAAAAGTTACAGCCGTACCTATAACGTTTCCCTAACTTTATTTTCTAACATTTCCCTAACAGCCTTCACATTAGGAGCCAAGGTATGAAGCTCAGGAAGCTCTCTTTGTCTCTTACCCTTCGATGTCTCCTCTCTGCAGCGGCAAGCTGTTTCATCATTTTCTCCTTCATGTTGGTGCAGTGGGCCATCACTAGCTTCAACACGCCCAGCGGGTTCAAACACACGGGACTCTGCCCTCCATCATCCTCAGTCTGTGACAGCTCGCTGTCCCTCAGCAGTGCTACGAAGGGGTCACGGAGGTCATACTGTCCATATCGCTCCTGTACAAATGCATCTCTCTGTTGTGCCTGAAATAAATGTCAAAGATAAACAGGAAAAGATAGGAATAAGTATCTAGTTTTAATTCGCTGAGGTGTCTTGATGGGCTGAAACACACTGCAAGTTCATAAGACGACTGATTCATATCTTTCATTGTGTTTGCATATAAGCCATGTGTTTTTTTTTATGAGAGACAGAAAGGGAGAGCAGGATGTCTAAACACACTGTGATGGAAATACAGCTGGTCACTATCAGATCCATTTTCACAAAATATAATCGCAGCCCTGACCCCTCCTCTGCGGGCAGGTGTTAAACCTCCCCTGGGCTGAAGGGATGGAGAGGGGGGCTCACGGCACAAAAGGCCCAGCTGTAGGGGGTGTTGTTCACTACTCATTGTGCATGTGTGTGCTTGTGTGAGGGCTGGAATGGGGGGCAGTGTGACTAATTTAGGAGGGATGGGGTGGTCTTACTAAATAGATCAGCAGATGGGAGACATACACACAAACACAGGACGAAGGACTGGAATAGACATGTGGTTTATGTTCTGGGCAACACACATGCTGCATCCTGCTTTATGCTACTCATTTCTTCATGCTGTTCTTCTGTCCACTACACTCTTCTGTTTTCAAATCTTACCTGATTCAAACCTGAGTTGATTGAGAAAATAATTGATTGAAATATGTTTATATTTCTCTCTCTCTCTCTCTCTCTCTCTCTCTCTCTATATATATATATATATATATATATATATATATATATATTTTTTTTTTTTTTTTAATAGAGATTTGCTAATAATGACCTTTATTTACATTTGCTACTAATTTATTCATATTAAAATTATACATTTATATTATTATAAATTATAAATAAAACAATTAAATGATCAAAGTCACAATGAAATGGAAGTAGCAATTAATATGCGGATTATGTATTCCGTATTGTGATCTACATTCTAGTGAAACAGATTATCAATTATTATCAGCAGGACTTGGTTTTATTCATCTGTTGTTCATTGGATGGAGGCAGATCAGAATGTGAGCTTGCAGACGAATTGTAAAGGTAAAAAAAAAAAACACGCACAATGATTTGCTCATAATAAGATCAATAACATGCATTTAGCAAATAGATTTTTCATTTCATGCTGACTTTAACTTTACATGATCATGTAAAAATAGAGGAAACACAATACTGGTCAATTCCAATATATAAAAAATCTCTATATGTTACTGTGAAATACAGGCAAAAAAATCTACTCATCAGGCTAATGTGTACAGTACATGACTCATACGTAATTGGAATTTTCTTGAGCACACCTTTGTGTACTTCTTAAACACACCAACGCAAACAAAACATGTAGACTTTTATCCACTAGATCACAATGCATGTGGGTTGAGAGAGTCATTTTATCCAACCAGACTTCAAGAGACCTCAGCTTCCGCCGTTTGCTGGTTATTATCTGCTGATCATTCAGTCTGGGACTCAAAGTCTTTTAATGACAGAGAATCACAGAGGGTGTGGTGTGTACTGGGTGTGAACATCAATAACAACAATAACCATTAAAATACAGGCTGTTAACACTTTCTGTCTTTGTTCAGCAGAAATTCATACTTTACTGTATGTCTATGATGAAGCTCTGAGAGTGTGTTAAATGTGTCTCAGACCACCAGGTTGGATAGTTTATTTGTTTAACTTCAGCCTTAAGCAATCTATGCTGCGTGCTTACTACTCCACATCATTACAGTAAATTACAGTCCATTTCCAGCCCTGGAGGCCTCAGTCTGTGGCCCTGCTGGCCTCTCAGTGACCTTATCAGAGAGAGAGAGAGAGAGAGAGAGAGACACAACTGAAAGAAACAGATGAGACAGCGGAAGGCAATCTTCACTATTACTAGTGCTCATACTATGGGTTATGGATTTGAACAAACCTCTAATACACCAAATATTAAACTCATCCTGCACTATTTGTGCTACTGACGTGAATGATACTGGAAATTGTGCAGCTTGTGCTTTTACAACAAGCAATGAAGGAGAGAACATGATAGAGAGACGGGTGGAATCACCAGGAACACCTTAGCAACCACAGAGCATTGTCCTGGCAGCCAACATTTTGATATACATTACCATTCAAAAGTCTGAAGTCTCTAGGATTACTTTTCCGAAAGAAAGGACGATGAACAAAAGGGACAGTAAATGCATTCATAATGCTACAAAATTATTTTTCAAATGAATGCTGTTCTATTGAACTTTCCAATGATAAAAAGAATCCTGATTTTTTTTGTTTGTTGTGGTTTCTACAAAAATATTAGGTAGCACAACTGTTTTCAACTGTGATAATAACAAGAAATGTTTCTTATGCACCAAATCAGCATATCAGAATGATTTCTGAAGGATCATGTGACACTGAAGACTGGAGTAATGGCTGCTGTAAAAATTCAGCTTTGCCATCACAGGAATATTTCAAAAATATATTAAAAGAAAATCCACAATCCTTTTGTCTCTCTTCAGATCTAACCCAGCAGACCAGACAAACACCCACTTAAACAATACCAGTCTACCGGGACAGACAGCACGACACACACTAGCGACTGCTTTTCCCACCAGAAATCCAGCTGCTATATTTAGCCATTTCAGTCTCTCAAGACGTTTAGCTACTCATTTCACTGCTTTCTCTGTACATTAAATGTAAATTACTGTGAATACACAAAAATTTGTGCTGTCTAAAAGCTTTTTTTTTTCAGTTTAACGTGTTTTAATGCATCCGTTTTTTCCGTCAGCGTTACTTTATACACTCACCTAAAGGATTATTAGGAACACCATATTAATACTGTGTTTGACCCCCTTTCGCCTTCAGAACTGCCTTAATTCTACGTGGCATTGATTCAACAAGGTGCTGAAAGCATTCTTTAGAAATGTTGGCCCATATTGATAGGATAGCATCTTGGAGTTGATGGAGATTTGTGGGATGCACATCCAGGGCACGAAGCTCCCGTGCCACCACATCCCAAAGATACTCTATTGGATTGAGATCTGGTGACTGTGGGGGCCATTTTAGTACAGTGAACTCATTGTCATGTTCAAGAAACCAATTTGAAATGATTCGAGCTTTGTGACGTGGTGCATTATCCTGCTGGAAGTAGCCATCAGAGGATGGGTACATGGTGGTCATAAAGGGATGGACATGGTCAGAAACAATGCTCAGGTAGGCCGTGGCATTTAAAAGATGCCTAATTGGCACTAAGGGGCCTAAAGTGTGCCAAGAAAACATCCCCCACACCATTACACCACCACTACCAGCCTGCACAGTGGTAACAAGGCATGATGGATCCATGTTCTCATTCTGTTTACGCCAAATTCTGACTCTACCATCTGAATGTCTCAACAGAAATCGAGACTCATCAGACCAGGCAACATTTTTCCAGTCTTCAACTGTCCAATTTTGGTGAGCTTGTGCAAATTGTAGCCTCTTTTTCCTATTTGTAGTGGAGATGAGTGGTACCCGGTGGGGTCTTCTGCTGTTGTAGCCCATCCGCCTCAAGGTTGTGCGTGTTGTGGCTTCACAAATGCTTTGCTGCATACCTCGGTTGTAACGAGTGGTTATTTCAGTCAAAGTTGCTCTTCTATCAGCTTGAATCAGTCGGCCCATTCTCCTCTGACCTCTAGCATCAACAAGGCATTTTCCCCCACAGGACTGCCGCATACTGGATGTTTTTCCCTTTTCACACCATTCTTTGTAAACCCTAGAAATGGTTGTGCATGTAAATCCCAGTAACTGAGCAGATTGTGAAATACTCAGACCGGCCTGTCTGGCACCAACATGAGCATGGCAACAACCATGCCATGCTCAAAATTGCTTAAATCACCTTTCTTTCCCATTCTGACATTCAGTTTGGAGTTCAGGAGATTGTCTTGACCAGGACCACACCCCTAAATGCATTGAAGCAACTTCCATGTGATTGGTTGATTAGATAATTGCATTAATGAGAAATTGAACAGGTGTTTCTAATTATCCTTTAGGTGAGTGTATGATCACGCACTTATTCACGCAAATGCTGTTAAACCATTGAAGTGTGATAAGACAAAAGAGGACGCACTGTCTGTGAATGTCCTGTCTATGCATCACACGACGCACAGAAAGACGCGCGCCAGTATTGCGTGTACAGACAGCACGGCAGAATCAAGTTCTCTTTCGAGCTTGAAAAAACAATGTAATAAGGTAAATATGACATATATTATAATGGGCTTATGTGAAAATTGTTTTAAGTTCACTTAAAATAAAAGTTAAAGCCTAAAGTTTTTTGGAATTGACAGATTTCAATTATACTGTAATGTTTAATGTCTATCAATAAATATATATTAAAAAATATATATACTGATATGCCATTACAACAATTTTTTAAAAATCTTTAAGTCTTTAAGTTTAGTCTACATTAATTTGGAGAGTAACTAAAATAATTACAATATAAAAATATTCAAAACTCACAATTAATTACAGTGTTTCTGTGAGATTAGTACTGAATGTGCAGGACAGAGCTGGAAGCTGTTTGTGCTGTTGCTGTTTTTAATCAAACTCTTGCTGATCTGAGGCGCTTACCGTTGGAGACAGAAAGGAATCAGGAGACTTCCTGGAAGGAAGTTCACACAGAAGGAATCCTGCACTCTTCTAATCAAAACACAGACACACACTCCAGGAGCTTTAGTAGAGTGAAGAACCCCATTGGTTCTCTGTGAGTGTGTGTGTGTGTGTAAATGACACATTTATAACCTAAAACACAGGGTTTGACATCCTCCCTATTAGGACAAAATAAACTGGTTTGTTTAGTCTGTTTGGACTGTGATTTTAACATGGAATTCCCTATTCATGAAATTCCCCTTTCAAAGACCTGTGAACAGACCTGATCATTCTTTATAAGGCTTAGATGATGAAACAGCGAGTGAGTCATATTAACGGCTGGTTTCCCGCTTTAACCGCCAGCCCTCGGGATATTGGCTCCTCCATTACATCAGAATGAGCCATGGGAAAATAACTCAAAAGGAGGAGCAAAAAGTGCGCTGCTGTTTCTGGAGCAATGCAGCTGATCTGGAGGCTTCCAGAACATCTAACGGGATTGATAATCTTCTCCCAGCATGCACTGCTTCACCACTGCCAGGGCATACAGGAGTTTCTGAGAGCACTGAAGTGACACACACACACACACACACACACACACACACACACACACACACATATACATACACACGCACACAACGCAACATTGATGATCAAAGACTCAAGAGCCCCAAGGGCCTCTCATGGTTCCCTCTGTGAATAAAGCCTTTACTGGCCAGGAAGCAAGTCAAATGAAGCTGAAGACACACACACACACACACACACACACACACACACACACACACACACACACACACACACACACACACACACACACACACACACACACACACACACACACACACACACACACACACACACACACACACACACACACACACACACACACACACACACACACACACACACACACACACACACATTTAGCATCTTGCCTGGGGCTGAGCAGTAAAAGAGGCCTAAGCAGCCTAAAAGAGAGAGAGAGATAGAGTCATAAACATCTTACACACCAAGGCTTTGTTCAGACAGGAAGCAAAATCTGATTTCAAAAATCCGCCTCAAATCTGCTTAGTTATTTATAGTCCGAACAGCAAAAAATTGATGAAATATAATGTTTATGAACCCATTTTGAACTACATCCATGTGTTGTTTGAAATCTGAAATGTTTCACTATGTAGTTAATTGTAAATGCGTTGGCGGGTTTTTGACATCGATATTATAGCAACCAAGGCATATGCACCAGATACTACTGACTATAATATCTAACTATTTAATCAAATGTCAAGAAAGAATTTTGTTTTGTGACATAAGGTAAAGTCAGGTCAACCTCAACAATGGGCCAGGGCTGGGCCGGGGCCGGGGCAGCAGGGGGCGGGAGGCGTTCGGTACGACATGAGATTCTTTTTTTAGACTCAAAAATTTCCACAAAAATTTTAAGCAGCACAACTGTTTTCAATATTTATAATGATAATAAATGTTTATTGAGCACCAAATCAGCATATTAGAGTGATTTCTGGAGGAACATGTGACACTGAAGACTGGAGTAATGATGCTGAAAATTCAGCTGCCATCACAGGAATAAATAAAAATTTTAAATATATTAAAACTCAATATATTGCAAACAGTTCTTTTAAATTGTGATAATATTAATTGTTTTTATATTACATATATTTCACAACATTCTTTACCTTCTTTAAAAAAAAAAAAAAAAAAAAAAAAAAAAAAACTTGACCCCAAACTTTTAAACGGTTTAAACGGTGTCGTTTCTGTAAAATATACAAAAACAATTAATGAATAGAGAGTGTCAGAGTTCTGAGAGGTTCCAGTATTTCAGAAAGTCCAAAGCAGTTACAGTTTATATATATGAAGTTATATATATATAAACTTAAAGTATGCATGCATGCAAGTTTTTCATGCACATTTTAAAAATTTTATTCACATATCCATGTTTTTGTACAGTAATTTATGCGATATACGAAAATACACAGAAAACACACATATGGAAACCTGGTTATTGTCTGAACAAATGGTTTTCGATGAGACTGTAAAATTAGGTAATTTTGCGAATGATCCATAAAGACTGAATTTGAAAACCAAATCGGATTTGTGTGCAGTGTAAACAAAGCCAATTCGCATGTATAAGATGTTTGTGAAAGACAGTTAAAACCGTTACCTTACAAAATAGAAATACGTGTGTGTGCTTTATAAAACTATGTAATGTGAATGCACACACACACACATATCACCAAATGCCACTCACTTCCAGATGAATTTAGCTGTTCTCTGTGTCGTTTTCAGTCACAAACTAATTTCAGAGGCCAGTACAAACAGTCAGCAGTTGATAGGCAGGTCACAGTTAGACACCAGAGCCCATCGTCTCATGTTTCCATCTTTCCCACACACACCCCTGAGCTCATGAGAAGCTCAGTTCTCTGTTATTAACACTGTGTCAACTCTTTAACTAAAGCATTAGACACAATAATTACAGGCCTATTAAAACACACATGCTATATATATCCAGAGGGAACACTGCGGACTTCTGTTGTTGTGTGTCGGTTTGAGTCCACATCAAAATGAGTTGCATTTGTTCTAGTTTTGAGGAGTAAAGACTCAATTGAGCACTGCTGATTTAATTTGCATGCTTATCAAAGCATAAAATGAAATGGAAGATGAAGTAATGATAGAGAAATATGGGTTTTGTGCAAACAATTTTCTTTAGTTCACTCAGTTCAGGCGTCAAGAAGTTCCGTTTTTACAGTATAAAAACCATTATGTCTATGGAAAGTCCCCATAAAAAATGGGAAACCCAACATGTGTGTGTGTGTGTACTTGTAAAACTATCTTTCTGAGGACCGGTGAGTTCACCAGCGGAGTAAAGTGAGGACATTTTGGCCGGTCCTCACTTTCTGAGACCCCTTCAAAGGCCTGTTTGAGGGTCAAGAGTCAAGACTTGGTTTTATAAGGTCACGGTTATAATTGGGTTAAAGGTAGGTTTAGGGTAAGGCTTTGGGTTAAGCACTTAAGTCCAAAGTATACACTGTCCGTGAAGTATACCTGGGCCTTTAGTTGTGATTGGTAGGGTTAGGAGTTAGAGAACTGTGTAAATTAATGTCCTCACAAAGATAGCTGTATATCCGTGTGTGTGTGTGTGTGTGTGTGTGGTCCTGGTATTCCCTACATTATGTGGACCAAAAGTCCCCACAAGTATAGTAATATCAGTAAATTCTGACCTTGTGTGGGTATTGTTTTGGTCCCCATTAGGAAACAAGCTTATAAATCATACAGAACGAATGGCAGAAAATAGCAGAACGTTTTCTGTGAGGGGTAGGTTTAGTGAAGGGGGATAGAATATACGGTTTGTACGGTATAAAAATCATTATGTCTATGAAAAGTTCCCATAAAACATGAAAACACAACGTGTGTGTGTATGTGTGTGTGTTTTACAGGAATAGGATTGCCTGCCATTGTTCTCCTCTCTGCCTCTTTCCTGAGTACCCCCTCTGACACACTTCCTGTTGTTTCTGACCACTAGTCCACACCAAACACTGACCATATACTGCCTGTTATATAACCCAAACCTATACACATACAGAGCTGAGAATAGGCCGCATGTTAAAAATACAACATTCTAAATGCGTTCTTCTCTAAGCTTAATATGCTGACACAACTACAAGTAAGCCATGTTAGGTTGCTGTGAACACAGCCCTATGGTGCTATAAAAACACACTCTCGACCAATACAGAGTCAGACACATTGGATCAACCATTTAAATTAATTTTAAAAGTGCTAAAAAGTTTGAAACAGATAGCAATGTGCTAAAATAAACATGCTAGGTAAAACCTGCTTACAACACCAAGCAATATGTTAAAAAACATTTTACATTTATATTTATGCATTCAGTAGACGCTTTTGTCCAAATCGACTTACAAAAGAGGAGAAAAAGCAAACAATAATCATTATATACAATGCCAGGTTTATTACACAACCATATTAGGAAGCAAGCTTGAGAAGACTTTGATTTTCTGCCTGCCAGTTTTAAAGCTTTTAAAGGTATTTTAAACATTCAGAGGCTTTGACAAGCCAACATCATAATTTGCCGTGTCAAACTACTCTAGTTATTTTTCTATTTTCATTTGGTGACGCTAGAGGTGAAACAACAACATGCTTAACAGTGTGTGTGTGTGTGTGTGTGTGTGTGTGTGTGTGTGTGTGTGTGTGTGTGTGCTCTTACCCTGAGTGAGTGTATGACTACATCCTGTGCTTCCAGTTCTCCTTCCAGAATGCTGAGCAGCATCAGAAGTTCAGCTTTACTGAGAGTCTCCACATTCATCCTGCTGCCCTGAAACACACACGCAGATTCATTCAGTATCTGAGTCCTGAAGCAAAACCACTGATTTATTGGAATCACAGGCCTGCCCATACAACTCAACACACAATGTTTTAGCAGGTCATGTATGACACAACTGTACTTAGACCAATGGAACAGGGTCGTACCACACACACAGAGATCAATTTTTCTGGCCTAGAAACGCAATAATGTTCCAATAATGATCAGTGAATCACTCTTGATCTGAAATGACATTTGTGTGAGTGTGGCATTCATGAACATTAAAACACATACAGCAGTGTTCAGCGACTCTGCATTTTGGTCTGGCTCTCTGTCATACCACATAAACACTGGAAGCTATTAGCATATCAGCACAGAGGTCTCCAGTGAACGAGCTCAACTGCAGTCCTGTAACGGATTCCCTCTGTCCACACACACACACACACACACACACACACACACACACACACACACACACACACACACACACACACACACACACACACACACACACACACACACACACACACACACACACACACACACACACACACACACACACACACACACACACACACACACACACACACACACACACACACACACACACACACACACACACACACACTGTTTGAATAATTTCTCTGTTTACTGTAAGTGACATGGACAGATCTGGATTAGGCTGCAGTGTAGCGGATGGTTTCACATTAACCATTAAGGTTTGGCTTGTTCTGTCTGGGTTTATAGTTTCATTAATGATGGAGTGTGTGTGAGCAGAAGGATAGAGGGAAGTCCGCCAAACACCCGAACACAATCTGTGCGGTCGCTGATTTATAAAATATCTGGCTAATTATGTTCATTGTGTTTAATTACTCCCATAACCCACAGCTGAATACCATCATAATCAAAGTCACTTTAAACAGCAGTATTGTTGATTGCTTGATTCTGATTGGTTGACTCATGTTTGAGATGTTATGATATTCATAACGGCACAGCTAGGAAGTACTTCCAGGTTTGACCACATTGCAGCAGCGCATAATTTTGCCACATATTCGTTCTGGATATATATCTTTCTTTACACAAGAGCGTTTTAGGGATACTAATTAAAATGTATTGTGATAAACATGGTTAATGCAACGGTGGTATGAATTACTGAAAATGATTGCACATCTGAAGCTTCACTTTGTGGCTTTATTAGCCTCAATTTTCAATAATTTAATGTCCATCATCAATTATATGGGTTTTTTGTTAAGAAGTCTCCTATGCTCACCAAGTCTGGTGTAATTTAACATTATTATTATTATAATTTTTTTATTCATTTTAAAATGTTATTTATTTCTGGGTGAAAAAGATACATTTTCAGCATCCATACTCTATTACATTACTATTATTATATTATGCTCCTTAATATTTTTGTGGAAATTGTGATTTTTTTTTTTCATGACAAGACACAAGAAAGTTCAAAAGAGAATTTATTTGAATTTTTATTTTTGTTTACATTATAAGTATCATAATATAATTATATTTAATGTCACTTTGGATCCATTTAATATGTTCTTGCTTAATAAAAGTAACCCCAAACTTTTGAATGCGTGTCTGAAATAAATGTTAGTAGGGATTGCTTACTGAGGATGCATAAATCACACATTTATGCATAAAAACTTATCACAAGAACATTCTCAATCAATCCTTAATTCAAGAACCTAGGTGGTTGTCTGTTTTTTCCCTAAGACAATCTAATGAGATCACTTCCTGTTATGATTCAATTTGGCCACATGGCAATGTGTTACTAGGACGACCGCAACAAGTATGTCATTTTTTCCTCCTATTGAATAGAAAGTCACACAGCCTGACCAGACTTAATATAATCCCAGGGCAATGATGTCATCCACACATTACTTACACACACAGTGGATGTGGGACATTTGTAGAACCAGAATGTGTGTGTGTGTGTGTGTGTTAAATCTGGAATGCGTCTTTATGACTCTTGCAGTATTACCACTCGAGGTGATCCAGCCGGAGTGTGTTTGTCTGCTTACACAATGCTTTGATACAGCCATACCTAGTATTTGCGTTAAACCACGGATACAGAAACTCAGTTGTTTGCTTAAGAGTTGCATGTTTATTTTTATGACATCAGTGACTGATGCTTTGATAAATCTCTACACAAAATCGCATGCGAATTGATACACAATTAACCCTTTATTTACATGTATTCAATCTGAATAGGAAACAGACTGCATCATTATTATTCCCGAAAGAATCTTCATCATGCTGCATCCGGTTAAAACACTATCAGTGCAGATCACAAGTGCATCCTGCCTTCATTCATTTCCTCTCAAGAGAACCTGTAAAAACCGCACACTTATATTGTTTGTGTGAGAGTTTGACAAACACAGGTATGACAAGAGAGGATTGAAACACTGAGCTAACAAGCAGAAGTGAACAGACCTTACAAGTATTGAAAGTATAGAGTCATTTCACCCATTTGGATAAGGAAGCACTGTCATCATTTTATTAAAACACAAAAAGGTAATGACTAAAGCATCATGCCCATTCAAACCCATGTGTCCCTTCAGATAAATCGTCATGTAATCGTGCATATAGATCACTCATTCACATGGCAAAATTTGGTCAGAAAAAATATGGTTTTCTGTCTAAAGAAACCTCCTACACTAGGCTGTAAATAACAATGATAAAAATACCACATTTAACCAAGAACTGCATTCCAGAAAAAGGAAACATAACCCTAAACGACAGCAATCAGGAAGAGGAGAGAGAAGTAATTTTAGCTACAATTCGTGACAGCCAAGACTCTGAAAGCAGACTGAAATTTAAGCCATTACTTTATTCACGAGAACCAGAGCAGCCTGATTTGTGAACAAATTATTTAGACCAGTCGTGTGAATTAGATTCAATGAAAAGATTCTGCGCACAACAACGATGAGCCACAGACTGAACTTGATTCAGTTACAAATTAAATACTTCAAGTACACCAATCCTGACCATGTGAAATCAGTAACAGTTGCAGTGGAAAAAACAAGGCTATTTAACAGTATAATGTTTCACCGAGAATAATACAGCTATGAGGGAGCAAGTGAGTGTGTGAGAGAGACATATAAAGAAAGTTACTGGCTCTGTTGACAAAAACAAATGCGCACCAACTTTTCTGCAACATTCACACACAAATTGTGAAGTAACAAATATGATCTCCTGACAGACAACAGATATGAATTGTGCATCATTTAAAGGACAGTTCAACCCCAACATTTTTATGTTTTCCATGCAATTATAATAAATGAGTTATAAGACGGTGCACCCCCATAGACTTGGTCGGCATTACTGGGAACGCCCACAAAAACGTCATATCCACCATATGCCGTGGGGGAAAACAAGCCATTAGAATGAATTCACGTAGACCTTGTTAGACGTTTTATCTTTAATGTTTGTAATGATTACGATTTATTTTTGCTTGGTGCAGTCCCAAAATGTTGCCATGTGGCGTTCTGCACCTCTAGTAAGTTATAAAACCCTGATCTGAAGTTTTATGCTGCCAAATAGACAGACGGAGCCGTTCGTTAATTCCGAAAGCCTGCAATACGTCCATTACAATTAAACATTTGCACTACATGATGCTGGTAATATTGTAAAGATAAAATGAAAGATTTCATGAATTGCAACGGCAAAAATTTTTTGAACAAAATGTCAATAAAGTTGTCACGGGACTCAATTTATCGCTAAAGCAGTTTTTCATGATGAGCGATCACATAGCCTCATAATGCATGAGATTATTAATGTACAAAACATTCAAAAGTCTTCTTTATTTCATGATGGGAAGGGCTGGGCTTATATTTGTGCTTCAAGCTGATAGTCACATTATATGTACGACACTTGTACATTTTCCTGTCAAAATGCATGTTGCTCCCAAAAATATTACACGATATAATAGCTAGGCTACTTCATAAATCACCCAGACTTTTGATGAAGACGGTTGCTATATTAAAAGTAAATAAAAAAACTTTGATATTGTCAGTAATTCTAATAATATTGTTACACTGACATGTCAATTTCATAGCACAAGATGATGATCATTTTAAAATGTTAAATGTATGTAATACATACTTTTAATCCATTAAATTCAGGAACACTGAATTAATGTCTTCATCGAAAGACTGGGTGATTTATGAAGTTGACATGTCATACCTAAATGGGGGTCGGCGGAGCAGCATGTATTTTGATGAGAAAATGACACCTCTGGCCATTGATTCCTTTGGGTCGTTTATCAGTCACAGAGACTGTACGGACAATCTGACCCAATATGGCTCAGTTTTTCTATATATCTTGCTCTGTCGGGCGGCAAAAGTGATTCTACACAGGCTAAATAACCCCATGCATTTCTATTGTGGGGGAATGGACTGCCCCCCCCCCCCCCCCCCCCCCCCCCCGCCACGCCACGCCCCCAGATATGACACGACGCCGACTAAGTCTATTACTTATGAAAGGGAGAAAGTGTAACACCCAATATGGCGTATAAGCCCCGCCTTCTAAATCAAAGAGCCAATTGTTGATTAGTAAAATCAACACGTTGGTACAGTTGCTGTTAGAATCTCTGGCTGCTATAGAAACAGGCAGTGTTCTGAGATGCGCGCTTAGGACTGCGCATGCGCATCAGCTTTTTCAGGCTGAAAAAAAAATTGTTTTGTCATGATTCGAGCGTTTAGAAACAAAATGTATGAGACAGTTGTTGTCATATTTCATTGGTGAAATTTATTCGTAAGTTTTGGAGAATTTGATGTTTCCCCATTCAAAGAGATAGGAGCTGCACTTGCATGCCTGAGAGGCGTTTCAAAGATGGCCGCCGAGTGAAATGACTTATCTTAAAGGGACTTTGGTGCAATCAAAGTTACCATTGCGCACCGGAATTTCATTTTTGAATTCAAATCCAGCCATTTCAGTAGGAATCCATGTGATTGGGAGTTTCGAGTGAGGCCGGAAAATTTCCCTATTTAGATTTCAAAACTAGTTCAAGTTGGTTGAAGTTGGCGGCTTGGTTTAAAAGTGACTTCTGTTTGATCTGTTCTTCAAGCATTTCTACACTATTCACAATGGAAAATTGACTTTTTTTTGCTAATGTGATCGATTGTACCTTAAAAGTTTAAAATGTAAAAAATACCACAAAAGCATGATAAAGGTGATCAATTGTGAGGTAAAGACTCATTGTAACCCATTACTTTATTCTCAAGAAATAGATCTGTCTGATTCATGAAGTAATCATTTGGACCAGTTGTGTGAGCTATGAAAAGATATGACTAAAAAAAGTTTGGACCATTTTCAAGATACTTTGATGATTCTTTTGTTTCTTTTTAATGCTTGAAAACTCCACTGTCATTGCTATAATTCCTTGGAAAAGAGGTGATGAAGACTAGCACATCTTTAAAATGTCTCCTTTTATGTTCCACAGAGGAAAGAAGACATAATGATAAGTAGTTATTGACAGAATTATTGTTTTTGGTTGAACTATTCCTTTATGTAAGAGGTAGGAAGACAGACCTTTTGTCTTCTCTCATCTCACTGACAACTCACTAAACCTCAGACTTAACCCACAGCTGCTGAGGGCAAGCCTTAAAAGAAACATCAGACCACAGCCTAATGTCAGCTTGCTAAATGAATCATTATTCGTAATGAGGGAGCGGGACATGTGTCAGATGGGAGTGTGGTTCACGGCACCGCTCTGAAGCTCAAACCCCACATTAAACCTGCACAAGCCCAATAAAACCATTATCTGGGGGGAAAAAACCCCCAAAATCTACACAGCCACAGAGAGTGTGAGAGCGGGAAATAGAGAAACACTATATGGATTACAGAGACCGAAAGGAATTCCAGGAATTCACACCCCACACACACATTAATCAAATATTAACTGAAAGACACTCCAGACGGGACTGTAACACATACTAATAAATCCCCACTATATTAACAGTTGATCCAGAATCTGCTTCTCCCTGTCACCGATACATCTTATTAACGACTTGCTAATGCAAAACTCTGATTCTGAAGCAGTAACAAAATAACACCATGTGAAATGATTTCAGATGGGGAACTATTGTGTAAGCAGCATGCAGTGATTTGGCATGTTAACCTGACCCGTTCACCCTGCTCTAATGAGGTCACTATATCCTAAACCCTAAACTCAACCCTTTCCCCAGGCTAAGGAGTCAAGCTGGACTGAAACGCTTTGATTTTCACTCAGCGTAACTTCCTCGCTGCTGCAGATTTGCGGTTCTGAACTAAATTTGTATAGCGTGGGACTCAAACAAACCACCCAGTGATTACTAAGGTGACAAACCACGGCTTCAGACTTCATTGACATCATTGCTTAAGAGATATTTTCAGCTTCGCTTCATTTGCTGAGATTTTTTACTTATACAGCTACTGAAGACCAAAATCCTCACAAACTGAAACTGAAGGAAAACTGTCCATTAACTGTCCATTAACATTAGGCCTACAGGAGAATCTGCAAAACGAGGCGCGCTCTTCTTTGGTGTAATTACGTCCTGACCCAAGAGAATGTCTTCATCCCAGCTCTGAAGTGACTGATTCTGACATGCCAGTCAAAACAGAGCATTTCACCGCATACAGGCTAGACCACATTTTTGCCCTTCACCCATTGACAAGCACTCACATCTCTGCTCTCTAAAATCCCTGCTTGCTTGACTCAAAAGAACACAAATGATACACCGAGAGATCACATTCAGAGTAACATTTCACAAAAAGTGTCCAAATGTATTTGATTGCTACAAATTATTACAAACATCACATTTAAAGAGATGTTCTTAGTATACTGGGACAGAAAAAGTAACCAAACATGAAAGAATAAAGTTAAGAATCAAGGACAAACACTATCAGATACAGAAATAATGAATCAAATATTTATTTTTTAATATTTCAAATTGTGTTAAATGCAGTTGCATTTAGTTTTTCTGGTGTTCAGGCATTTATAATTACTTAAATGAGTCAAATTATCTAAAAAGCACAAACAAGTTCTTCACAATTGTGAAATAACAGAATAGTGACTGACATTTTCAAAACAACTGCTTAAAATGTAATGATTAAACATTAAATGTTGAAAAAAACATAAAAGTCACTATAGTCAGTGAGCTTGTTGAACTCATACCAGGTGAAATATGGAACGAGGAGGAATATTGAGAAACAAGTTTATAAATGTTTTCATAAATATCTGACGGTGTGAAATCTTAAACATAATACGTATATTTAAAAAAATAACATGTATCTAGTTATAGGCCTACACATATACATTTAGCTATTTATGATCTGAGGACACAGTATAGTCATCGTTTTAATTAAATAAAGAGAAAAACAATAAAATGATCACTAGAATATTTTTTAATAGCTACAAATGCACCATTAATTTCAATGTGGAAATATAGCCCTTACAAAAAATACTGCAGTTTTTACTTGTAGAAAAATGCAGGTTTTTGGACACGAAAAAAATGCAATATTGCAGTTTTACTGCAGTTTTACTTCAATGTACTGCATTTATATTGCATCTATACTTCATCTATACTGCAAATCTACAGTTGTACTTCATTATACTGCAATTTTACTTCAATGTACTGCAGTTATTTTTTGTAAGGGGCTGTTTTGGAAAATAATGGCAGGTGAGGTTTTGTCCCATGTCTCAACAATCAGTGTGTGTGGTCAATCTTTATAAGCTGTGTGATTAGGAATAAGAGTCATAAATCCAAGCACTGTTCAGCAAAAAAACACTGCTTCGGTGGATATCAGATTTCCTACGGGAAACAAAGCTTTCCTTTCAGGGTTTAAAAAAATCACCCTGGACATATGGACCATTTCACACACTGAACAAGCAATCACTGCACTTCTCAAACATTTGAAGCACCAACGATCAGACGTGTGACATCAGACTGGGACAAAGAGAAACATGGACAAAAGACTTTTTGTAACATTGTGTTACTTAGCATTTAATGGACGTACTATAAAGCTCATACAACTACTTCTCTAATTATATCCAAATTCATAAAAAGAAACAAATCTGCGTGAGACCGTATTACGGGCACGAGTTTGGAGTGTCCACTGTGTGGAGCAGAAATAATGTTTATCATTTAAAACCGATGTTCATACGTCATAATGATAGCGAGATAATGTATTGAAAATCTATCCTGGGATCTGAGACTCACTCATCCACACCAGCAAGCTCTAAAGATCGCATTCACGCCCTCTATAGTTTCCCCGACAATTCATAATTCCAGAAATATTAATTTGATTACCTTCATATGTGTTTTTGTTCGCTCATCGGTCCTCGCGATCACAATTATCCCAGTTTAAAGAGTTATATCTCACTTTCACTGCTGGCCGTGTTACTGTCCCGGCCGAAAATATGGACCGCTGTCACTGACAGACCTTTCAGCCAATAGGCGGAGACGACTTTCCCGAATGCTTCGTTTGGATTGGATATTAGGCTTCAGGGGGAGGAGCTAAGTAAGCGTCGGTTCAGTGTCTTTGTCTACGCTCGTTTCTTTTACATGCAGTTTATTGTAGTGATTTGATCACGTTGCTGTTCAAATGTCAGTTTCTCCTTATTAACGATACACTTTATTGTATTTTTGAATCGATATCCATGAATACATTACTTCTTTGGGAAGGTATTTTTTTTCTTAGACAGTCATGAAATAAAGAGATTTTAGACATCTACATTATAAAAACATATTGATGATGATGATATTATATGTAAAAACCTACATTTATTTGTCCCAATAGTATTACTCTAATGTACGTGTTACTCTAATGTAATCGGGTGTGTATATCTAATGCTGTGGAGTGCTGTCTAGACATACTGGCATGGCAAAGGTGAGCTGATAAATGCGCCTTTATTTGAATTTCAGTGAGTGTCAATGAGCTCCCCTTTAACCTCATCTCTGTCGCCCCCTCATGGACACAAAGAGAAAATACACATCAAATGACAATGAGAAACAAATAGATTGTCTTTTTGAAAAATCACTGACGGGAAGAACTCCAAGGACCCTGATAAGTGTCCGGAATGACGTCATCAAGTATATACTTTACATTTTAAATGTCTGTGGAGGAGCTCTGACCTAATGTGGTACCATTTGAATGTCTACTTTCTTTGGCATTCGTTTTACACAAAGTAACTTATTTACACTAAATTACTCTGGGGCCATTTCCACCTGGATTTGGCCTACCCAAATTGAAAAGCTTCCCATACCCCCATACAGTGTCTAAATACACAATTTTGTTGTCATTTGACAGGAAACCCTTTTGAAGTTACATAAAACACTGCTAAAAGTGATAAACATTTAAATATGTGTTGTCTGAGCTGTAATAAACCAAAAAAAGAGGCGCTTTTAGATTTTTTGGTTATAAATTAATTTTAGATTTTTTTGGTTATATATTTAATTTGTAAAGTGTATATCTCAGGCCCTGTGGGCTTTTGGCTGTTTCCAGCATATGTCAGAAAATACTGGGAAAAAAATATTTTGTGGCACTGGGATATTGCAATTATACCACTGTACATCGGGAGACGTGCATATTGGAGATTTGGGTAGGCAGAAATTACATAAAAAAGGCAATATTGCTCCCTTCAGATACATGATACAGACATGATACAGACAAAAACATTTTTTTCCAGTAATTGCTGCCATCTAGTGGAAACAGCCAGAACTGTCTGCAGGGTGCTAGAGCTCACACTTTAAAAAATGAATTTATATAAAACGTATTTAAAAAAAGAGTCTTTTTTTGGGGGGGTTATTACAGCTCAGACAACATACTTAAATGTTTATCACTTTTAGCAGTGTTTTATGTAACTTCAAAGGGTTTTACTGTAAAACTCATAGGCCTATAGGCCTATTATAACATAATATACACAAAGCAAGCCTCTCTAAAGCCAGGTAGCAGAGCAACAGAAAACAACAGCAAACCGAATCTGTGGTAAATAAATACTTGTTGCAGAAATGTTGCAGGGGACATTATATTCTATTGAGATTCATGAGGAATCACTGTTTTGGCCATTTGTTGGTCGAGAGACATTTATGTAGGAAAGTTGGGAAAGTATTTTCATATTATTTAAGTTGGACTGAATGAGAGCTTGTGGTCTGTGTGTGAGCTGTCTTGTGTGGTCACCATGGTATTCTTCTCATGCATGAAATTGTTTTGAATTGAGGTTCAATTGAGACGCACTGAAATGGATAAAAAGATTCATTTATGTATGCAAATGAGATGTGTTTATGCACGTATAATTCCCCACTGCACCCTGGTCTCTGTACCGTATGTGTGCAATGCAAAAAGAGATTTGAAATCATCATTCAATGCTTTTCTGGAAGCTATTTGGATACTTTTGGATGTCATAATGGTTTTAGTCCACCTGTAATGAGAATAGTATTAGCAAACACTTCCCTCAATAACAGAATTGTGTGTGTGTGTGTGTGTGTGTGTGTGTGTGCGTGTGTTGCTCCACACTCACACTCCTTTTTCTTTCATTTGTTTTGCTTTTCATTTGAGACAGAGATGATGTGAGTGAGAAAGACAGAGAGAGATATTTAAGAAAACAAATGAGTGGCCCTTCTGGTCGTGATCTCAGTTTGAAAAGAAATAAAAACAGACAGGAGACACTGCTGCTGCCAGTATCGACTAACCATGCCATTTGTCTGTCATCCTCAGAGCTTTTACGCTAATAGATTCTGCTCAGGATCTTTAGCCCTGTGTTTTCACTCTCACACCGTGTCCCTATCCGTCTCTCTTTCTCTCTCAGCATGAAGCTGTTTTTCTTCTCTTTCTCCCATATTACTTGGCTGTCATGACATCACTATTCCACACCAGCTGAAGCCACACACACACACACACACACGTCTGGTTTGCTATCTTTGTGGAGACTCTCCATAGGCGTAATGGTTTTTATACTGTACAAACTGCATATTCTATCCCCTTACACTACCCCTACCCCTAAACCTACCCATCACAGAAAAATGTCTGCTTTTTTACATTTTCAAAAAAACATAATTTAGTCTGATTTATAAGCTGTTTTCCTCATGGAGACCAAAAAAAGGTCCCACAAGGACAATGATTTCAGATATTGGCATAATGTAGGGTTTATCAGGACCACACACACACATGAATATTATAATCGCACACAAAATGCTGCAGACTGATGTTCAGCATTGTGTGTGTTTGTGTGTATGTTTTCAAAGCTCCATCAGTGCCACTTGACCTCCTTTGGATAGACTGTTGATGAATGTTACCTTTCTACGTTGTCTCTGTTGGAGGTGAGTGGAGGTGAGTCATGATGTGTGTGAGAGAGAGTGCTCGAGTATATGTGATGGGAGAGATGTCTGTAGGTTTCATTTCCCTTTGATTCACACTTTGTATCACGAAGTGAAAATAGAAGCTCACAAGCATTTCTCAGACACATCCAGACAGACACGCTCTAAACCAACACATACAGTCACTTGCTACTGTGGAATCCCAATTGAAATACTATCCGACTTAAATAGTATGCAATATTACAGTTAGTACATCCCAAATCGGGAAAGCAGGCTAGCATTGAATAGTCTCACTGGCCACGTTATTACAGGTTTTTTTATTCGCTTTGGTACTATTTTCACAAGCAAGGTGTGCAATTTCAAAACTTATACTAACATCACAACAGATCATCAAAAGTGCACTTTTTAAAAACATTTCAGCATATTTTCAATTGTGTTAGTACAATACACAAAACTACAAAGTATCCTTTTCACCACAAAAAATAACTGTTTCATCTATATAAATGTTTCATTCACAGTAACTGCCTTTCAAATGCATCTCTTCTCGTTCAGTTTAATACATTTGTCTATTATTTAATCCAACTGATCTTAATGGTTAATCAATTACAGTTTTTTTTATTCGCTTTGGTACTATTTTCACAAGCAAGGTGTGCATTTTCAAAACTCATAGTGCTAATATCACAACAGATCATCAAAAGTGCACTTTTTTCAAACATTTCAGCATATTTTCAATTGTGTTAGTACAATACACAAAACTACAAAGTATCTTTTTCACCACAAAAAATAACTGTTTCATCTATATAAATGTTTCATTCACAGTAACTGCCTTTCATAAAGCTCTTACTATCAAACTTTTGATTTGCATCTCTTCTCATTCAGTTTAATACATTTGTCTATTATTTAATCCAACTGATCTCAATGGTTAATCAATCAATCATTTGGTTCACCTATAGATTTCTTTTAGATATTGATATACATAGATTCTACTTTGTTTGCAATTTCCGATTTAGCGATTTATCTTAGATTATAACTACTATGTTCAAAGTGCGTGCGCGTGTGTGGCCTGGTAAACTCTACATTATGGGGACAAAATGTCCCTATAAAGATGGCAGTATCCTAATTCCTTGTCCTTGCGCGGACTTTTTTTTTTTTTACTGTAAAGTAAAAATGTAGAAAGTTTTGTGTGATTGATAGGTTTATGGGTAGGGTTAGTGTAAGGGGAGAGAATATACAGTTTGTAACCATTATGCCTGCTTATACCCAGAAAGATAGTGAACCAGACGTGTGTGTGTGTGTGTGTGTGTGTGTGTGTGTGTGTGTGTGTGTGTGTGTGTGTGTGTGTGTGTGTGTGTGTGTGTGTGTGTGTGTGTGCGTGCGTGCGTGTGTGTGTGTGTGTGTGTGTGTGTGTGTGTGTGTGTGTGTGTGTGTGTGAACAGAGCAGAGTAGAGTATAAGGGAAAGGAAACAGTCAATGACAATGTAACATCAGACTGATCAGAAATGCATCAGAAGAAGGGAGATGGCAGATGGCACCAGATACAGCATTTTACATTACAGTATGTATGCATTTGATACTGAAAACAGATTACCATGTTAGAGACTGCCACATTACTGTAACTCACCCTTATAAAGCTCAACTACAGTAGATTCAGTCATATGGTACAGTGAGAGCATTTACTGTATTGGCAGCAAACTCTGTTCTATAGCCCAGAACCTCATGGCTGTGTCGTAACTTCATCACACCTTTTGATAACACACTGAATAGATAGATACTATTACAAACATTATAGATTAAATTACATAAATTAGGTAATGTACGTGTATTTTCTTATGAGGCATATATAGTCTGTGTTACTGTAGATAATTCAGCAATGAGGGAGATTTGAAACATGTATCTTGGATTGTTTGCTGTTGGATGAACTGATTGTTAAAAGTACTGAACTGAAAGAAGATCACACTGTTGTGTTTCAGTGATTAAACCAAATGTTCTCATTACATATTACAATAATCTTGTGTTTGAAACAACGATTATGTGGACTGAAGATATGTGCAACTGAATGAAAGCATTACATCAGGTTTTGAAAGAATGACGAGCTGTGTTACAAGTGTGATCAGTTTAGATTTTTGTACAAAGAGTTTTGAAAATGTGCACCGTACTAGTGAAAATAGTACCAAAGCGAATAAAAAAAACTGTAATCATTTGGTTCACCTATAGATTTCTTTTAGATATTGATTCTATATACATAGTTTCTACTTTGTTTGCAATTTCCGATATAGATAACCATATGTAATTAATTATTTTCACATTATAAGCGATTTATCTTAGATTATAACTACTAAGTTCAAAGTGCGTGCGCGTGTGTGGCCTGGTAAACTCTACATTATGGGGACAAAATGTCCCTATAAAGATGGCAGTATCCTAATTCCTTGTCCTTGCGGGGACTTTATGTAGAAAGTTTTGTGTGATTGATAGGTTTATGGGTTCGGTTAGTGTAAGGGGAGAGAATATACAGTATGTAACCATTATGCCTGCTTATACCCAGAAAGATAGTGAACCAGACATGTGGGTGTGAGTGTGTGTGTGAGTGAACAGAGCAGAGTAGAGTATAAGGGAAAAGAAATAGTCAATGACAATGTAACATCAGACTGATCAGAAATGCATCAGAAGACGGGAGACAGGTGGCATCAAATACAGCATTTTACATTACAGTATGTATGCATTTGATACTGTAAACAGATTACCATGGTAGAGACTGCCACATTACTCACCCTTATAAAGCTCAACTAGATTCAGTCATATGGTACAGTGAGAGCATTTACTGTATTGGCAGCAAACTCTGTTCTATAGCCCAGAACCTCATGGCTGTGTCGTAACTTCATCACACCTTTTGATAACACACTGAATAGATAGATACTAATACAAACATTATAGATTAAATTACATAAATTAGGTAATGTAAGCGTATTTTACTGTTACTGTAGATAATTCAGCAACAAGGGTGATTTGAAACATGTATCTTGCATTGTTTGCTGTTGGATGAACTGATTGTTAAAAGTGCTAAACTGACAGAAGATCACACTGTTGTGTTTCAGTGATTAAACCAAATGTTCTCATTACATATTACAATAATCTTGTGTTTGAAATGATTATGTGGACTGAAAATATGTGCCACTGAATGAAAGCATTACATCAGGTTTTGAAAGAATGACTAGCTGTGTTACAAGTGTGATCAGTTTAGATTTTTGTACTAAGAGTTTTGAAAATGTGCACCTTACTAGTGAAAATAGTACCAAAGCGAATAAAAAAAAACTGTAGGTACACCTTGCTATAACTGGGTTGGTCCCCATTTTGCCTTCAGTTCCTTAATTCCTTAATGCTAGAAACATTCCTCTGAGATTTTGGTCCATATTAATATGAGAGCATCACACAGTTGCTGCAGATTTGTTGGCTGCACGTCCATGATGCGAATCACCCATTCCACCACATCCCAAAGGTGCTCTATTGGATTGAGATCTGGTGACTGGAGGCCATTTGAGTATAGTGAACTCATTGCCATGTTCAATAAACCAGTTTGAGAGGAGTTGAGCTGTGTGACATGATGAGTTATCCTGCTGGAAGCAGCCATCAGATGATGCGCGCACATAAAGGGTGGTCATATAGGGATGAACATGGTCAGCAACAATACTCAAGTGGGCTCCATGTGGCATTTAAACAATGTTGGTACTAAGGGGCCAAAGTGTGCCAAGAAAATACCCACACAACATCAGCACCAGCCTAAACCGTTGATACACAGCAGGATGGATCCATGTTTTTATGTTGTTTACACAAAATTCTTACCCTGCTATCTGAATATCACAGCCGAAATCAAGACTCAGACCAGGCAACTTTTTTCCAGTCTTCTATTGTCCAATTTTGGTAAGCCGTGCAAATTGTAGCCTTAGTTTCCTGCTCTTAGCCGACAGGAGGGGCCCCCCTTGTGGTCTTCTTTTATCAGCTCAAACCAGTCCGGCTATTCTCATCTGACCTTTGGCATCAACCAGGCATTTTCGCCCCTCTCACTGGATATTTTCTCTTTCTCGGACCATTCTCTGTAAACCCTAGAGATTATTGTTGTGCGTGAAAATCCCAGAGGATCAGCAGTTTCTGAAATACTCAGACCAGGCTGTCTGGCACCAACAACCATGCCACATTCAAAGTCACTTAGGCCAGATTTACAGTACATGGTTCAAGTGACCCAATTCAGATTTTTTCCTCCCATAATGTAGCACAGTTTGATATGACCCACAAAAAATATGTAGCCGATATTCTCTGATCGGTTTCAGGCCTCATTCATACAGTATGTGGAAATAAATCTGATATGAATCAGATACGTGCATTTGCGTCTGGCATGTAAGCGGAGAGACCCCTTGTCAATGTGAATCGTACGTCATTGAAAAAACGACGGTGGCAAATGACGTCAACTCAAGTGGACACCAACCACGATCACATGACCAATGCCCTGGCTGCATGTCTCATTTTTTTTGCTGGCCTTTTAAAGATTGTGCAGAAAGCAAAAGCTTGTATTATCATTTTGTCTGCGTCCATTGCAAATCACGCTGTTTTTACTTCCTTTTCGTTTTTCGGGTCAGTACATCTACCTTGTTGTTTTTTTTGGCCAAGTGTATAGTGTAAAAGTAGATACTGGATATAGGTCACTGTTAAGAAGATGTAAGCTGGTCGGCAAAAAATTCAAATATAGTCAACAAATCGGAATAGGGCATCAAGACCTGCAGTGTAAATGTGGCCTAAAATCTCCTTTCTTGCCCATTCTTGTTTTAACCTCAGCAGATCGTCTTGACCATGTCTACATGCCTAAATTCATTGGATTGTTGTCATGTGATTGGCTGATCAGATATTTGCATTAACGAACAGTTGAATAGGTGTACCTAATAAAGTGACCGGTGAGTGTAAGGGGCCATTTACACAACACCATTTTCAACTAAAAACTGAAACCTTTTTATGAGTTTTGCCGTTCGTTTACACGACGACAACAGCGTTTTAGGGGCCTGCAAACGCAAACTTTTGAAAACGGGTTTCAAAGTGCACGAAAAAAGTGTGTTTTTTAAAACTATACCATTATTGTCTCCATGTAAACTACAAATTGGAATTTGTGAAAAAAGTGACATTATGCGCATGTGTATTACATGTTCAGTCTGGGCCTGCAGTGTTTCTTTACAAAGTGACATATAGCCAACTACTGGCCTGGCATGAATAATACAGCGTTTAAGTCCCTTTCGCGGATCCATGTGAACGGGGATCGTTTTGACAACTTTGTCGTCTGTACGCGGAAAACCCTAAGGAAAAAGTGTCTGTTTTTAGTAACTCTTTGCCGTGGAAAACGTACCCTAAGTTCTGATGAATTTTTAAAATGTGCATCTGTCCAACAATCGCTCCAGCGGCCTTGCTCAGCTCCCACAACACTTGGTCCTGCTCTGCTTTATACTATACTGTCCAACAACATGAGGGTAAGTAATTAATGGCAGAATTTTCATTTTTGGATGAACTAACCCTAATGAAAAATTTGAATAAAAATAGATTATTGGGGTACAAAGTCTTTCTACTTCAAAATGTATCTATTAATTAAATGTGTTTGCTGTTTCTTTGTAATTATTTGTGAAATTTACAAGCAATTTCTAAGTCAATATTATTTTAAAGTAAATCCTACACCATTTTATTTTTCAGCGTACACTGAAAAAACAGGAAAACACATGTTGTCCAATTTACTTAATCGTATTATTTGTGATCTACGCAACAAATTTGTGTTTCTCTTCTAAACATGATTTCATTGCTTTCGATTAATGTAATTCTCTAAAATGTGCAATCTACTAGATTAAATTATTTGGGGTGAATGTGAACCAATTAAGTACTCAAAAATGATTTTGCTGAAACTGTAGTTCCCAGAATGCTTTGCTTGGGACTTGACGACTAGAGTAAAATTGTTGAAATTAAGTGTTATTTTATGTGTTTTTGGGCAAAATGAGAAAAAGTGGGACACTTTATATTGTTTATTAGTGTTTAATGTTTAATTATGTTGGAATTATTTTAACCATTTAAATTACACTGGGTTACCATAGTGGAGAAGAGCGGAGTGATTGCTTAGTCTGTGGACTGACTCATCAACTTGTCATTAAAGAGCATTTCATTTTTAGCACATACATGATGTGCTATTGCTGGCAAATATAATGAAAGCTACTGAGTACTGCATTACATTTCAGTCAAGTGACATCAAAAATATACAAAAATAAACATGTGTTTTGATTAAAGAGGCAGGGTCTCAAGCCCCCATGTGCACCACTGTTGTTAGGGAGCCATATTAAAATCATTGTGAGACTACTCAATTTGGTTACTTAAAAATTACTTAATTCCATTATGTAGAAATTATGTGAACAAATTATGTTTGTTTAACTTAATTGAATCATGTGGAACCGATGTACATGATTAAATCATGTAAATCCAACACACCATTTTTTTCAGTGTATGAAGTTAGCTTGATTTAGTTGATTCTAAAGCTTAAATACAAAAACAAACAAACAAAGATGCACTATTATGAGGAGATAATGTGTATTAAAGCTGGTCTATTCTCTTTTCAGTCACCAAGTATATACTTTTAGTGAGAGAAAAAAAGTGCATAACATGAGTATGGGAATTGGGGAAGCAGGCACACATCCCTCAGACATCACATTCAGTAATGACCAGCAGAGGGCAGCACATAATGAGAATTCACAGTAATGAGAAGCTGAACCTCTTTGAGGGATCAAGAGAATCCAACAGAGTCCAACTTAGCAAGCATGATCAAATAACTAATGGATTTCAGTCTTGTTGGACCTAAACAAACTAGAACTGTATTCTCTCTTCTCTTGGAAAAATATATACGCTGTGTTTCCATATTCATGGTTTCTGTGGTGTTTGTATGAAATATCCCCAGCCAGTGAGTGTTTATAAAATAAAAACCTTCAGCCAGATAGTCTTTGCAGTAAAACACAAAGATCTCCAGCCAGTGAGTATCACAATATAATGACACTGATACAGTGGAGCTCATTCTCCCTCAGTTCTGTCCTGCTTTTCTGCTTTATACATTCCTAAGTGCACCGAATAGCAGTGGGAGTGAGGGCATGAGAGCAAAGCTAAGAAATTGTGTGTGTGTGTGTTATAACATATAATATGTATGTCCTTTAAATTGGACAAGGTGCTCTACTTGTTCATTGAGGCACCAAATGTCTTGTATTGGGCACAAGGCAGTGGCGAAGAGTGCATGCAGTATCCTCAGCTCAGTGTTGGCTCTATTCCCTGTACCCAGGCAGTGTGTGCTTGTGTGAGTAATTTAGTCGTATTTAATTTAATCCCTGGTGTCTTGGCGTGGAGATCAGTGCAGTAATGGTAAAATGTGGGTCAGAATTAAACCTTCTCTGAAGGCCCGAAATAAATACGAACTCAGGAACCTACTGAAGAGAGTACCAATTATCTTTGACGGAGTTTCTGCCAGCCTGCTGGGCTGAGAGTTCAACAAAACTCAGAAAAGTGAGCAAACCATCCGTGCTTTGCTGATGCTCAACTGTCTCAGGGCGAGACGTCCCTGGCTCTGCATGGGAGCGCTAGTGGACTGCAGTCAGAGATGACCGGAGCTCCACAGTCTTTCAATCAATTTCTGATTAAAAATTAATAAATACAATGATTTGATGTTTTGATCCCCTTGCGCCATCCTACGCCATCTTACCCCATTTATTTGATTAAAAATACAGTAAAAACAGTTACCCTTATTGCTTATATTTTTGTGGAAACTGTGATGCATTTTTTTCAGAATTCTTTAAAAAATATAACGTTTAAAAGAACAGCATTTTTATTTGAAATAGAAATATTTGTTAAAAGTAATAGTTACTTTTTATCAATTTAATGCATCCTTGCTGAATAAATATATTAATTTCTTCAATTCAACATTCTTCCCTATTTTCACCTAAAATAATTAATTAATTAAATAAATAAATTATTCAAAATAAATAATAACTTTTTTTTAAAAGGTACAAAAAGGCAGCAGCTTTATGCTGTCCTCAGCGATATAATTTTTAAAAAAATTAGCGAGTTAACATAATAATATATTATTAGACCCCTAAGGAGGGACTAAAGGGACAGAGTGATGGAAAAAAAGGAAATGGGAGAAAAATTATATATTTTAATGCTGTCGCAAAAGTTTTGCATTCCCACAAGAACCTTTGCATTTATTTTGTGTAAAAAAGGATATGGTTTGCTGTCACTAACCTCACTACACACATTCTAGCAGCACGGTAGTCGGTGTATGCAGGGAAATTCCTCATACCCCTCTTTTCGAAGTGTGGTCCCGAAAAATCTTTGTTTGAAGGGCTATCTGGCCCTTCCCCGTACCCCTACTCCAGCCAAAAGAGAATCAAGACACCCCTATCCCTTAACGGTAGGGGAAAGTGAAGGGGTAGGTAAGGGGTAGAAATCCGATTGGGCCTAAATCTCTCCCTTTTTTGTTTTTTGAGGGACGCATACACAGCACCTTACTTGAGCCAATCAGTGTCCAGAAACCTTGACCAAGTGATCTCCCGCCACACTCACAGAGACGGTTCAGTGCAGCGGGTCACTAAGACGGACGCCGAAGTTACTGCAGCATAATAACCTGTTTATAGATCCCCGTTTGAACGAAGAGTTGTGCGTGAATGCAAAAGTAAGTTTGCAATCTTGAACTTGAATAATGAACTCGATGAGAACTGTATTTGCTCTTGTAAACGAGTTATGCGCGTGATGTATGCGTGTATTCATAATATGTATTTATATAATATGCGTGTATTCCCGCAACCCTCTAGTTCGTATGTTTGTTTACATATCTTTGTAATTGTCAGTGCTAGAGTTACACTTGTTGTTGTTATTATTGCATGCTAGGTTCCTGTTGAAGCACAGTTCACTGTATTTCTCTATATTTAATGGGAGAATTGTTGTAAACAATTTGCTACACGTGTCATAGCCCGGACAGAGTGGCACCATGCAAGCTTCAAGGTGTTCAGTTACAGATTATAGAAGTTACAGCCTGCCTCATATTCGCTTTCAGTTTGTTTGCTAATAATGTTCATGTTTAATTATCAGTCTTATTTTATTGTGCTATAGTATTGCCAATATGTTTAATTGTTGTAATTCATTACTATTATTATGTATATTCATGTTTGTTACTGTTTTTACGTTATAGAAAACAAGTGCATGTTTGTTTTGTCTGTAATTGGACAGCCTTTTGTGGGAAAGCACCCTGAGCCTGCAACTGGTTCTATACACTGAAGAGCTATACTTAGAGCCAAACATCTTTTCATTCACAAAGAACTCAAGTTTTGAGAATAAACGCAAAGTTACTTGGGGGAACGCAAAACGTTTGTGAGAGAACTCAAATTCATTTTTCTCTTTCCATCTCATATTTTTCCTCCCACCACCATGTCCCTTTAGAGTTTCCGTAGCCCCTAATGTGACCCACAACAAAAACAAACAATTATACACGCAATAAGGGAGACTGACGAATAGGAATCCCTACCAAAGCGCCACGACTGCTGCCCTCTTCCAGTGCCCTGTGTTAGCCTCCTGATCTCTCTTACCTGATGAGACAGTGCTAACACAGAGAATGTCAATCACTGTTGTTCCACATGACCCATTCAGTGCGACTATTGGATAACACTGGGACAGCGTGCCTTTTTCTACTGGAAAAGGAACACTGCGGAAGCCACATCCTACCCCGAAGGAGTTACGTGGAGTATAAGGAGCCAGACATAAGGAGGTTCCAGGGGTGGCTCCACCCTATATATAGAGCTACTTAGAGCCAAACCTTTTTTTCATTTGCAAAGGGTTAGTAAATGCTAAGTTACTTGGGAGAATGCAAAATGTTTGTGAGAGAACTCAAAAGAATTTAAATACATTTTTCTTCCCATTTCATATATTTCCTCCCATCAACATGTCCCTTTTGAGTTTCCGTAGCCCTTCAACCCACAACAAAAACAAACGATTATACACGCAATAAGGGATGCAATTGTTAGAAATCACTTTCAACTGTTTCATCTCTGATGATTGTGCCAAGGTTTATATATGGTGTTTAAAAAACAACAACACTTAAAATTAAATATACATTTTTGTTTGATATTGACAGCTGTTTGGGGGTTTTACCGTATTGTATGGCGCCAATTTTTGTTTTACTTTACTATACTAATAGGCTTAATATACAGTAGCTGGCCTAATGTCTAATTCTACTTTATTACTTTAAAGAGATAGTTCACCCAAAAATGAAAATTAGCCAATGATTTACTCACCCTCAAGCCATTCTAGGTGTATATGACATTCTTCTTTCAGACGAATGCAATTCGAATTGGCTCTTCCAAGCTTTATAATGGCAGTGATTGCTGTTTCTGTTTTGAAGTCCATAAAAGTGCATCTATCCATTATAAAAGTTTTATCCGGAAGGGGAAATAAAAGCCTTCTGAAGAGAAGTGATGCGTTTGTGTAAGAAAAATATCAATTTCTGTCGGGATCACTATCGTCAAAGTGATAGACAATTAGCATATAGTTTAGATTGGCGGTATGATTCTGTTCTGGGCAAGAACTCCCTGCGCATGCAGCCTAGCATGGATAAGAGCAGGGAGAGCAGTGATAAACCCCCCTAGGGTAAACAGAACAGAAGCAACAATGTATTGCAGATAGCATTAATGTCAATATAAAATGTACACCCTAATTCTGGAATTTAGACTGATTCAGGGCGAATCCGAATGCCAAATCCTGACTGACGAGAGGAGGAGTTGGGGATTGAGGAGGGTAATTAGCTCTGGAGAACGCAATAGCAGCTGATAGTACTGAAGGAGCTTATACAGGGGCGATTCTAGGATTTTCATTTTAGGGGGGCTCAGCCCCCAGTGAGGGTATGAAAAAAAAATGGTAACACTTTAGTTTAGGATCCAATTCTCACTATTAACTATAGCTTATTAGTATGCATATTAGGATATTGGCTGTTTATTATTACTTATACTTATAAAGCAAATATTAATGCCTTATTCTGCATGACCATATTGTACATCCCTTAATCATAGGCAGTTTTATAATAATAATCCCAAATATGAGGTTTGGAGGGCATGGCCCCAGGAGAATTTTTTTGATTTCTATGATCTACATATGTGCATTTTAAGATGTTCTGAACGCCAAAAAATTAGATAACAATAGCTTGAAAACCATGTCAGTGGGCAGGTATGACTGATAAAGTTTTTCCATTTTTGTCAGTGAAGAAAGTAAACATATGTTTAACTGATATTTATATGTTTTATGAATCATTTTTGTAGACATGTTAATTTACTGAAGGCTAATAGGAAAGCTAGGTAACTAAATGTATTAAATTACAATATGCACACATTCATTACTAATCTTATGCCCAATACAGGCTGAAAAAAGTTGAGCTTTTTTATTTACTGAGAGCTACATTGAATTATTCATTTACAATATGCACACATTTATTACTAATATTACTTTGTTCATATTTATTGTTTGTTAATTATATTATAAATTACATTACATAGGCCTATTTCAAATCAAAATGGCGAAATTAGACAAAAGTTTACTAATTTGGCTGAATATTTTTGTCGTTTGTTTAACATTTCTGACTTAAAGAAGCATCTGTCAAATATGAAACTTTTAGTTTAGCTACATATCTCGCACTTGACGTCAGTCCTGCTGCTAAAATTCGCGCTCAGCCTCAGCAGCTTCTGTGTGAGCATCAAGCCCGCCTACTCTGATTTGATTGGTTTTCTCAATAATGTTGACATTGACGAGCGGTGACAGACCAATGAGGCTCAGATCAACGCACACACCTCTGCTTCTGACGTGCGCTCTATTCGACGCAGCTGCGGATTGAAGAACACGCTGATTAAAAGACGGGACGAAGCCGAAGCCTCCCGCCAGTTTCATATTGAAAGGTTAATCACACAATTTGCTGAAGCCCCCCTAAAAAGGGCCTAGTGACACCCATGAGCTTATATATGCATGCTGTGATAGGCATCGTATTCCTATAGGTAGACGTGATCGGCTGACAGTCAGCTGATGCGGCGAGCTTGAATAACTTGCCCTGCCAGAACTAATGCCTTACGCTGGATATTTAAAACTGTAAAACTGTAATCTTCCGCTATCTGTCATATGCGCGCGTTCACGAGAGACGGGCGTCCTGTCGTAACAGAAACAGCCATTCACTGCCTTTATAATACTTGGAAGAGCCAGGACATTTTTTTTTTATATTACTCTGTATTTGTCTAAAGAAGAATGTCATTTACACAGGCTTGAGGGTGAGTAAATCATGGGCTAATTTTCATTTTTGGATAAACTATCCCCCTAATAGTTAAACTAATCAAGAGCAAAATAAAATATATATAATGTGTGTATATATTACATAATACAAATGTTTAAAATGTTAACATTTTTGATCCTGAAATCCACCCTTCTGCTGCAATCAGGATAATCCTGATTTTTTTGTAAAGTTAATCCAATCTTACTAAAAAGATTTGAACAACAAAAAGCATTTTCAAGATTTGATCCAATCTGATAGCTAAAATCTGATCAGATTACTTTAGAACAACTAGGCCCAAGTTATGTACTAGAAAAGGAGAGATGAATGTGATATGGAAAAAATAGTGGGATTTCTTTTCTACTGACCAAGTAACAGGCATTGAAATTCATTATGATTATATTCACAAAAGAACTCACCTTCAATCATAATGTCACAGCTAAACTGGAACAGTGGCCCTTAAAGACCCATTCCACTCTTGAATGGGGACAAGTGGTACTAGCATAATGTCTTTCTATCACACGCACACACACCTTTTCATGTTTTATGGGGACTTTCCATAGACATAATGATTTTTTATACTGTACAATCTGTATTTTTGTATCCCAATACACTACCCCTACCCCTAAACCTACACAAAAAACTTCAAAAAACATCACTGAGTATGATTTATAAGTTGTTTTCATCATGGGGACCAAAAAATGTCCCCGCAAGGTCAAGGATTTTGGATATTGCCGGACATTTTGTCTCCATAACTTAGGGTTTACCTGAGCCACACACACACACACACACACACACACACACACACACAAACATTGAGAAAATGGCCCGCGGTGATTAAGTTTACAACAGAAGGATTGTTGCACTCACAACATCTCAACAACAATCAGTCAAGGACCATAAATCGTCTCGTTCATTTATTTTTCATGCATTAATGACACGTTTCAGCTCTGAATGCTTCTGAATGCTCTGAATGCTTCTGTAACAATGCGAAAAGGAGATTTATCTTCAGTTCCTCCACTATGAGCATGACTCTGCACTGTGAAAAAGAACACAATCTAATTTACATAATTAGTGTTCTTGAATTCTTGAATAATATTACATATACATTTATGGATAGCCAGGGGTGCTTTTCTCTCGGATGTCAGTTCTGTTGAGGAGAATAAAGCACAAACTCAAACAAATACAAACTCGATTGCTCTTTAATGCTTTTCTTCTAAAAAGTAACACACACACAATCTAAATGCTCAAAAGATGTGCATTCAACTTGGCATTTGTCAACATCTTGAATTCATTAGTTATTATCAGAGGGGTTTTGTGGGGCTTAGATTTACTATAAACGAATAGGTGCAGGAAAGGAGAGATTCATCCTAAAGAAGGTATGCGTCTAGAACTTTGACATAAACATCGGTGCCCGTGAAATCAAAAGCTCTGAAATATTCATAATTCTCTGAAAGTAAACTACATCAAAGTGCATAGCCTGACAATGTCTTCAGGGCATTATAAAAGCTTTTATTTCTCAACAATAATTTAAGCTTTCTTTAACTGTGCATGGCACTGTGATTACGATCCTGAAAAATGGTTCTATAATGTTGCAGAATGAACGAGATGCATTACAACAACACAAGAAGTCAAGGATATTATCAAAATTCAAGTCAACTGGAATCAGAATTGGCCATATTTACTTTCTTAATGCATGTTCCAGGTCTCGTTGTGCATGATTAATCGATGCATGTTATTCCAAATACAAACTGTAAATCTTTCATAAAAATGAAATACCATGCTTTGCTTCTGAAATGACTTTCCATTTTGGCTCATGTCATGAATGCCTCTTATTTTTTCAACCCCTTCCCTTTTATCACCTGCATGCATTGTGGTAAGTAACACCCACTTTTCACAACGCAACCAGTTCTCAATCCAAAACAAATTTTGTCCCACAATTTGTTTTTAAAATATCCTTTTGCACTCGAAAATACATCAGACTGCAACAGATTTGTGTCGAATTGAGTGTTAGGAACAATGAATTCATCACAGGGGTCAATCATAGAAGCTTAATCCATCCATCCATCCATCCATCCATCCATCCATCCATCCATCCATCCATCCATCCATCCATCCATCCATCCATCCATCCATCCATCCATCCCGACTGTAAAAAATGGCATGATCAATAAGTCAACATGTTTTTACATTACTTCAACAAAATAATCATCAAACTCATCAAAATAAGTTAAGCCATTTTAAACTTTAATTTTTAAGTTTTTTACATATTGTTTTTAACTATTTTTTATGTCAGTTTAATGTAATTTAAGTTGAAATGGCTTACACAGCCAACTTAAAAATTTAAGTTTTTATTTTGAATTTTTTTTACAGTGCATCTTCTGCTTATGTAGGGTCACAGGAATCTATATTACATTTTAGATATTAAAGTTTAGATATGATTGGATATCCAATATTATTGGGATAAATATTAACATAAGGTAACAGTAATATTTTTCAAAAATTTACATGAACTAACAATAAGCAATACTTCTGCAACATTTAATCATCTTAATTTAAAAATATATACAAATATGAAAATATATATCATAATATGAAAATCATGATGAATAACAATATAAATAATATATAATTAAAAACATTAAATAATACTACTAATAATACAAATTGTTCACTGTTAAAAAAATTATTGCTCACTGTTAGTTCATAATTCCTAATGTATTAATGTTAACAGCACTGTTCAAAAATTTAGGGTCAGTAAAATTATTTTGTAAACTAAATAAATAATTTTAATTAGAAAAATTAAAGTGACAGGAAATACTTTAATGTTCTCATAAATATGCAGTTCTACCGGAAAGACTCGGGAGGCCAGATGAAGTATAGTAAAATAGCAAATTAATTAACAGACCAGCAAGTATTATAATCAGAGGTTCTTAGCCCCGTCCGTAGCTCTTGTCTCGAGGGTAACGGACTCTGCATTTCCTGCCTGAAGATGAATGCAGTGGCGCAGCCGACCCCCTGGGAAGTATAGACGGGGACCATCCTGGTGGTGGTGGGGAGGATGGAGGTAATGTTGGCGTCAGCATCTGAGAACTCAGACATGTGTGAGTACCGATCTGTTATACTCTGAGAATTAGAACATGATTGATCTGGATGTAATGAGTGACGTATATTGAATGTCCCTGGCAGAACTTGAGCTAGAGCTTAATTTCTTATGAACTTTCTATTCATCCAAGAATCCTGGAAAAATCACAACCCCCCCCCCCCCCGACCCAAACTGTTTTCAACACTGATAATAAAAACAACTGATAATAAGAAATGTTTATTGAACACCAAATCATAAAATTAGAATGATTTCTGAAGGATCATGTGACACCGGAAACTGGAGTAATGATGCTGAAAAACATCTCAGGAATAAAATGCATTTTAAAGTATATTAAACTAAAACAGTATAGATTTATTACAGCAACACTGAAAAAAAGTGTTGGATTTACATGATTTAAATTGTGAACATCCGTCCCACATGAATCAATTAAGTTAAACAAACATCATTTGTTCATGTAACCTCAACATCATAGAATGAATACATTTTAAGTGACCCAATTAAGTAGTCTTAAAGTGAATTGTATATGGCTCCCTGACATGATTCAGGCATTCAATTTCATATATTCATTCATCCACTGAAATCTTGAATGTTTCACAACTGAATTATAAAACTGCACTTGCTAGTTGACAAACGTTTAGCTAGTAATAACACACATTAGCATCTTAAATGCTAAGCACTAGAAGCTCCTTTAACAAAGCCGTTATGACATTAGTTATATTAGTCCACAGCCTAAGCAAATGCTCCACAATGTTAACCCACTGTAATTTAAATTGTTCTAATAATTCCAACATAATTGAATATTAAACACTATTAAACACAATCAAGTCTCTCCCTTTCTCATCTTGCTCAAAAATACATAAAATAACACTTTTACATTTAAAATAACAACATTTACTGTCTCTTTATTTAGCCATATGCAAAACATGCTGGGGACTAACAAGCCCCGCCCAGTTTCAGTTAATGCAACACAAATCATTCATGTAATCTCAACACAAACGGATTAAGTAAACTTCAATTTGACTTATATTCAAGTGGATTGAACACAATCAAATTAAGTTAGGACAAAATGTATAGAAATTGTGTTGCTTTAGCTCATTTTAACTAAGCAATTTGAACAAGCAGTAAAACTCATTTTTTTCAGTGAATGCTATGCTTTTACTTTATTCAATTTTTTTATCGAATAAATGCAGCCTTGGTGCACTCTAAAAAATACTGGGTTGTTTCAACCCATGTTTGGGTCAAATATGGACAAACCCAACCGTTGGGTTAAAAATTCAATAACAAAATTGGTTTTGTCCATATTTGACCCTAACATTGGTTGAAAAAACCCAATGTGAGAATAAGAGACTTCTTTGAAAAATATATATAAAAAACAACAACAACAACAACACACACACACACACACACACACACACACACACACACACACACACACACACACACACACACGCACACACGCACACACGCACACACGCACACACGCACACACGCACACACGCACACACGCACACACGCACACAAAGAAACCTTTTGAACGGTAGTGTACAACCTGAGAGTTATCAGATCTGCACATGTTGACCTGTTTGAATGGGTTCTGGCCTGATGAACTTTGTTAGATGGCAGATTGGGTCCCGCCTGGGCAAAGCTGTTCTCTCATTGCTGAAGCTCTTCTGTTCACTTATTCACAAATCAAGAGAGAGAAAATCATAAAATATTAATCAGTCCAAGCACTTCCAGAACCATTGTGCTCATCACCACCATATTTCATATGGGATAGAAAGACCAATGAGATTTTAGAGCAATTACCGTGCACTGTATGTTAAGTGCCATATTCAAAGCATTTAAGCAGAGGAAACAGAGGAAGAAGAGGCGAGAGTTACTCTTTCTTTCTGACTTTTTAGTGCTCTCTTTGGGATGGAAAAATGTCTCCTCTATGGACAGTGGTGCGAGGCAGTGAAAGCCTGCATGAGAACACAGTTTCTCCATTAGGGAGGTCTATTCATCCGGTAGTGAGAGGAAGAATGTGACAGTCTAATCTGTCAGGTGTGAATGAAGGGCAGATCTTCAGTGCTGGTCCTGGATCGGACCTGCTAGATTTCTAAATCTAGCTTAATAAACAGGTTTGGGTCAGGAGGAGTGTGCTTACACCCCTGTGAGTTTAAGACATTATGACTGCCGAGGCCCTGAGCTGCTCCAGTGTTGTCAGAGAGAATGAAGACCTGCAAGGTGACTGTGTCCAAGTAATGTATTTCAGAGATGTACATATACAAATATACATTTAAGGCAGAAACAATGAGCTCATTGAAGTACTTGCTACAGTTCACTTGAAGACATTTTTGTTGAATGTTGATAGAAGTTTAAATGAATAAAATGTTAGTAAAATGAGTAAAAAATTAATGAATACGACATGACAAAATATTGACTATATTTTTGTCAACACACAAAAACTTTGACAAAAAACCCTGCAAAATTTAACTGAATAAATGTGACCCCGGACCACAAAACCAGTCATTTTTTTAAATTGAGTTTTATGCATCAAATAAAAGCTGCATGAATAAGCTTTCAATTGATGTATGGTTTGTTAGGACAATATTTGGCAGAGATACAACTATTTGAAAATCTGGAATCCAAGGGTGCAAAAAAATCTAAATACTGAGAAAATCGCCTTTAAAGTTGTCCAAATTAAGTCAAGGCATATTACTAATAATAATAAACATTTTTTTTTTAATATATTTACAGTTGTAAATTTACAACATATATTCATGGAACATGATCTTTACTTAATATCCTGATGATTTTTGGCATAAACGAAAAATTTATAACTTTGACCCATACAATGTATTGTTGGCAATTGCCACAAATATACCCGTGCGACTTATGACTGGTTTTGTGGCCCAGGGTCACAAATGTGAAGGGTTTCTGGTCTGATAAAATCACCACCAAAATTTTATTGTCATCTGGCCTCTGTTTCAGCTGATTTAGAGTCTAAAGAAGACTACTACAAAAGCCCAAAAAAAAACTCCAAGAAAGAACGCTGTTGCACCTCTTTGCTGATTACATTAAACCAAGGGTTCAGCTGGTGTGAATCTCACTGCTCCTCAGTCTTTACATGTTCACAACTGATTTATGAGAATGGTGAAATGCTCTGACATGATCTTGTTTTCAGGCGATAGTTGTTTTTTAATTGAGAATCAATAGAGCAGAGGGTGGAAAATTAGAGGCAGAGCCTCTGGGAAACATGATAACTCATAAAACCTCCGACATAACATATCAGCTCATATTGTGAACTCAGTAAGCCCAGTGATAAAAATGACATTAAAAACCCTTGTGCTTCAAATATTTTGTCACATAAGTGATCATGCCACAACAGCATCTGCCATAGTTTGTCATGTCAGCAAACACCCATTTAGACTAATGACTTTTTTACATTTACATGCTATTTATGGACACTTGTAAGAAGAAGAATTGCAAGAAAGTATATGTGTTGTATTTTTGCGTTAATATTTACATTTGCAAGTATCTGAAGCTGTTGTTTGTTTAGTTCACTGATCATTTGAAGCCAAGAGAAATTGGTTCTCATATGTCTAGGGACCAAATGCCATTTACGTCAATCGTGATGCAGCATATTTACAGCGTAAAAAAAGTTGAAAAACAGAAAAGGTACTGACAATTTTCTGACATAATATTTTTCATTAAGTTTATGGAGAACCCAAAAACATAACTACAATGCGGAATTCCAAATAAAATCAATATGGAAATCAATATTAACGCAGTACTTTATTCACAACCCATTCTCACTCCCAAAGCATCAAAATCCGAAGCATGGTCAAGAGCTTTCTGCGTCACAACGAAGACGCTTCGTTGTTAGACCCCTAGGCGTCACTATATCGACGCGCTGGGTGCTCCATTCATTTCAGTTGTTTACCCAATGCGTCAGATCAAAACGCATTTTATTCTTTGCATTTGTAAAAGCAGACATGATTGTATTAATATTTAAAGGTTACTTTTATATTTTGGAGCAGCTAACCCAACTCCTACCCTAAACCTACCCACTTCTAACCAATATAAAACACTAAAAGGGTAACTTCAGTGATTTAGCATTAGGCTTTGTATCAGTAGAAACCTGGTAGTATATTCAAATTATGGTACTTTCCCCCCTCATATCCCCCTGAGACTATTTTATTTCTGGAAAAAATCCTCCGATGACGCAAATATCATAATTTTGCGTCATCTGAGGATCTTTTGGACAGAGGCTAAAGACTACAGCCACTAGATGGAGCTGTTCCGCATGTTATCAACCCGCTCATAGGGGAGAGATCTCACGCACAGAATGTAAGACACAGACGGCCACACGGACATTCATAACGGAGCGCTGCAGAGCAAAGTGAGTGTTTCAACTTTTCAATGAATTCCTGTGATAGTTTAGCTTCCATATGCGATCTGAAAACGTGCCAGACTGGCGCTTAACGTTACCTCAGCTCTGCTCAGCTCTTCGCGATGAATGAAATCTTACACTGCTGCGTCTGTGCCGTGACTTTATTGAAAAGACACGGTCAGTTTTTAATTGTAGTGTTTATTCTCTAACTGAACAAAAGGATTGTATGACTATGAAGATCAAAACGACGGTGTACGGAGTAGCCTCGTAGGGCAGCGAAGCAAGTGCATTCTGGAAGTTGTTGTCTTTCATCCACATGAGACAAAAATACATTTTCTGTCTTTTCTCAGTCTAGAAGGCACCAAATTCAAAAATAATTTCACATTTCTACACTGTAACAAATTTCTGTAGTTTTCACAGCATTATTACTGTAAAATGAGCAAATACTTACTGTAGAACCTGTATACATGTTGCTGTAGATCTGCAAAGCATCATGGTCTTTTTTCAACGGCGGGTAAATTCTACAGTAATTTTTTTTTCCTGTGAATCACAATACAGCAATTTCTAGAAGATTTTTTTTCAGCCAAGGAAAGCTACGAGATTTCCCACATTTTTTACTTCAGAAAGGTAACATAATTTATTTCCAAAGTTTACTCTTGTAAAGTCACCTGTTTGTTCAACTTTAAGAGTGCACTGAGAGAGAAAAGAGTAATGAGCAGCACACTTCGTAGTAAACGTCTCATGTTGTGTGTGCATTTTATAATTTTATTACCACAAATATATATTTCTGCATGATTTCGATATATTTTCTAGTCTGGCAACATTTGATAACGTCATTAGTTTATAGCATTGTTAAAAAAAATTTTAATTGGAATTGTGTATGTGATCTCTTTTGGTGCAGATACGTCACATAATATGATCACTTTTTTTTCCCTGTCACCACTTGCGCGTGAGGCTGCGGCAGTGAGCCTAGCCTGCCGACTCTCGACGGTCTCGAGCTGAAAGAAAACGCAGCTGAGGTACGTTAGGCCTAATACTTAACCTATTTTTCATAGTGATTCATAATGATTTTTCTGAACGTAAACCCCCAGAAACGAGATTGGTGAAATGCTATTCAAACTTGTGGGAGCATGGCATGGGCTGTACTGTATTAAGATTTGTCTTATCCGGCAACATTACATTTTTAACGTCTTTAATTTGATTAAAGTCTATCGTTAGCATTGTGAAATGACATTAATTTAAAATGGTGTAATTTTTTGTATTTATTGGCGCGGTAGCCGTTTAATAATCTCTCGTTTTTTTCTTTTGCTCGCTGTTGCCGCCTGAGGAATCAGACATTGAAGTTAAGCGGGCCGAGAAAACGCAGCTAGAGGTAACGTAGCAGCTAAGTTACGTTACTTAACATATTTTTAATAATTTCATGATTTTTCTGAACTTCATTGCCTTCAAGCTGCAGAAACTATAACGTTAGATTGTTAATAGCCTAATTAGAAGTGCCATTCCCGACTTTTGGGAGCATATATTGTATTAATATTTGTCTTATCTGGCGAAATTACATTTATAACGTCATTTTTTTTTTTTATTCAAAGGTCCAGATTAGCAGACGAACTGGGAAGGTGGTCCAAAAAAAACCCTGATTGCCTCAATCCACACGTGGCATCATTCATCAGGGACTTCGTGAGTATGACTGGCAGAACAACTAATACCAGGTGAGACTTTTAATTGTTACCTTGAATACCTTGGAATAACTGGAAGCCAGTTTGGGTAGTTGGTGGTTGAAAGTCAGAGGTGGCCCTGGTCTATTAAAGGGATAGTTCACTTTAAAATTTACTCTCAAGTTGTTTCAAACCTTTATGAATTTCTTTCTTCTGCTGACCACAAAAGAGGATATTTTGAAGAATGTCGGTAACCAAACAGTTAACTGGAGCCAGTGACTTCCATAGTAGGAAAAAAAATACTATGGAAGTCACTGGCTCCAGTTAACTGTTTGGTTACCGACATTCTTCAAAATATCCTCTTTTGTGTTCAGCAGAAGAAAGAAATTCATACAGGTTCGAAACAACTTGAGGTTGAGTATATGATAATAGCATTTTCCTTTTAAAGTGAACTATCCCTGTAGGCCTGCAGAGCATCATTTTTAAATCATGCAGTTTTACAGCGTCAACACAAGGTGATTCAACAACACTGACATGAAAAACAGGAGGAACATTGTGTGACAACCAGTGATGGGAATAACGGCGTTACAGATAAACGGCGTTACTAACGGAGTTATTTTTTTCAGTAACGAGTAATCAAACGAATTACTGTTTCTCCCGTTACAACGCCGTTAGCGTTACTGAGGAAAAAAATGCGGCGTTAGTCGCGTTACTATAATTGAGCTCACTGAAGCGCTTTTCATCCGAACAGGCTCTCTCTGTCAGTCGGACCTGCAACGTGTGTGTGTGTGTGCGCGCACCAGCCATGCGTGTTGGGGGTGGGTGCGGTGGTACACATAACTGATGATGATTGGTGGGTGGGAGACAAGGTTGAAGTTGATAGGTTGAATTCTCACCTATTTTTTTCACGGTCTATGGTTCACACACACACACACACACACACACACACACACACACACACACACACACACACACACACGTCTGGTGCGCTATCCTTCTGGGGACTCACCATAGGCGTAATGGTTTTTACACAAAGCGTATTTTCTATCCCCTTACACTGCCCCTGCCCCTAAACCTAACCCTCACAGGAGACATTCTGCATTTTTACATTTTCATAAAAACTGATTCTGAATGATTTATAAGCACACACACACACACACACACACACACACACACACACACACACACACACACACACACACACACACACACACACACACACACATGAATGAGTGTATGAATGGGTGAATGTGAGGCAAATGTAAAGCGCTTTGGATGGCCGTAGGTCTGTTAAAAGCGCTATATAAATGCAGTCCATTTACCATTTACCATTTACACACACACACACACACACCCCTATGACGCACAAGCATATGCACATTCAGCGATGGTCCAACGACTTCAAAGGTAGCTTTCGCAAACTGGAAGTATAAGCGCTACTTTTCCCTCGTTGAGGTGAAAGGTAAGAATATTTAAGTAACGTGCAACTTATGCCCAGGAAGAAAGAGTCTCTCCACGCCTGTGGCAAGTGATTCTGAAGCGCCTCATCATCATCACAGCCACAACATTAGTGGCTAAAAACCCAGGTGATGACGTGAGCTCCACTACCAAAGGAAAGTATAGTACTGATAATATTTACACAATATTTGTCTCTCACATTGTCCCACAGCAACATTACAATAGTGCACATTAATGTACAATGTTTTATAATAATAATTTATTCTATTTAGTGTCCAATTCATTCATTTAACATAATATATTGGGGGCATCCAAGTTATTTGACATATTTGAACATTTGGGAAAAAAAAAAAGTAACGCAGTAATTACTTTCCCTGGTAATTAGTTACTTTTATAATGATGTAACTCAGTTACTAACTCAGTTACTATTTGTAAGAAGTAACTAGTAACTATAACTAATTACTTTTTTAAAGTAACGTGCCCAACACTGGTGACAACACCAGCCAGTTAGAATACTTTTCCATTCACAACTCACAAACATTTACCATAAATTTCACTGTTTTATCTCTAACTGTAAACATGGTATTGTGGCAGAAATGTGGGATATTCATGTACAATTGTATAATATTATTAATGTAGACAGTTATTAAATATTAAAGTAATGGCAAATGACAGAAACCAATACTGTCTAATAAGAGTCGAGTTGCAACTCCATAAGAATATTTACATTTTATCTTTTAAAAATAGGTTGTTATTTTTACAGATGTTACAGTTTGTGTTAACGAAAATAAATTTACATTTTACATCTTTATTCAAGCTATAAAATAAAGATGTGGGGGATGCTACTCCACAAACCACCAACAAAGCATATAAAAAAATACTAATATTTATTTAAAACTTTTATGTATATGTCATCAACCCATCTGTCTTGCTTTTAAACTTTTATATTAATAATGAATTTCTTCCTCCACAGGGTAGAAGACTCCAGCCCAGGAAGTCCAGGTCAAGTTTTAAAAGAATAATAGTTATGAAGAAAAAAAAAACTTCTTGGAGAAAAACAATATTCAGGTTTGAAATCCTGCTGTTTTTAAAGGGATAGTTCACCCAAAAATGTGTATTGTGTCATCATTTACTCACCCTCAACCTGTATGGATTTCTTTCTTCTGCTGAACACAAAGAAAGATATTTTGAAGAATGTCGGTAACCAGACAGTTGATGGGTCCCATTGACTTCCATAGTAGGAAAAAAAAATACTATGTAAGTCAATGGGACCCATCAACTGTCTGGTTACCGACATTCTTCAAAATATCTTTCTTTGTGTTCAGCAGAAGAAAGAAATCCATACAGGTTGAGGGTGAGTAAATGATGACACAATACACATTTTTGGGTGAACTATCCCTTTAAATCATTTAATTTTTATAGATTTGTAATTTTACCCAAACATTTGAATACATATTGATTGTTTTGTTTGCTCAGAAAAGTGTGAAATGAAATGAATTGTTCACAGAGAGATGTTAACTTATTGAAAAAAATGTATATGTTCAGAAAATATATAGGTTTGAAATCCTGCTGTTTTTAAATCATTACATTTTTATACATTTGTAATTTTATCCAAACATTTTAATAAATATTGATTGTTTTTTTTGTTCAGAAAAGTGTTTTTTGTATGTTCAGAAAAGTGATGAAATTAAATGTTCACAGAAAAATTGTAACATTGAAAAAAATGATGCTATACTATTTTTATTTTATGAATTTTTGAAATTAAAAGTGAGAAAATAAATGGCATTTGTGACAGTGTCTTTATTTTACAGTACACAAAATTAATGCAGTAATCCCCATTACAGTAGTAGTTATGAAATACAGTACTGTGATTATTACTGTAAAAAATTTTACAGTAATTTTAAAGTTACTGCGATTACATTTACAGTAAGAATACTGTGAAATGAAATCCAGCAAGTTACTGTATTTTTCACAATAATCTTTTTACAGTGTACTACATAAATGACCCAGTTTAAATACAAAGCTTAATGCTAAATCACTGAAGTAACCCTTTAACAGGCAAATACAAGTACAGTCACAGGTATTTATTGCAAAAACTGACCAAAAACAGTATAAAAGTATTAACTCATGCTGCATTCCAAGTCTTCTGAAGTCACACGATGTCTTTATGTAAAGAACAGAGTTGATCTTAATGTTTTAATTGCTGAGATGATCCCGCCGCTCCGTTAACACACTCATTCATATAATACACACGACTCTTTAGCATGACGCAATCGGTCACGAGACACACGAGAGCCAATAACATTTTACAATCAAAGCTGACGTAATGACGCAATTGGTGTCACGACAGAACACAGGAAGCAATAGCAAGTTAACTCTTTATTTGAAGACAGTACGAGAAGAAAACAGATCTTAAGATGATGGGTAGCGCAGGGACTGAGATGGTCAGCACGGGACAGATGAGACGGTGAGTCGGAGTGCGCTGGTGAAGGTGAAGCCGAGATCCTGACACAGAACACAATCCAATTGGAACACTGAACAGGAACAATAGCACGAGACTGGAACGTCGAACACGACCGGGATCAGACACACAGCACAGAGACATCAAACAACGATCTGACAAAGGAGATGAGAAACGGGTGAGTATTTATAGGTGATAGTGGATTAGCTGCAGCTGGCGCTGTGATTGAGATCAGCTGATCGCTGATCAAACAATGAAGCTCAGACACGCCCACTCACACACAACACAGACACGAGACAAGCAGGAACCAATGCATTCATAAACCGTGACAATTGGTCACGAGACATACGAGAGCCAATGCAACTTCACTATGAAAACTGATGTAACGGGCGACAATATTTGACATTTAATGTGTTCATATTCTTCCGCGGATGGTGACGCCGATCGCTTTTGGGAATTTCCTTCACACAAATCGATCGCTTGGCCTCGGCACACTTGGAATATTTGTACTTTTTGAATAAATTGTGCATGCGGTTGTATCTGCCTGTTATATCTGTGTTTTATATACCACACAAATGGGTAGGTTTAGGGATGGAATGGGGTTGGGTTACATGTTAAAACGTGTCTATATATAGAGTAAATAAAAGTATGCTGGCTGATTAAATTGAGAATCACACTCCAACATGTCGTAATGGCAAAATCGAAGGAGTGACGTGGGGCCGCCCTCCTGTGGGCTCACCACCTGCAGGAGGGAGCGTAAGGGGCCGGTGCATAGCGAATCGGGCGGCAGTCGAGGGCGAGGCCCCCGATGACCCGATCTCTGGACACGGAATCTGGCTTTAGGGACGTGGAATGTCACCTCGTTGGCGGGGAAGGAGCCTGAGCTTGTGCGGGAGGTCGAGAGGTACCGACTAGAGATAGTTGGGCTCACCTCCACGCACAGCTTGGGCTCTGGAACCGCACTTCTCGAGAGAGGCTGGACTCTCTACCACTCTGGAGTTGCCCATGGTGAGAGGCGGAGGGCTGGAGTGGATTTACTTATAGCCCCCCAGCTCAGCCAACATGTGTTGGAGTTCACCCCGGTGAACGAAAGGGTCTTCCCTGCGCCTTCGAGTCGTGGATAGGTCTCTCACTGTCGTTTGTGCCTACGGCCCAAATGTCAGTGCGGAGCACCCGGCCCTCTTGGAGTCTCTGGGAGGGGTGCTGGAAAGTGCTCCGACTGGAGACTCCGTCGTTCTACTGGGGGACTTCAACGCCCACGTGGGCAGTGACAGTGACACCTGGAGGGGCGTGATTGGGAGGAACGGCCCCCCTGATCTGAACCCGAGCGGTGTTCTGTTTTTGGACTTCTGTGCTAGCCCCAGCTTGTCCATAACGAACACCATGTTCAAGCATAAGGGTGTCCATCAGTGCACGTGGCACCAGGACACCCTAGGCCGGAGGTCGATGATCGGCTTTGTGGTCGTGTCGTCAGACCTTCGGCCATATGTCTTGGACACTCGGGTGAAGAGAGGGGCGGAGCTGTCAACTGATCACCACCTGGTGGTGAGTTGGATCCGATGGCGGGGGAGGAAGCTGGACAGACCCGGCAGACCCAAACGTACTGTGAGGGTCTGTTGGGAACGTTTGGCCGAGCCCCCTGTCAGAGAGATCTTCAACTCCCACCTCCGGCGAAGCTTCGGCCAGATCCTGAGGGAGTCTGGAAATATTGAGTCCGAGTGGATCATGTTCTCCACCTCCATTGTCGCTGCGGCCGCTCGGAGCTGTGGCCGTAAGGTCTCCGGTGCCTGTCGAGGCGGCAATCCCCGAACCCGGTGGTGGACACCGGAAGTAAGGGATGCTGTCAAGCTGAAGAAGGAGTCCTATCGGGCCTGGATGGCTTGTGGGACTCCGGAGGCAGCTGACCGGTACCGGCAGGCCAAGCGGACTGCAGCCCGGGTAGTCGTGGAGGCAAAAAATCGGGCCTGGGAGGAGTTTGGTGAGGCCATGGAGAAAGATTATCGGTCGGCCTCGAAGAGATTCTGGCAAACCGCTCGACGCCTCAGGAGGGGGAAGCAGTGCCCTACCAACACTGTTTACAGTGGAGATGGGCACCTGTTGACCTCAACTGGGGATATCGTCGGGCGGTGGAAGGAATACTTCGAGGATCTCCTCAATCCCACCGACATGTCATCCGTTGGGGAAGCAGTGGCTGGGGACTCAGAGGTGGACTCGTCCATCACCCGGGCTGAAGTCATCGAGGTGGTTAAAAAGCTCCTCGGTGGCAAGGCACCGGGGTTGGATGAGATCCGCCCTGAGTACCTCAAGTCTCTGGATGGTGTTGGGCTGTCTTGGCTGACACGCCTCTGCAACATCGCAACATTGCAACATGGCGGTCGGGGACAGTACCTCTGGACTGGCAGACCTGGGTGGTGGTCCCTCTTTTCAAGAAGGGGGACCGGAGAGTGTGTTCCAACTATAGGGGGATCACACTTCTCAGCCTCCCCGGGAAAGTCTATGCCAGGGTACTGGAGAGGAGAATTCGGCCGATAGTGGAACCTCGGATTCAGGAGGAACAGTGTGGTTTTCGTCCCGCTCTATACCCTTTCCAGGGTGCTGGGGGGTTCATGGGAGTTTGCCCAACCAGTCCACATGTGTTTTGTGGATTTGGAGAAGGCATTCGACTGTGTTTCTCGTGGCATCCTGTGGAGGGTGCTCTGGGAATATGGGGTCGGCGGCCCCCTGCTTAGGGCTGTTCGGTCCCTGTACGACCAGAGCAGGAGCTTGGTCCGCATTGCCGGTAGTAAGTCAGATTTGTTCCCGGTGCATGTTGGACTCCGGCAGGGCTGCCCTTTGTCACCGGTTCTTTTCATAATTTTTATGGACAGAATTTCTAGGCGCAGCCAAGGGCCGGAGAGTGTCCGGTTTGGGGACCACGCGATTTTGTCACTGCTTTTTGCGGATTATGTTGTCGTGTTGGCCTCCTCGAGCCAGGACCTTCAGCGTGCACTGGGACGGTTTGCGGCCGAGTGTGAAGCGGCTGGGATGAGAATCAGCACCTCCAAGTCCGAGGCCATGGTTCTCAGTCGGAAAAGGGTGGCTTGCCCGCTTCAGGTGGGTGGAGAGTTCCTGCCTCAAGTGGAGGAGTTCAGGTATCTTGGGGTCTTGTTCACGAGTGAGGGAAGGATGGAACGGGAGATTGACAGACGGATCGGTGCAGCTTCTGCAGTAATGCGGTCGGTGTACCCTCTGTCGTGGTAAAGAAGGAGCTGAGCTGCAAGGCAAAGCTCTCGATTTACCGGTCAATCTACGTTCCTACTCTCACCTATGGTCATGAGCTGTGGGTCATGACCGAAAGGACAAGATCCCGGATACAGGCGGCCGAAATGAGCTTTCTCCACAGGGTGGCTGGGCGCTCCCTTAGAGATAGGGTGAGGAGCTCAGTCACTCGGGAGGAACTCGGAGTAGAGCCGCTGCTCCTCCACATCGAGAGGAGCCAGCTGAGGTGGCTCGGGCATCTATTTCGGATGCCTCCTGGACGCCTTCCCAGGGAGGTGTTCCAGGCACGTCCCACCGGGAGGAGGCCCCGGGGAAGACCTAGGACACGCTGGAGGGACTATGTCTCCCGGCTGGCCTGGGAACGCCTCGGGGTTCCCCCGGAAGAGCTGGAGGAAGTGGCTAGGGAGAGGGAAGTCCGGGCGTCTATGCTTAGACTGTTGCCCCCGCGACCCGGCCCCGGATAAGCGGAAGATGATGGATGGATGGACAAAAAGTATTCATTACATTAAGTTTGAACCACTGGAGTCACATGGACCATTTTAACAATGTTTTTACTAAATTATTGGGCCTTGAAACCGGTAATAATGTCGCTGTCTACAGGGGGGTCAAAAAGCTCTTGAAACATCAAAAATATCTTAATTTGTTTTGAAGATGAAAGGTCAAAGGGTTTCGAACAACATTTTTAGTTTTGGGTGAACTAACAATTAATCTCAATGGGGTCCAAAAACAACAACTTTTTATCATATGGCATCAGAAGAATTGGAATACAGCACACCACTTTTCATACTTTTCACTTTACACATGATATTTTAATACATAGTTTGTTTCTTTTAAGAAACAGTTTGACAGCTTAGTTGACAGTTTGATCAATATACTTATGTATCATTATACAAATGTTATTTATGATTCTGCTGTTCTGATGAGACTGGAAAAGTTTCTAGACCCAGATAAGTGAACATCCTTGGCAAGAAAGAGGAGCAAGGCGACTACCTGCAACTAAATGACTGTACTGAAGGCCAGAAAGTCGAGTGCCTAAAGGCAAATAAGATCAGAAGGCATAAGAAACCTTGAGGAAGGCTGTAATTTAAGTTTTACTAGGAGGTTAAGTTTTATCCGAGGATCTGTACTGCTTTTTAAAGATACCTCTCTGAATCGCCAAGGCTCTTCCTTTGAGAACTGTGGAGGAGAAACACATATTGCCTGATAATCAGATCCACCAGCACTGCATCTATTAGCGCGACCATTCAAACAACCAGTGTCCTTTCAGAGAGGGGACACGGGTCAATTATATGCAGAGAGAATGAGAGTTTAATGGTATTTGACTTCCATGCTGCTAGATAAACAGAATGAGGAGTATGTTGTAAATGCCAAATTCAGCCACGGCAGCTGCAGAAAAACACAGACTGCGTGATAGTTTATGTGTCACTGGAGCCAGAGGAGACAGGTCCTCATTTGGCTTTTAGCACAGTTTGCACTTGCTTATTTAAATTAATCGTTTTCATGCAGTGACACACACACAAAACAGACACAATCTTCAAGTGTGTGTGGTCCTGGTGTCCTATGTTATGGGTACAAAATGTCCCCACATTTTAGTTTATACTTGTCCTTATATTTTGTACAGTATAAAAATCATTGTGTCAATGGAATTTCCCCATAAAACATTGAAAACGTGTGTGTGTGTGTGTGTGTGTGTGTGTGTGTGTAGATCCATGAGTAGCTCCCGTCCACTCTATCTGAGATAGACCATGCCATTATTTAGGTCATTCTAGGTGTCAAGAAGGTCATTATCTAGGTCATGATGGCTATTCAGAAGGTAATGACTCTTTTTATTCTTTTTTTTTCTTCTGTGTTGTAGACAAACGCATGCTGTGTTGCACACTTGGCCAGTCTGAGATGAAGTGCCATTCCAGGGGGTAAAAACTTGAAGAGTGGCACACCAGAGCCTGTTTTCTTCTGTGATTGAAATGCACCCACACACACGCGCACACACACACACACACACACACACACACACACACACACACACACACACACACACACACACACACACACACACACACACACACACACACACACACACACACACACACACACACACACACACACACACACACACACACACACACACACACACACACACACGTCTGGTTCGCTGACATCTTTGTGGGCACTCTCCATAGACGTAATTGTTTTTATGCTGTACAAACTGTATATTCTGTCCCCTAAACCTATCCATCACATTCTGTATGATTTATAAGCTTGTTTTCTCATGGGGACCTTAATTTAGGTCCCCACGGTGACACAAGTTCCCATAAGTCAGTGTGCATTCAGGTTGAAGTCCCCACCAGGATAGAAAAACCCGAACGCACACATGCACGCATGCATGCACACACACACATTGGGTTTCCATGTCCTATGGGGACTTTCCATAGACATACCTATTTTTTATTCTGTACAAACTGTACATCCTATTCCCTAGGCTACCCTTAACACAACCCTCACAGAAGACGTTCTGCATTACATTTTCAAAAAAAATTGTTCAATATGATTCCTAAGTGTTTTTTCTCATTGGGACCAAAAAACATTTTGTCCCCACAATGTAAGGTTTAGGACCACACACACATACACACACACACACACACACACACACACACACACACACACACACACACACACACACACACACACACACACACACACACACACACACACACACACACACACACACACACACACACACACACACACACACACACACACACACACACACACACACACACACACACACACACACGTTTGTTTAGCTATATTAGTGAGGACATTTATTTTTATATCAGGTTAATGATATTTTCTATGGCCTAACCTAACCCAACACAACATGTGCAAATAAATAAAAACATGTTTTATATTTTTTATATTTCAAATTTATAAGCCTTTTTATTTTAACAAGTGAAGACCAGTAAAATGTCCTGAACAGTCGGTTGTCATAATTTTTTCATTAGTGAGGACATTTGGCCCTCACAAGTATAGCCAAACCTGTACACACACACACACATCAGTCTATAGGAGTGTATATAAGCAGACAGTGATGGAACCATCCATCTAAGACACTGGCACACGTGCGTAATCCCAGTGAGAACTGTCGTATAGTTGAGGGAAGGAATATTGAAGTTGACAGGGGATGAATTATTAATGAGGGAGGAATCCCGGAGGAATGTAAGCACTGGGGAGGGGAAAGGGGAGGGGCAGCACATTCATTAGTATAACCTCTAATTCTCACCTTAGCATGTGTAACTGAAAAACGTAAAGCAATGGGAGGGGCAGTACTTTGTGGAGTACATTTACCTCAGTTCAGAAGATGTGAAACCTTGAAAGCATTACAATTGTTTCTCTTTTCTGTGAGACCACGTTTCTAAAAGAAACACACATATTAGGTATGAAGATTAAAGCTATAGAGCACAGATACTTGCCCAATAATTCAATCTGTAATTAATTTATCAATGTGAAGGAGGGAAACAGTTAGATACAGGGAAATGAAGATAGAGAGAGATTCTTGTCCGTTTAGAATGCTGGAACATGTGTGGGGTTCATTAATATTCATGAACATGTGTTGGTCCCCATGGTACTATCAGAGTGCTATTTTTAAACAGCTCCTCTCTCTCTCGCTCTCTCTCTCTCTCTCTCTCTCTCTCTCTCTCTCTCTCTCTCTCTCTCTCTCTCTCTCTCTCTCTCTCTCTCTCTCTCTAGGTTTTGTTTTGATGTCTGATTAAAATGTGTGATATTTTTCTTTTCTGTAGTACAATTCATTTCAATAAAGTTGTTGACTGCATTGAAAAAGTGGGATTCAAAATCTAATTTTAATCCCTTTTTCATCATGAAAGCATGAAGTGTCTTGTTGATGATCATCAGATTTTGCACAAACTTGTGGTTCATGCAGCTTGAGTGCTGCTGTCAAACCAAATACATTATGAAAATTCCACATTTTACAGTCTTTCATTTACATTTATGGATTTGGCAGACGCTTTTATCCAAAGCGACTTACATCGCATTCAAGGTCAGTTCATGCACTCTGGGAATCAAATCTATCCACTTACGTGGTTTCATGTCAATGAACTGCCGTGATTTTACCAAGTGAGACATGTTCCTGGATCAACATCTTTTGTTGATCCTGGAACAAAGTTCCTGTCCAAAATAAAAACAGTCTCTAAACCTAACTCTATAACTTACTTAAAATCAGAGGGAATAGATAAGTGAATTAGAATGGTGTAGAAGCCTAACCTTTGTTGTAAGACTAAACTTGACATTAACTACCCAGCCAACATTTATATGTGGGGCCCATATGGGTATAAAATGGGCTGCAAAATTGGCCCCATATCGGATTGTCCGCGTGTTCCATAATGGCCCCATATTACTTACCCTCATGGATTTCATATAGGATGGCACTTTCCACTAGGTGGGACACAAGCGGGCAGCATGCACAAGACCCATCTCAGTCCCAGCTTTAACCCAGACAACATTTATATGTGGGACCCATGTGGGTTTGAAACGGGCTGAAAAATGGGCTCAATATGGGATTGTCCGCGGGTTCCATAATGGCCCCATGCCAATTGCCTACATGGATTTGATATAGGATGGCACTTGCCACTAGGTGGGACCCAAGTGGGCAGCATGCACAAGACCCATCTCAGTCCCAGATTTAACCCAGACAACATTTATATGTGGGGCCCATGTGGGTTTGAAATGGGCTGAAAAATGGGCTCAATATGGGATTGTCCGCGGGTTCCATAATGGCCCCATATTACTTGCCCACATGGATTTCATATAGGATGGCACTTTCCACTAGGTGGGACCCAAGTGGGCAGCATGCACAAGACCCATCTCTTTCCCAGCCTATCCCTCAGATCTGATTGGTTGATTGGAATGTTGTTCCACGATTAACAAGGATGTTGATCATACAGTATTCTACTTGGTGAAATCACATTCACCCCAAATTAAAACTCATGTTTGTACAGTTTATTTGTGATGTTTTTAAAGCCACGTGATATCCATCTGCTCTAAAAGCAATGACTGCACACACATTCACACATTGAGCAACTTACAAATTAAGATGTATGTTGCTATTCTCGCTAAAACAGCATGCCATGGGGGTATGTCTGTGCATGTGTGTATGGCTGTGGGAATGGTGTGAAACCCTCCGGATCTGTAAGCTCTGTTTGGTGAGAATCTGACATCTTTTTAAATGTTAAGGTGGCGCTGCTTTCTTAGTTTGGTTCTGCGATTACTGACTGTTCTTATTGTTCTGAATGTATCAGTCAAAATACACTAAGTTAGGTTCAAATAGTCATCCAAAAATCAGTGGCCTCCCTGTCTGAAGACAGCAAGCAAATCAGCTTGTCACAAAGATGCATTGACTGGATTTGAAAACTACGTACTCTATGATGTGGTTTATATATGTAGATATCCAAAAGGGATTTGTCACTGTACTCTGTTTAAATATACATTATATACATTATAAACATATCTCAATATACTCTAAAGTCTAATGGTATGACATGAAAAAATAGTTTTCTCTCAGTAAAATAAGCTCAGTTCTTTGTGGAAAGTATTTTGAGGATCTTGGCAGAGCACAGTGGTGTTAAGGGGGTGTCATTAGATACCTATTAATGTAACTGTGGCAACATCACAGCCAAGTTTACATTACTGAGCTATTCATCTATTAACAGAAAAATGCTCAGAGAACTGGAACTAACAATTGCGTTATATATGTTGCCATTAAACGAATACTCGTACACCTCAATAACAGATTATCAAGGCAGTGCTCAGCTATAGGGAACATTTTGTGTTCAGTTTTGGAAGACAAAAAAACTTTTTTCTAACATGATGGTTAGTAAATGATGCAGAATTTACATTACTGAATGAACAAACCTATTCGGAAACCACCAAAATGAGATGATAATGGCACCAGAGTGAAATCTTCTAAATGAGATATAAAAGTGACAGATGAAACTCATCAGAGTGATGTTTCCTTATGAGAGTGTGCTGGTCTGCCTTCATGCTTCTGTCCGTAATGGGTATGAGGCTTCTAATGCTCATTAAGAGGCACTGTAAAGGAAAGTTGTAACATTTTCAGCGTGTTCTGGAACTCATATTTGTTCCCTTGTTCTATAGCCCCACAAATCAATCAATAAATAAGAAGGAGAGAAAGAGAGAGAGAGAGTGTGTATGAGAGAGGTAATTATTTCTAAAGGGCTTTCAAAAGCTCAGGTTGATTGTCATAATCCCCCTTAAAGCCTTAAAGTACCAAAGAGACACTTCCCCTGATATAAAACCGAGAAAGTGAGAGACAAAGAAAGGAAAAGAGAAAAAATATTTAATAAATGTGTTTATTGACTGATTAACTGATGCTAATGAGAGTCTGAAACTTCATTTAGCTCCATCTTTTTCTCTCTTTTAATATCTCTGAGCTGATTCAATTACCACACATATAATATACAAAATTAAAACATGTACAAACATGTTGGAGAAATCATTTGCAACTGGGCTTGTGAATGATCATGTGCCATTGTCGCCCCAGACAATTTGGGTTAGAGACTGTCTCCTCAGATTGAGATAGGCTGGGTTTAACTGGGACACTCTGATGTATGTGTGTGTGTGTGTGTTGGGGGTGGTATATAATTATCTCAAATACAATATGAATTGTTGTATTTGTTTGCATGTGGAGAGAAAATTTGCACAAAACCACTTTTTAAATAGTTAATAATACTATTTTATGCAATGGCTCCATTTAGTTTACTATTTTTAACTGTACTATAAGCAGCAAAATGAGACCAAATATGACAGAGAAATGTATCAAAAGACAAATGTTACAATAAATTGGGTGTCATGGGAAAATCCAAGGCCTGTTTTCCACCACAAGCATAAACAGCGCATATTTATTTCAGTGCCCATATTAACAGATAACAGTGTTCATATTGCAGTGCAGAACAGCATTGCAGGAGCGTAGCAGAAGCATCTTTACAGAAAATGGATTATACACTTCTATACAATCCAGAACAATTATTTGTGCTAAATGAGTTTATATTTGCAATATAGGCTTTTATGAAGCAACCAGATGCACACAAATACTTTCTATTACTGAGGTACCAACGTTTAATTTCAGCAAATGGAAATATTTGGCCGAAACAGAAAAAAAAGGGTGAAGATCCTTGACCAAAACAATGAGTGCTTTGACTGTGAATGTCTATTTTGTGCACACAACATGGATAAGTCACGACAGATAAATATATCAGCAATGTGAACGCACTTCACAATGACCAAAAATGATGCTAGAGTAGCAATATGTAACATTTGTTTGGCTGAAATATCAAGAAGCAACAAAATACCCTGAACAGCATAAACAGTTCAATTACCAAAACATTCTTTTTGGTTTGGGGTTTCGGCCAAATTAAATGTTTACTTGTGGTGTTTTGGTAAAAAAGAAAAAAAAAGAAACAAAGAGATATACACCGATCAGGCATGACATTTTGACCACTGAAAGGTGAAGTTAATAACACTGATTATCTCTTCATCCCGGCACCTGTTAGTGGTTGGGATATATTAGGCAGCAAGTGAACCTTTTGTCCTCAAAGTTGATCTGTTAGAAGCAGGAAAAAATGGACAAGTGTAAGGATTTGAGTGAGTTTGGGCCAAATTGTGATGGCTAGACAACACAATCTCATGACAATGCGTATCAATAGTACGAGTGTGCAATCTCGTGGAATGTATACGCCAAAATGAGTTTTGGAGTGCATATGATACGCACTTTATGGCGTGTATATGACACGCTTTTGGGTAGGGTGAGGGTAGGGGGTGGGGGGTTCGTACGTATAATACACTCTAAAAAAAAAGGCTCGTAATCATAGGGGAACCTTTTTTAGTGCTATATAGCACCAATTTTGGTGCTTCAGTGGTTCTTCAGCGGTTCTTCAGAGGTGCTATATAGCACCTTAGTCAAAGAACCGGTGAAGAACCTCTGAAGAACCGCTGAAGAACCTCTGAAGAACCGCTGAAGAACCACTGAAGCACCAAAATTGGTGCTATATAGCACTAAAAAAGGTTCCCCTATGATTACGAGCCAAGAACCATTTTTGGTGCAATATAGAACCTTTTTTTTTTTAGAGTGTACGCCATAAAGTGCGTATCATATGCACGCGAAAAACGGCGTACCATATGCATGCCAAAACATTCCATGAGATTGCACACTTGTATTATTTATACGCATTTTCGTGAGATCGGGCTCGGCTAGACGAGGGTCAGAGCATGTCCAAAACTAGCTCCTGTGGAGTATTCCGGTCTGCAGTGGTCAGTATCTATCAAAAGTGGTACAAGGAAGGAACAGTGGTGAACCGGCGAATGTGGAATCGAAGTATGTGGCCTGGTCTGATGAATCACGTTTTCTTTTACATCACGTGGATGGCTGGGTGCGTGCGCGTCACTTACCTGGGGAACACATGGCACCAGGATGGACTATGGGATGAAGGCAAGGCAGCGGAGGCAGTGTGATGCTTTGGGCAATGTTCTTCTGGGGTCTTGCCATCAATGTGGATGTTACTTTGACACGTACCACCTACCTAAGCATTGTTGCAGACCTTGTACACCCTTTCCCTGGTGGCTATGGCCTCTTTCAGCAGGATAACGCGCCCTGCCACAAATCAAAAGTGGTTCAGGAATGGTTTGAGGAGCACGAGTTTGAGGTGTTGACCTGGCCTCCAAATTCCCCAGATCTCAATCCAATCGAGCATCTGTGGGATGTGCTGAACAAACAAGTCCGATCAATGGAGGCCCCACCTCGCAACTTACAGGACTTAAAGGATCTGCTGCTAATATACCACAGCACACCTTCAGGGGTCTAGTGGAGTCCATGCCTTGATGGGTCATGGCTGTTTTGGCAGAAAACAGAGGACCAACACAATATTAGGACAGTGGTCATAATGTTTTTTTATATATAATATTAATTTGTATTATTTTTCTACTTTCTATTTAATAATTATGACTGAATCTACACACTTTAAAAAGGTTTTAGCTACAGTTATTACCATGCTTTTTGGATGTAAATGTGATGGCCAAATTGCATAAAACAATTAGTGTAAATTTGTAGTGTATTTGCTTATTTAGACCCAGTTCTCACTGCAGAATCCCTCATGCCAAGCATTAAAAATTGAATAATATACCAACAGATAAAGTATATTGTTATATCTGATCATACCTTTTCATCTGCACCTTCAGATCCTTTGCGCTTATACGTATTTGACACGAGCCAGATTGCAAGCCCTGGTATGCAGTTATAACAACTTAAACATAATAATTTAGTGAGACCAGTGGACTTTGAGTCTCTGGACTCTTTCACAGGTCCTCGGATGGATCACCTTACTGCCAAAATAGGAATAAACAAGACTGCTGTTAAGAACTTGAACAGCCCAGTTACAACTCAACCTCGTTGTTAAAGAAACCGCTGGAGACTAAAAAAAAAAAAATTATCTGAACCAACACACTCTGTAAAATCATCAAGCCGTGCCTTCAACCTGCTACAAATGACACCAAAAAAGATGTTTCTCTAGCTCAATGCTTCAGTGACAACTGTATGCTTAAGGCTGTCATAATGATTAACAAAGATGAAAAAAAGATACAAAGAAGTGTAAGATAAATAACATAGGGAGATAAGGTGAGATAGGGACTGAAAGAGATTAAAGATGGTTATTGTAATCTTGAGCTAGAAAATGGCATTATGGTTTACTAAACTCACTTTACTCCAAACTATAAGGGAAAGACTCAATTTACACAATTCATGATTGACAGAATGTAAAGAGATTGTGGATGGAAGTGAGACCGCAGCGTTTGTGTGAAGAAATCTCTGTAGCATTGAAGTGATTCAGATCTCAATATTCCATCACACACTAAGCAGCACTCTAAATGAATGTATTAGCGTAGATCTAATAATATACTCCTGCGTTTGCATATTTTATGTTTTACTCAGAGATTTCTCCAACCTGATTTACTAGCTCATTTCACTAATACATTTTCATGTCACAATATACCTTTGGAAACTGGCTCCATTTCCTTTCAGGATTAAGACTCATGTTTTATTCAGGCCTGATATGTACGTTATGATTTGATCTTGATTTATTATTGATGATGAGAAGAGAAGCAATGTCCAGGAGAAATATTCATTTAACGTGTTCACGACGATAGTGGTCATTTGTGGAGAACTGTAAATACACTTCATAGGTCTCTAAAGCACAAGAAGAATGAAAGGAGGACACATTAAATTCAGAGATATCTGTCTTTTAACTGATGTTTTTAATAGTATGATAGCAAACTGTTTTACTCACTGTATAACATTTGTGCTGAACTCTTACTCTCCTAACTCTTTGACTACATTTGTCTTAACATATCACAAATAATAAACAGGAAATTTAGACACAATATTGCCAGTTACCTTGTCTAGTTTTGATATGCTAATGAAAACATTTCCAAACAAAGCCACGGCAGGTGTCCGAGCAACACACAGTAGTGGTGGCATTCCTAGAAAATACCTTTAAAAATCCAGTTCAGTGTTTTTAACGAATTGGTTAAATAAATTATACAATGACTCTGAATGTTCCTAAATGAATCAGCGTTTTTGAATGAATCAGTTGAATTAATGATTTAATGTCTGCCTCCGAAATTGTATACTCTCTAGTTACTTCTTTTGAATAATTAGTTCACGGCCTTAAGTATATTCTATGTGAATGTGTGTAGTATGATTGTCATCTGGATGTACTACATTTGCCATGTTGTCATTGTCATGCATGTGACCTAAAGTGCTGGTTGCATCGCTTCACTGCAATTCACAACGATCCTCTCATGGCCTCATGGGATAGTAAAGTGTTCCTCAGATGCACACTTCAGAATCTTGCCAGAAGTCATCCAGGTACTTTTTGTTTACTGTTTTATGAATAATGTGAATTAGGACATACTTCTCTTTTCACATACTGTTTTTTTCCTGCCTCATATAGTATGCAATTTTGGATGCAGTCAATGATTTATAAACATTAGTAACTTGTCACCAGTTATTGGCATATCAATATAAATTCTAGACAGAATGAAAACCCTAATAGTATATATACACAGACAGAGGGAGGACACTGTTTCCCACAAAACAGGCTCTGGCGTGGTGGCCATGATGGCTGGAGGCTCTGGTGTGGCAGCCATGATGGCTGGAGCCTCTGGCGTAATGGCCATGATGGTTGAGGACTCTAGCGGGGCGGCCATGATGACTGATAACACTGGCGTGGCGATCATGATGACTGGAGATTCTGTAATTGGAACTACTGGAGTTGGAGGCATTGGACACCGTTGTGGGCAGAGAGCTTGATACACACTGCCAAGTACCTTGGCAAAGACGGACTAGGGTGACTCCTGGATCCATTTGTGGCGAAGTCTTCTGTCACAAACTGCTCTGAAACAGTTGAAGATACAAATGTAGCTTTATTAGGGCAATCCAGAATCATAAAACAGGCATCAGGTCAAAACGAAGGGCAGATAATCCAAAAAGACAGCATAGCAGAAAAACACAGGCAAACATGGAAATCTGGGAAACCAGGCAGAAAGTCAAAACCAAAACACGGGTAACCATAGGGAGAGCGCTCAGAAATGCAGTGTGACACTTACAAGACTTTGCAAAGAATGAGTGAAAACACAGGACTTAACAAGATAATGAGACACAGGTGGAAGTAATGAAACATAATTAGTCCAGGCAATGGGTTATGGAAATTGAAGTTCATGATGAGATAGCCAAGGTGTCGGGAGGCGTCGGGAGATTATGGGCACTCCAGCCTATGGATGTGACAAAAAAAGATATGTTCCTAATTCTGAGTATGTGAATTTGTGTGTATTTCAAATCTACTTAAAATTACCGTTCAAGGTATATTTCAAGGATAAAAATTAATACATGGGAACATAATAGTACTTAACGTGTAAAAATAATATATAAATAGTAAACTATAAGTATGTTGTTAAGTTTACTTGAAAACGTACAAGTATACTTGGAGTATAAAACTACTAAACAAGTAGTTTACTGAGAGTATACTTCAAATTATATTTTTATGAACTAAAAAATGTGCTACAAGTATTTAAGTATACGTAATAAAATTTACTTGAAGTATAATTATTTTTGTAAGCGTGTCTTTGACCTTTGCGTCACCTCGCACAGCATTTTCATTGTCATGCGCATTCACGTTTTTTAAGACTGTTTTTTAATAAAGTTTAATAACGTGCCTCAAGACCCTGATCTTTTTTATATTGTTGTGCTGCATCTTATATTTTAAGGACAGGTTCTCTGTGAACACCCCTGAGAGTCTGACTGGAACATGCAAACAGAGAAAAGCAGAATGATGCAACAGCGAAAAGTCCCAGTTCTGTTAGACCCAGTTCTATTAGCCAGCTTCAGCTCCCAATCTTCAAGCAGAAGGAGCTGGATGAAATATTCTGAATGATATCAATGCCCAATCTGACTTGTGATGCAGCATGGAATCATAATCACATCATGTTCGTTCAACTGGCCAGAAAAGAACTGAAACACAGACTGAGCGTAGTTTCTCCCAAGGCTTTTTTTCTCTCAATTTCTGTCACTTGATGGAGTTTTGGGGTCTTTGCCACTGTCACCTTTGGCTTGATTAGCTGGGGACACTTAATAGTCCACAGTTAATTTGACCACTGACACTATTGGATAAGAACTGAACGAAGATGAGCTGGAAGATGACATCATGTTTTCTGCAGAGCTGCTTTATCCACCTTATTCCTGACGAGGCTACTGCGTTTTGAATTATGGGTGGCACTTCCGATTTGGGGAACTTCCATTCAAAAAGACTGAAATGAATAATTTCAAATCATAAGGTTGCCCTACAAATAAAGCTTTCCATCAGTTTGACTGAATGAGCTGTCAATTTTCCTTAATGTTTTATTTTCAGACATCTTGAGAATAATGTATGCTTGGTATTTTAACGTGACATTATAACAAGAAATATATGGCAAGAGCTCTTTTCATTCGCTGCATTCTTTTCCTCATGATTATTCGCTTTTTTTCCCTTTGCATTCCACTGTAATAGTGTGAAAAAGGACAACATATACTGCACATTTGTGGTATGTTCTTCCCATTTAATTTACAATATCTCCCATTAATAATTCACGGGAATGCACAAAGAATCTCACATTTTTCTCCTCAAATCCTCAAGTCTCTTTCCAGGTTTGTTTTCACAGGTAAATACAATTTATTATCTGTCAAAATGACAGGAATCATGTTGAAATTAAATGAAAGTAAATTAACATTTTTGATTAAGGCAACATATGTTTACATATGTTTATATATTACGGTAATATTTAACCTGTCCGTTATTGCTTCGTGGTCTGTTGTTGATGTTTTTATACTTTTAAATGTCCTTTTAATGTTTAATTGTTGATGGGTGAGTTGAATAATGTCATCTCATTGTATCCAGTTTAAAACAGCGTATTATTGTATTCATAGGGCGAGCCTTTCACTGATTGTTTAAAGCTTGATGGATGTTAATTTGTGCAAAGGGTCATGGGTCGTAGGAATAAGGTGGATAGCTGAATTCACCCTTTGCCTTTGAGTTTGAGTGACAGGCAATCTGATCAATCATAATGCAGAATCCACCATTGTGTCCGACAAACAATCCAGACAGGAGAGTTAGTAGATGTAAAGATCCAATCTCTGGGATGCTGTTCCACTTCTAGCCTGCAGGGCCCTCCTTAAGCTTCCATGTCATGCTCCCTCCAGGTCTCCAGGTGGCACTTTAACCCCATGCTCAGTGCTCTCCACTCCTGCAGATGTTGCTAGTGTATTTAATTGTACTCAGAACTCTCCTCATTAGCCCTGATTCCCTTCACCTGTGTCTTGTCTTTTATAAGTGTGCTTGTTCCCTGCCATTATTTTCAGTCTTGAGCCTATTTTCTCCAGTCTCCAGATCTCAAGATAAGTTTTGTGCCTTATACATTTTTGACCCTTGAGTCTATTTTTGTTTCTCTGTTTTATGGAAGCTCTGCTTTCCTAGTTTATTTGAACTTTGTGCTTTGGTTTTTTAAGTAAAAAGTAATTTTATTTGTTGGAAAACTCAAGTCTCTTGACTCGTTACTCTTCTGCTCTTGGGTGCCATTGTCTGGGAGTTAGCTCAGTGGAGAACACGCCACACTTAGAACACCAGAGACCTGGGTTCAAGCCCAGCCGAGGGCGACATCCTTACAGCAAGACTGAACCATGGAAGGGAGCCCAGCAGAAGGACCTTCACCACCCTCTAATGTGGACCGTATTTTGGCAGCCCTCTCAGATCAAGCAGCAACCATACAGCGGCATGACCAGGCGCTGTCAGAGATTCTCCAGATTTTGAGTCTCCAGTCTCAAGCCTCTTCACTCCAAGAACCTCAATCACCCCCTGGTCCTCCAAACAGCTCCATGTTGCCATTCCCATCAGAGCCCAAGTTACCAGCACCAGAGAGGTTCGATGGCAGTCCCGAGAGATGCAGAGGTTTTATTACCCAGTGTACCCTGGCCTTCCAGCTTTAACCCAGCAGCTTTCCTACTGAGAATAGTAGGGTAGCCTACATTATTACACTCCTAACGGGCAAGGCTTTGCACTGGGCCTCTGCTTTGTAGGACCAGAGTTCTCCAGTAACAACTAAATGCCATGAATTCATTTCTGAGATGAAAAGAGTTTTTCACCATCCAGCCAGCAGGGGGGATGTGGATCACCGCCTGCTCCACCTCTTTCAAGGTACTTACATTTACATTTACATTTAGTCATTTAGCAGACGCTTTTATCCAAAGCGACTTACAAATGGGGGCAATAGAAGCAGCTAGAGCAGTCGAAGGGCAACAATATCAGCAATATGCAAATGCTGTAACAAGTCTCAGTTAGTCTAGCACAGAAATATATATATATATATAATTTTTTTTTTTTTTTATAAATAAATTAGACAGACAGACAATGAATAGAATGATAAGTGCTATTCTCGATCGGTCAGGTGTTGCTGGAAAAGATGTGTCTTTAGACGTTTTTTTGAAAATGGCTACAGACTCGGCCGCACGAATTGAGATAGGCAGGTCATTCCACCAGGTGGGAACGGTCCAGGAAAAGGTCCGTGACAGCGATTTCATGCCTCTCTGGTATGGCACCACAAGGCGTCGTTCACTGGCAGAACGCAAGTTCCTGGAGGGTGTGTAAGTCTGAACGAGCGAGTTTAGGTATATTGGTGCAGAGCCAGTGGATGTTTTGAAGGCGAGCACCAGTGCCTTGAATTTAATGCGAGCGGCTATTGGTAGCCAGTGCAGACTGATGAGGAGAGGCGTGACGTGTGCTCTCTTCGGCTCACCAAAGACCAACCTCGCCGCTGCATTCTGGATCAGTTGCAAGGGTTTGGTAGTGCATGCCGGAAGGCCCGCAAGAAGAGCATTACAGTAGTCCAGTCTGGAGAGAACGAGAGCTTGGACCAGTAGTTGTGTGGCATGATCTGATAGGAAGGGTCTAACCTTCCTAATGTTGAATAGTGCAAATCTGCAGGACCGGGTTGTTGCAGTGATGTGGTCAGTGAATTTTAGCTGATCATCAATCACAACCCCAAGGTTCCTGGCTGTCCTGGACGGAGTTATGGTTGATGAACCTAGCTGAATGGAGAGATTGGGGTGAAGTGCTGGGTTGGCTGAGACCACAAGCAGTTCTGTCTTTGCAAGGTTGAGTTGCAGGTGATGTTCCTTCATCCAGGCTGAAATGTCTGTTTGGCAGGCAGCGATACGAACACCAACCGATGGATCATCAGGTTGAAATGAGAAGTAGAGTTGAGTGTCGTCGGCATAGCAGTGATAGGAAAAGCCATGTTTCTGAATGACCGATCCCAATGATGACATGTAGATGGAGAAGAGAAGTGGTCCAAGCACTGAGCCCTGGGGAACTCCAGTAGCTAGATGATGTGACTTAGACACTTCACCTCTCCATGACACCCTGAAGGACCTACCTGAGAGGTAAGACTTGAACCACTGGAGAGCGGTTCCTGAGATGCCCATCTTCATGAGAGTTGCCAGGAGGATCTGGTGATTAACTGTGTCAAAAGCAGCAGACAAATCCAGTAAGATAAGTACTGTGGATTTGGAGGCTGCTCTTGCCCGTCTCAGTGCCTCCGTAACTGAGAGCAGGGCAGTTTCAGTTGAGTGGCCGCTTTTGAAACCGGATTGGTTGATGTCCAGGAGATTGTTCTGTTCAAGAAACGTAGAGAGCTGATTAAACACAGCCCGCATAAGTGTCTTTGCAATGAAAGGTAGAAGGGATACCAGTCTGTAGTTTTCTAAAAGTGCTGGGTTTAGAGAGGGTTTTTTAAGCAGTGGGGTTACCCGAGCCAGCTTAAATGCTGTGGGGAAAGTCCCGGTGTGAAGAGAGGTGTTGACAATGTGAGTGAGTGCAGGAGTAACAGAAGAAGAAATGGCCTGAAGGAGGTGAGTGGGGATAGGATCAAGCGGACATGTAGTGGGATGATTGGAAAGGATGAGTTTGGAGACATCTGCTTCAGAGAGCAGAGAGAAGGAGGGAAGCGTGGGTGTGATGGTCGTTGAGATGTGTGTGTCGGTTTGTGGTGTAGAGAATTGGCTGCTGATGGAAGAAGTTTTGTTTGTAAAGAATGATGCAAAGTCATCAGCTGTAAGGTTTGACGAAGGAGGGGGGGGGGGGGGGGGGGGGGGGGACAAAGGAGCGAGGAGAATGTTTTGAAAAGTGCACGAGAGTTGGAGCAGTTGTTGATTTTGTTGTGGTAGTATGTAGTTTTAGCAGTGGAGACATTAGTAGAGAAAGAAGCGAGAAGAGACTGATACAGGGTTAGGTCAGTAGCGTTTTTAGTTTTGCGCCTTAAAGTGCAGCAGAGTTCGCTATAGAGTTTCACACTCTTGACACAGAGAGTGGGTGGGATCAACGAGCCTTGATGGCTACCTTTCACAATGCTTTGTCTCCCGATTTCAAGGATGAGTTAGCCTTTCGAGACCCTGCGTCTGACCTCGAGTCCCTCATTGACGTGGCTATCCGGGTAGATCATCGGCTCAGGGAGCGACAACAGGAGACTAGATTTTTTGAGTCACCCAGCGTTGTTAAGCTGCCTTCCTCTCCTAGTGCCCCTGAGTAGCCCATGCAGCTGGGCGGAACCAGAATTTCCCAAGCCGAGCGCAACCGACGGATAAGGGAGAAATGATGTCTCTACTGTGGCAAGCCAGGTCACTTTCGCTTTGCTTGTCCTGAGTTGTCGGGAAAAGCCAACTCTCGCCCAGGTGGAGGGGGGCCAGGCCGAGAATAGGAACCTTCCCCTGCTCGGCAATCTCAGGTCTGACAATCCAAGCTACTGTCACCCAGGGTAACCAACATCACCAAGTATGTGCCTTTGTTGACTCTGGGGCTGCTGGGAGTTTTATAGACTATGAGATGGCCAAGAGACTCACTATCCAGCCAGTGATTCTCCAGAAACCTCTTAACATCACAGCTGTTGATGGCAATCCTCTGGGTTCAGGAGAAGTCAGTCAATGTACTCCACCTCTCCAGCTACAGGTGGGGCAACATCAGGAATGGATACAGTTCTTCCTGATTCATTCTCCCAAACTTCCTCTAATCCTCGGCTTCCCTTGGCTGACTTTACACAACCCACACATTGACAGGTCCCAAGGGGTCGTTAGAACCTAGAATTTTAGATAATGCCTTCTGCCATTCTTCCAAGCTATTGTATACATTTTCAGAACCCTCACTAGACCTCTCCAGAGGGAGATCTGCATTTATTTTTCTGAGACCCAATCCACAGAAGTCATGGCTGTTCCTGAAATGGAGCCAATTGCTACCAAGTCTCTTGCTCATCATCTTGAGTTATCCCGAGTGCCCCAGGAGTATGCGGACCTCAAGGAATTTTTCAGTGAGACCAAAGCTGCCACACTACCACCTCATAGAGCTTATGACTGCACTATTGAATTAGTTCCTGGTACTTGCCCACCACGTGGATGGCTCTATTCCTTCTCTGGCCCTGAGAGATTAGCCATGGACAAATATCTCAAAGAAGCCTTGGACAGTGGATTCATCCGTCCATCCACCTCACCTGCAGGGGCCGGCTTTTTTTTTGTTGAAAAGAAGGACGGGGGTCTACAACCCTGCATAGACTATCGGGGTTTAAACCATATAACCAACAATAACCGATACCCTCTCCCTCTTATGCCCACAGCTTTTGAAATCCTGCAAGGGGCTGCCATCTTTACGAAACTTGACCTTCGTAATGCGTACCATCTAGTTAGAATCTGTGAGGGGGATGAGTGGAAGACTTTCAACAACCCGACAGGCCACTACGAATACCAGGTAATGCCGTTTGGCCTGGTCAATGCACCAGCTGTCTTCCAAGCCTTTATTAATGATGTTCTCAGAGAAATGCTGAATATATTTGTGTTTGTCTATATGGATGATATTTTGATTTTCTCCTGAAATTACAAAGAGCATGTTCAGCAGGTCAAACAAGTCCTGGCCCAGCTACTGAAACATAAGCTTTATGTAAAGTTGGAAAAGAGTGAATTTCATGTTCCAGAATTTTCCTTCCTCGGCTTCACAGTGTCAAAAGGCAGCCTTCAGATGGATACAGCCAAGATACAAGCAGTTTTGGATTGGCCTCGACCAACTTCAGTGAAGCAGGTACAGCGCTTTCTGGGCTTTTCCAATTTTTATAGAAGATTCATTAAAAAATTCAGTTCTGTTGCCAAGCCTCTTTCCGCATTGACTAGGAATTCAACTAGGTAATTTGTGTGGACCAGCAGAGCCGATCATGGCTTCAACAGACTAAAACAGCTCTTTAAATCTGCCCCAATCTTAACCGTCCCTGATCCAGAGCTCCCTTTTGTGTTGGAGGTGGACACCTCTGACGTGGGAGCGACGGGGCAATTTAATTAATTCCATAATTGATTAATTTTACGCAGTTATTGAACTAAACTGAATCAACATTGAACTGACTTCAATAATGACTCAATAAATGTTTTTAGAGCTTTTGCATCATTAATGATTATTTCTTGTTTATCACTGTGAAGCTGCTTCGAAACAATCTGTATTGTATAAAGTGCTATATAAATAAAGGTGACTTGACTTGATTAGCGCTCTTGGAACACCGCTCAGCCAATAGAATCTACCTGTTGTATAAAGCAATTGATCATATTTACTATGTGCATACCTAAAGGAAATTACAAAAATTGTAAACATCAATTTCATAGGTAGGAAAGAAAATCTGTGTCACATAAGGGTCATCATGGTGATGCACAGATACTTCAAGACTAAAGATCATAAAAAGCAGCATTCAAGCATTGCGGGCAGTTGTAGGACTGAATGAGATGTAATTTAAAATGAATGAAGATGTTTAGAGATGGAGGTTACAGCTCGGGCCAGAAGAGTTACAGCTTGAGCAGATCTAGCATTCGATTGTTTATTGGCCTCTCTCCCCTCCAAGCTGCATTAAATATTCACGGAAAACTGTAGACTGTAGAAAGGGGCAGAGTGAAATACAGTCAGAGAAAGACACAAAGTAGACGTCTTCAGAGTGTAAATGAGGAGGAGAGAGAAGTATGTGTCAGGTTCATTCCTTTACTGTAAATAAATACCTATACATTTACAGTGAATTATTATCAACAAGCAGCCAGTTATGCATAGCCTATTCACTGCCACAAACTATAATGTATGAGAGTCGGTTATTGTACATTTGTATGCAGAATAGCAGTTCTATCATCCAACCCTGCTCGGAGCCACAACAACTTCAGGAAAGCTGAATCTGCAAAATGTCTCCAAACTCCCGATGTGACAGGTTCAAAGACATGTAGTGCAGTGCTTCTCAATTTTTTTTGTCATGCCTCTCTTTGAACCTAGACAAACTTTTGCGCTCTCCCCTCTAACCACCACCACCATAGACTGATCGATCAGAAGATAATTAATTCATTTAGCACATACATTTGTTACATAAAACTTAGGGGAAACACAAAATTTAAGATAAAGGAGCCAACAATAGTGAAAGTTATAAAAACTGCGGTGGGATAACATACACTGCATGTTTTCTTTAATTTTCTTTCTCTGTTGAATAATAATAATAATTAAAGCTGCAAGCAGCGATGAAAGGGCCCTCTCACCCGGGGCCACCGCCACCTGGTGGCCTCAGGAAAACAGCGAATAGTGGGTGACATGCATTTAAGCGGGTAAATATACGGAAAAAATAGCAATGTTATTCTGATGTGCCACACTTCCTGTTTCCAGCAGATGGCGCTTTGACTATAACTGAATATTGCCATGTAGATGTCTTCAGGTCAGGACTCTTATCAAACATGTGAAGTTTGGGGCAGATCGGACATTGTATGCCCGAGTTACAACAACTTCCTGTTTCATGGCGTAACATGAAAATTTGTGTGGCTGCCACAGACATGCCCTTTGGGGAAAACTCAAGATCTTCACATTGTAACGTCGCAAAGGCCTTTAGATTAGACTGACAAAATATGATGTTGGTCTGATCAAATCTCTAGGAGGAGTTCGTTAAAGCACAACATCTGGAAATGGCAAAATTTGCTAAAAATTTTTACAAAGAAAATTCAAGCTATCTCACTTCTTGTTGGTTTTCAGATTTCGTACCAGGAGACTTTTTTGTAGGTATTGGGCTATTACATGTGTCTACTGAATTTCATACTAGTACGTGAAACATAGTGGGAGGGGCGCTTCTTTGACATTTTGAATGTGGTGCTATTGAGTCATTTTGTCACACCTAATTTTGAATATCAGCCATATCAGAGTAATAATAGAGAATAATAGGCCAAGCAATTACAACAGGGTCCTTACACCATCTGTGCTCAGGCCCTAATAATAATAATAATACATTGAGATAGATTTAAATGAAAGTGGCATATGTTATTTCAGTTCTGTTATTCATTGTACAATTTCATTGTTGAAAAACAGCCTACACTTTAGGAAATACCTTTTAAAATCCCCAAAATGAATGAATAAAATGAATAAATAAAAGCAATACTGCTTTGCAAGAGCATTTTAAAAAGATTTGTTGAATAATAAAAAGATTATTTAATCAGTCTCAGGTTATATCAAACCCCAAACCATATAAAATATCTTATCTGTGGAACACAAATGAAAATGGATTAAGGATGAGAGAAGATTATTGTAACTGTCAAGCTTCAAAAAGCACGCACAAAAAAAAAAAAAAAATCTGAAAGCTGGATGACAGAACTCGTACGTTATATTCCAAGCCTTATGACAGCTGTGTGTGAGAAAAGGATAAAATACTATATTGCCAAAAGTTTTGGGACGCCTGCCTTTGCATGCATATGAACTTTAATGACATCCCATTCTTAATCCGTGGGGTTTAATATGGAGTTGGTCCACCCTTTGAAGCTATAACAGCTTCAACTCTTCTGGGGAGGCTTTCCACAAGGTTTTGGAGTGTGTTTATGGGAATTTTTGACCATTATTCTAGATGTGCATTTGTGAGGTCAGGCACTGATGTTGGACAAGAAGGCCTGGCTCGCAGTCTCAATTGGGTTGAGGTCAGTCAAGTTCCTCCACACCAAACTCGCTCATCCATGTCATTATGGACCTTGCTTTGTGCACTGGTGCGCAGTCATGTTGGAACAGGAACGGGCCATCCCCAAACTGTTCCCACAAAGTTGGGGGCATGAAATTGTATGCTGAAGCATTAAGATTTCCTTTCACTGGAACTAAGGGGCCAAGCCCAACCCCAACCCCTGAAAAACAACCCCACACCATAATCCTGTGATTTTACGTGGCCTACTACTTCGTGGCTGAGTTGCTGTTGTTCCCAATTGCTTCCACTAACATTATAATACCATTAACAGTTGACCGTCGAATATTTAGTAGTGAGGACATTTCACAAATTGACTTTTTGCACAGGTGGCAACCTATCACAGTACCACGCTTGAATTCACTGACCTCCTGAGAGCGAGCCATTCTTCCACAAATGTTTGTAGAAGCAGTCTGCATGCCTAGGGGCTTGATTTTACAAACCTGTGGCCATGGAAGTTAATGGAACACCTGAATTCGATTTGTAGGGGTGTCCCGTAGGGGTTGCACAGACTAGTCGACAAATCGACTAGTCGACTTTAGTGCTCTGCCATGACGCTTTAAGCTTGACGACGACTAGTCTATAGTCTGGCCTATAGAGGGCGCAAAAGGAAAAGACATTTCCTGACACGCACGCTCCGTTTCCAACAATTAAAATGACAAATAAATGCATACTCAGAGAGCTCTCCACAATACTTGTTTGATTATGCCACTTTTGCTCAGAATTGATCGGGAGAATGCACGTTTTAAACAGGTTTTTGTACACTTAAGTTAATTGCCGTTGTAATACATGCTGCATTGTAAGGCACACACAACTGTAGCTCGCACATCACGTGGAGATCACACGCCACACATAGAATCATTCAGTAGTGCAGAAATGTATTGTCAACACTGTTCTGTGATTTATCTATAAAATAGCTTAGAAACTGAAAAGTTCTAGCATATATTTATTGATAACTAAAACCTACAGCTTCACTATTAATAGAGAGACGCTGCCAGGTAGAATTATCTCGCTCTATCTCTCTCATTACATTTATATACATGTGATATTTACTGGGCTACTTTATCTGTATCTGTTTCAAAACGAGCAGAAATCTGTGAGAAATATAACGACCCAAAGACAAAATAATTGATAAACAAAAGCTGTTATTGTCACAGAGTCACAGCCAACGCCCACACAGACATCGTCACCAGATCTCCACGCCCCGCCCACTCATTCACTCTCCCCAGAGTACTGATCACTTGCACCTGCACCTCATCATCACAGACACTACAAGTAGCACACTCTCCCAGCACTTCACTGTCTGGTCTCGTTTCACGTACCTGGACTCCTTTCCTGTTACTCACCTGAGATTCCCAACGACTCCTTCCAATGCCTTCCTTGTCTCCAGTTCATTGTCTCCCCTTCTTGTGTTCGCCTTCATCCAACCAGCCATCAAGATATTCACCGAGCTAAGTGACTGTGCAGTGCTATTCCTCATCCTTTACCTGCCTCCCTCATTTGCCTGTGTTCGTGTCTCTTTTTAAATAAATACCATTCACCTTACCTGTCTCTCTGCCTCCGTCTGTGTCCTGACAGTTAGAATGTAGGAGCAATAACCTTTTGGGCAGCGCTGTGCACCAAAAAAAAGAGTTTGTGTCTCAGCTCAAGGTTCAGGCTTATTTGTCCATTAATGACGTGTATCATGACGTCATCAGTCATTCAACCCCCAGTGTCCCAATACTTTTTGCAATATGGTGTAATTATTATTCACTTAATATTTCCCCTCCACTATTCACATTTGGGACATTAACGATACATGCAAGAGTTTTTTGTGTTTTTGTTTTGTTTAAATGAGCAGTTTATACACAGATAGTAATTGGTTTTTGCAAAAAATCTAAAATCAAAGCTGTAAATGTATTAGTGTAGTTAATTTTGCAAGAAAATGCTATTTCAGTTTTTCTACTTTAAAATTGTACATATAATTCAATGTATTACTTGCCCTTTCTTTGTAATTGTTTTAGAAATTTACTAGCAATTTCTGAGTGAAAATGGTTTCTGTATACTGTCAACATGACTTATTTAAAGAATAGGGTCAGGGTTAGATGTAAGGAATTGAATAAGGCGGAGAACTGGCCATCTCCATCCATGGCTGGTCCATTCTATAGCTTATAAATAGGCAGTCACCCAGGGGCCTGATGTCCCAGGGGCCCCTGTGAGGTGGTCCGTAATAAATGGCTAGATCATAACCTGAGATGTGAGAATACTTCTTATCCACTTTACACTAAAAGCAAGTAGCATGATGCTGCACCAATAAAATTAGATCAGCCTTGCTTCATTCAACATATGTGTCAAATCTAATTTTAATCACATCACAACGTGCTGTACGCTTTCAAGGTGAACACAATGCAAATGTGCATCAACTTCAACATTTAATGTATTGATATGCACAAACCACAATAACGGTGACAAACTAAAAGAAAAAAACATATTAAGTAAAAGATAAGCTCTAAATAATCACCACATGATAAATAACAGAGTGACAACATATACAACCACCACAGCATAAATAAAAGCAAACAGTACAACAATAAACAGGAATCTGCATAATTTATTCATAAAGTACATTGCAGTGAACCTGAGTAAAGCATCCATATCCACAGACGTCAGTGTATTATTATCCAGTTTCCTCAAAAACACTCACATTCAACAGAAAAATAAGTCATGAAAGAACTCACTATGAGTCTTTACTGTGAACGCTAATTTTTGCATGATATTGTCAAAAGTAAAGGGGAAGGAATAAAGGCACTGCCAACGAGATACAAAGAAGTCAAATACCAAGAAGTAAGATGATTCATCTCTGTTTTAAACAAAACATTTTCAGTAACACTAAAAGGTTCCATTTGCTATCATTAGTGAACATGAACTAAAAAAATTAACAAAAAGCATGACACTCAAAGAAAAAAGTTTCAGTTGGGCTTTTTATAAAACCCTAGGGCTCTTAACTCAATTTTAAAGAACCCTTTATGCCAAAAAGGTTCTATATAAGGACAAATGTCTTAAATTATTGCTAAATGTTTTAGGTGATAAAGTATGTTTACGAGCTGTTTAATTCATGAAATGTAATTAATTAATTAATTAAAACAAAATTAATGAATTAAAACTAAATCCATAAAATGGTCCCATGATGGGAACCCTTAAAAGTGTCTGACAGAACCCTATATAGAGAGAGTTTTCTTCTAAGAGTTATTATATTAAATCTGTTAATATTAGTTATCAACATAAACTAACAATGAACAGATGCATTTTTATTAACTGTTAGTTACTATTAGTTAATTAATTAATTAATATTAAATAATAGGACCTTCCTGTAAAGTGTTACCCATTTTTGTATTTCTTGTATAATTATACATGCAGTTTCTATGACCTCGTATTAACCTCTTACCCTCTTCGTTTAGGGGTCACGCTTGTCTTCTTCATGGTCAAAAGTGTCTGAAGCCTTAAAATGTAAATTTTTCCCCCCAGGAAAACCAATATAAGATATTCTTGTTCAATAATATTTTTTGATTATTACTTAGAATTTTGAGGGCATTTTATGACACTATGCAATATTTATAAAAAAAATGTATTAGCTATATTTCCCTATTGAAAATAATACAACATTTTATTTTTATATATATTTTTAATTTTCTTTCAATTAAAGAGGCATTCCATGTTAAAATAGCAGCAAGGCATACAAAATCTAATTTTTTGAAGGTAGATAAGTGCCATCTAGTGGGAGCAAAAAAAGAAAAACTTGTGTAATGCCAAGTTGTTACCACTATATAACTCTAAGTGGCTTATGAATTATCTAGTTTTGACATAAATACTTATTTTATTAAGTTGTGGATTTGAATTTATACCTAGACATTCTCAAAAACTACTTTTTGTCAAGGTTTATTTATTTTTATTAATTTTTTTTTAAATGTTGATTTGAAGTCTCAGTTCCCTTTCAGTCGCTCACGTTCAATGTAGTCGTCGGACGTAACCAACGAATTGGGATCACTTCATGGAGCCCCTATCAGCTTCGAGATATAGAGAGCGGGCCAATGGCCATTGGCATGCAGGATTTGCATCTCGCGCTCCGCTTCGCCCCGCACCGCGGGTATAAACGGGAAGCGAGAGCAGCGCACTATTATCATTCACTTCAGAGCTGAACAGGCATTTAGACAAAGTTTTCGACTGCTCTTCTGCAAGGAGATTGAGTCATTCACGACAGGAGAACGAGAGAAGAGGACGCTAGTGTTGGCGATACGGCACACATCAGCGCGACCGCGTGCTCAACAGCTGCTTTATAAAAACAACTGCTGTTCTCATAGCAACCTGTTGGTTCGGTGAGGGCGTTGTCTGAGTGCAAACACAGGCTGCACTATTCCCTGTGTGTTGCCGCGGTCTTCCCTGGGTGCTTCAGGACATTTCGTAAGAGCGTTTCCTCACAAAAAGTGCAATACGGGTGTGACACTGCGTCTTTTTCAAGATGTCATTCCACCCGTGCGTTTCTGGATGCGGTTGTTCCCTCTCACCCGAGGATGGTCACAATCGCTGTCTCACATGTTTGGGTGTTCAGCACGCTGAGGCAGCATTTGTGGATAGTTTGTGTGCCCACTGCGGGAACATGACTATCTCGGAGCTTAGATCGAGACTCGCCTACCTTCGGGAAGGTGGAGTCCCCCTCCGCATACCTCGATCTAGTGCTATCCCAGCCCAGTAGGATAGACCTACTTCGACGGATGCCCGGGGTGATCTGAGGATTACGTGCAGGGCAAACCCGCTGAGCGAGCCTCCGCGGGCCCCTGATACCTCACAAGCTCCTCAGCCGGTGGTGCTTCCGGAGGAAGCTGCTGGTCCCGCCCACGGGAGTCCAGCAGTGACTTTCGGGGCACCCACGGATGAGCAGATGTCGATTGCTGCATCGGAGGGGGAGTTCCAGTCCTCGCAGGATGAAGATTCGGCTGTACTGCCTCCCTCTGGGAGAGTGGCAACGGTCGAGTCGGACCCCGAGTTGACGGCTATGCTTTCCCGGGCCACCGGGAAGGTCGGGCTTGAGTGGAACCCTCCACCACGTCCCTAACCTTCCAGGTTGGATGATTGGTTTCTCGGGGCGGGTCGCGCTGGTTCTCAGCGTCCCGCTCCGGTACCATTCTTCCCGGAGGTGCATGAGGAGCTGACTGGGTCATGGACGGTGCCTTTCAGTGCCAGAAACAGACCTAGCGGCTCCTCACTACCCTCGATGGCGGACAGGCCAAGGGTTACGTGGGGATCCCACCAGTTGAGCGGGCCGTCGTGATGCAGCTGTGTCCAGCGACTGCCTCCAACTGGCGCGGTGACCCACGTCTCCCGTCCCGGGCCTGTAAGTTCTCTTCCAGCCTAGTTGCGAAGGCTTACAGGTCCTGTGGACAGGCCGCGTCCGCTTTGCATGCCATGAGTTTGCTCCAGGTGCACCAGGCCCAGGCGCTCATGGACATGCACGAGGGTAGGCCTGATGCAGAGCTCCTCCGGGAGCTCCGGACGGTGACGGACCTCGCCCTCAGGGCGACGAAAGTCATGCAGAGGATCTCTTTACTCGGGATGGAGCTGGACTCGGTCGCCCAGACAGTGCGCCTCACAAAGGAGCGCGTCCAGTCGGTGTTGAACTGCTTGAATTCACTCAAATGCAGGACAGCGGTACCACTGAAACATTTTCAGAGGCTCCTGGGGCATATGGCATCTGCAGCTGCAGTAACGCGTTTGGATTGCTTCATATGAGACCGCTTCAACGCTGGCTACACGATCGAGTCCCGAGATGGGCGTGGCACAGTGGATCCTCCGTGTCCAAATGACGCCGAGATGCCGCCAAACCTTCAGCCCGTGGTCGGACCCTTCTTTTCTACAGACAGAAGTGCCTCTAGAATAAGTGTCCAGGCATGCTGTTGTCTCCACGGATGCCTCCTCCACCGGCTGGGGTGCCACGTACAACGGGCTTGCAGTTTCGGGTCTGTGGACGGGGCCCCAACTGCAATGACATATAAATTGCCTGGAGTTGCCTCAAGGGGCCGCTCAGAGGCAAGCACGTTCTGGTCCGAACGGACAGCACTGCAGCCGCTGCGTACATCAACAAACAGGGTGGTCTACGCTCCGTCACATGTCACAACTCGCCTGCCATCTCCTCTTGTGGAGTCAGAAGCATCTGAGGCCGCTTCGTGCCACTCACATTCTGGGCCTGCTCAATTGTGCAGCCGACGAACTCTCTCGTCAGCAGGTGCTTCCCGGAGAATGGACACTCCAACCCCAGGTGGTCCAGCTGATCTGGAGTCGTTTCGGGCCCGATCAGGTAGACCTGTTTGCTGCCCCGGACACGACCCACTGCCAATTGTTTTATTCCCTGACGAGGGGACCCTCGGCTCGGATGCTCTGGCACACAGCTGGCCCCGGGACCTATGCAAATATGCGTTTCCCCCAGTGAGCCTTCTTGCACAGTTCCTGTGCAAGGTCAGGGAGGACAAGGAGCAGGTCCTGGTGGTGGCTCCATATTGGCCCAACAGGACTTGGTTCCTGGAACTGGTGCTCCTCGCGACAGTACCTCTTTGGCCCATTCCTCTGAGGAAGGACCTCCTGACACAGAGACGGGGCACCCTCTGAAACCCACGTCCGGACCTCTGGAGACTCCATGTCTGGTCCCTGGACAGGACGCGGAGGCTCTAGGTGGCCTGCCACAGAACGTGGTAAACACCATCTTGCCTTGCTTTCACAATGCTTTCCTTTCTACAGAGCGGGTTGGAGCGAAGGCTGTCTCCCTCCACCCTCAAGGTGTATGTTGCCACTATTGCCGCTATTTTCCGCTTATCATGACTTAGTAGATGGAAAGTCCTTAGATAAGCACGACCTGATCGTCAGGTTCCTGAGGGGGGCGAGGAGACTAAATCTGCCTCGCCCTCCCTCTATACCCTCTTGGGACTTAACTATGGTGCTTACCGCACTGCAGAGGGCGCCCTTTGAGCCTTTGCTGTTAAAAGTCCTGTCACTGAAGACAGTACTCCTGACTGCATTGGCCTCTATCAAGAGGGTAGGGTACCTGCAGGCATTTTCGGTCGACGAATCGTGCCTGGAATTCGGGCCTGGTAACTCTCATGTAATCCTGAGACCCTGGCCTGGATATGTGCCCAAGGTTCTCACCACTCCCTTCCGGGACCAGGTGGTGAGCCTGCAAGCACTGCCTTCGGAGGAGGCAGATCCAGCCCTAGCTTTTCTCTGTCCGGTCCGCACCCTGCGGACCTATGTAGACAGAACGCAAAGCTTCAGGACCTCAGAGCAGCTCTTCATCTGTTACGGAGGACAGCAGAAGAGAAAGGCTGTCTCCAAGCAGAGGATGGCCCACTGGATAGTGGATGCCATCGTCTTGGCATATGAAACCCAAGACGTGCCCTGCCCGCTCGGGTTAAGAGCCCACTTAGTGTAGCTTCTTCCTTGGCGTTGGCTCGTGGCGCCTCGCTGACAGATATTTGTAGACCTGTGGGCTGGGCGACACCTAACACGTTCGCTAGGTTCTATAGCCTACGTGTAGAGCCGGTAGCTTCCCGGGTGCTCGCTTCCCATAGTTAGTAACACCGGAGTGCCCGTTCTAGTGTCGGCTTGCTGCACCATTCCCTTCCCCATTGAACGGATACGTGCGCTTATTCTGCTCCAGTCGAGTTCCCCTAGGGATAGGCGAACCCTGTCGAGTCCTCCGCAACCTGCGGCAGTCGGATGTAGTGGAGCATCCGACGCCAGGTCATACACTCGTATGCATTGGTGGAACCTGTGTTGGGCTGGGTTCCGTATGTTGTGACCCCCACGGCGGTCCCATATGTGTATTCTTCCACAGTACAGCTCCCTACGGCGAGCTCGTGTCTTTCCCTCGGCAGAGTTTCCTCTGTTCCTCATTTGCTCCCCCGCCGTAAATTGGCCGGGGCCACCCCTGGGACTTCCGTATGTTGCACTGCCCAAGGCCAGTCCATACATGTATTCTCCACATGGTAACTCCCTCCGGGCATGATGTGGCTTCCGCAGCGGCCCCCCGGGCACGCTTTCCCAGTGTTATCCAATAAAGGTCTGCTGAATGGGTCTTGTGGAACAGCAGTGCGACTCTCCCTGCGTGAGTTTTCCCGCCCGATACAGACGGGGTCTGAGGGGCTCTTCGCTGGGCGCTGGAAGTGGTATTAACTGTGGCGTTTTCCAAAGGGTCCCAATTCGTCGGTTACGTCCGACGTACGTCGAACGTGACCGACTGAAAGGGAACGTCTCGGTTACGTATGGTAACCCTCGTTCCCTGAAGGATTGAACGGAGACGTACGTCCCGTCGCCACAGTTGCTGTACCATCACTGCAGGCCTGAGCCACTAAGTTCGACTCCTCAGTGGAAAACAATAGTGTGCTGCTCTCGATTCCTGTTTATACCCGCGGTGCGGGGCGGAGCGCAAGATGCAAATCCTGAAGTGATCCCAATTCATCGGTTACGTCCGACGTACGTCTCCGTTCCCTCCTTCAGGGAACGAGGGTTACCATACGTAACCGAGACGTTTTTGCATTAATTTTACTACATTCAAACCTGAACAGAAAGGAGAACATTTTGTTATACATAACATTAAAATAAAATAAAAATGTAACACAAATGAACAGGTATGTTTTATCAGAGCTTAATCAATCTGGTTCTGATCTTATTTTAACCTCTTATTGCGTTATTGACTTATTTGAGTTATTAACAATTTTTTTCCCGGCCCTTTAACATATCGGAATCACCTCTATACATTTTTATTTTGTGTGTGTTCACATAGCTAATGCAACAAAAGTCTCCAAGTGTCATTCCATTCCGATGAAGAAAAAAAATTTGTGACAGCTGTGTGATAGTCAGCTCTTGTCAGCTTGTATGAATAAGAATGAACTAATCAATGTGTTATAAGGGAGAATTCAGCAAGAGACTTCAAACTCTCTAAAAGTTTCATTTTAAACAACAGACAGCATTCAGACACAATCAAATCACCCATGTGAATCTCAGGCCCATTTGAGCCAGATGTCAATGCACCCAAGAAGCATTGTGATTGGATTGTGATCAGATCTCTCATCCACATCCACATTCTGACCACATTCCATGAAGGTGTGAATGCCTACTGGTTTTCGTAATCCACATACAAATGTGCGCAATATTTTCTCTACTCTTCTTCACTTCTAATCCCTAATGCACCTTTAACTGTGGGAATGTCTCTAAGGAACGTTTTATTTGGATCCTGAGCTATACCCCATAACCACAATTCAATCAATGCTAACTAGCTAACCATTCTTTGCTTAAACACCCATTATTTTTATGCCATTTCTTTTGTTGTCAATTAAAAACCAGGAGTAATTTTAATTATTATTATTATTATTTATCTATGCTAATCCATCAGGTATTAGTAGTTTGTATGAGAATGACTAATGGATCAAGCTCAGAATACTAATATAGATTAAAACGCAGAACAGATCCAGCAGAGGTGAGTTTACACTCGTCTGCCAGGCAGGGTGATATTACACTGAGTCATATTTGAGCCCTGTGTTCAGTTGCTAATCTGTAATTAGCATCTGAAAGAGCAGAGTGTTGGAAATGAGGGTTATTAATATTCCATAACTCATATCTCCTGTTTTTGTATTTTAATTCTAGTGTGGTGAAGAGTGACAGGGACTACAATCACAGCGATTCCCAGGGCTACTGCTGAGGGATGAATGTGTTTTTGTGTGTGTGTGTGTGTGTGTGTGTGCGTGCGTGCGTGCGTGCGTGTGTGTGTGTGTGTGTGTGTGTGTGTGTGTGTTTGTGTGCGTACTTGTACAAGTATCTTTGTGAGGACCTGTTTGAGTTTTAGACCATCAGAGTGAATACAAAGGGTACACTGCTCCCTACTCCCTGAGCACGGTATATCAGTTGAAGTGGACTGACATTAATCACTCATTTGGAACGCCCTGCAACGTCATCAAAGAAAGGCAAAGACGGGGTCGCGCAGATTATGATATAACATAAATTAATATTGTAATTTACTTAACTTTCAAATTTAAAACCATTAAATAAGTATATACATTTACAAAACACACAGTATGTATCTAAAAATATAATCAAAACATTAGTTTTATTAGTTAAGTTGTATTGACTATGAACACATTTGAAGCTGCACCTATCATTCAATATGAATATACATTTTGAATTGGTTAACTATGTATAAATGTAGGCTATTCTTAATCAAAGGCACAATCATGCCCCATGTGCATGAATGGTCATTTAACATGCATTATAACGTGTAGTATGGACGGAGATTTCTTCTGAATTCTTCTGTTCTAATCACTTCCATGGCCAAAGGTGTATAAAATCAGGCACCTAGGCATGCAGACTGCTTCTACAAACATTTGTTAAAAAATGGGTCGCTCTCAGGAGCTCAGTGAATTCAAGCGTGGTACCGTGATAGGTTGCCACCTGTGCAATAAGTCCATTCGTGAAATTTCCTCACCACTAAATATTCCACGGTCAACTGTTAGTGCTATTATAACAAAGGGGAAGCAATTGGGAACAACAGCAACTCAGCTACAAAGTACTAGGCCACGTAAAATCACAGAGCGGGGTCAGCGCATGCTAAAATGCAAAGTGTCGGATGATGTGGTGTAAAGCATGCCGCCACTGGACTCTAGAGAAGTGGAGACGTGTTCTCTGGAGTGACGAAACACGCTTCTCTATCTGACAATCCGATGGACTAGTCTGGGTTTGGTAGTTGCCAGGAGAACGGTAGTTTCCTGACTGCATTTTGCCAAGTGTAAAGTTTGGTGGAGGGGGGATTATGGTGTGGGGTTGTTTTTCAGGGGTCGGGCTTGGCCCCTTAGTTCCAGTGAAAGGAACTCTTAAAGCTTCAGCATACCAAGACATTTTGGACAATGTCATGCTTCCAACTTTGTGGGAACAGTTTGGGGATTGCCCCTTCCTGTTCCAACATGAGCAAGGTCCATATACAGACATGGATGAGCGATTTGGTGTGGAGGAACTTGACTGGCCTGCACAGAGTCCTGACCTCAACCCAATAGAACACCTTTGAGATGAATTAGAGCGGAGACTGTGAGCCAGGCCTTCTTGTCCAACATCACAGTGCCCTGAACGGGAACTAAATACTAACGTTAGGGTAACATTCTGTGTTTGCTGCATGCAAGGCCTGAAATTGTGCTGTTGATCTGGAATTTGTTACAGAAAGCAACTGTAGTGGGAGAGTTTATTCTTCACTGTTGTGTCACCAGCACAAGCTATACGTGGTGCTCCATGTTGTAGCTCACATCAAGATATAGAAAACTTTAATGCTCTTCAGTTTTTGCAGATGAAAATGGATCTGTGGTTGACATTTTTCAAAGCCACCCCCTCTCTTCAAGAGGCCCATCAGAGAGGTAGGCTACTGTAAAAGACGTGGGCATTTTACATTACAGAGAATATTGAAGTGGATCAATGCAGGAATATAAAACATTGTGTGATGTACCTTCTCTTTTCTTCTCTTCTCTTCGTTTTTTTGATACGGGGGAATGTTAATTAAAAAAAGATGAATTTCGCCTTTTTAATTAAGAAAATAATGACTTCACTTTAATTGTGTTGCCTGACTGAAGGCCCAGCATGACTGAAAATCTTATTAGAGATTGTCCTTACCCTTCTTTTATCCAAAGGAAGATTAAGGAATATTTTGTATTTTGAGAGATATCTATTTTTTTAAAAACCTTATTCTATAAGTATAGTGGTTTTGAAGAATTAATTTGTCGATGACTGCTACAATCTCTCAAAGGAAATGACAGCATGTGTTTTCTTTCTAGGAACAAAACACATTTATTTAAAATAAAAGCATATTTTGTAGTGAAGATATTCATATGGAACAGTGACTAAATCATGTTCTTGGTCTTCTATGAAATGTGGAATGCGCATAATCTTAGAAAGTGTTCAGCAAAATGAAGTCGACATGTGAAATGTCATTCAACATAAGCCGTGATCTCCTACAACTAGCAAGTTTAATGGAGCACTTGGGCCTGGAATAAACCACTGGGGGAAAACACACTTTACTTTCCGAGTAAAAAAGTAAATGAGAACCGAATTCTTCTATTTTATAATTATTGTTTCTGTTCAGTATAAATTAGTTTTAAGAGAGGCTGTCCTACGCAAGACTGAACTGCTGCACTGGATCCCAAAAGCCATTTGGAAGCTATCTGCCTCCTATTAAACAGTCCACACTTTCCTTCATTACATTCTTTTCTCACTGGTCACAGGTTTTTTTTCCCCAGATTATTTCAGAATAATATTGAATAATCAAATCTCTTGTATATAATCTCACATAATTATATCACTTTGTCTTCACCAGCTCAAAGAGCTCTTCATCTTCACCTCCTCCTTCACCTCTCTTTTCACATCCTCTTCAGCCTTCTTCTCCTCACCTCTCCTGATACAACTGGGAGTGTAAAAACGTTTTATCAAGTTCCTTCATGATTCCTTTGTTGCATAACTCAGTGATGCTGTGCATACTAAGAAGAGATGATGTTCAAAGACATCACTGTGAAATTTACTTATTCGATTAGGAATAAATTAGCAGGACTCCTCCTCTTTTACTCCGGAGGATGAACTAAAGATAAAGAGAGTTTCACAGGAAGTAAAGGCTGTGATAACAAAAGACACATTGTGTCTTCAAGGGGAAAAGGGAACAAGGGAACATACCATTTATTCCAGGCATGAGACCTGACGGCAATCATTGTGGTTGTGGCGTGATGATTTAGCTGCTACCTCTGGCCTCGAAATTGGGTTCATATTACCAGGTGCTGGTGACAAGAATTTATGGCAGCATCGATGAGGCACAATTGGCACCAGGTGCACCATTTCCCAGAATTCCAGCATTGCTCCATCAGTAGAAACCATAGACATGGGTCAGTGATGGAGCAGTGAAGAGCAACAATGACCACATCTACATGCACATTATTTTCCAATTAAGGTCCATTTTCTAGTTAAGCCTTTATTCTGCGATTGGAATATTCCTGTATACCTTTAATCAGTATAATTCAAATAAATTATGAGATGTGTGTTCAGTAGCTTGTCTCTTTCTCTAATTACCTAGACATGCACAGATATAATTTAATGTTTATTTACAGTGGATATTTTGAATAAGGTATTCGTGTTTGTAGAATACACTTCCGAAAGTAAATGTCTTACTTAGTATTTTTGTCCTATTTTCCAGCACAGATATCTAAACATTATTAAACATTAAAGATACATTTACTTGAGGGAAACAAATAGAATATTAAGTCTTGTTTTCTGGAAATAAAAAGTATCTTTTTTTTAAAAAAGGTTTTTGCTTATAACAAGAAAAATATCCGCCAATGTAGTAAGAAAATACTTTTTCTAACCTCATTGGCAGATATTTTTCCATGTTTTAAAGGGGTCCTATTACATTTTCAAGAACTACAACACATGGTTTGTTGGGACTGCAACAAACTTTTTTCGGATCTTGTGAAGTCACATTGTCATGGAATACACAAAACAGGGGGGCGAGGCCTGGTTGAGCAGTGCTAGAGAAGACAAAGACCTGCTTAGTAGTGTGTTGTTGCCATGTCAAAGAGACACTGTTTTTTCTACCCCGGTTTCAAAACCCTTTTGTTTGGCCTTCCTAATTTCCTAATTTTTAACACTGTTCCTGAACATTACAACCCTAACCTTTATCTGTGTGCGGCACATATAACGGAGGACAGCTTCAAGAACCTAAGAGAGTACAATGTCGACTACGTACAAAAGCTTCTTCTAAAAGAAGGAACAGTTCCCACTTTTTATGGATCTCAACCTGTAAGTATGTTGTATTACTTGTGGCTCCGCTAGCCTGCTAGCTAACATTACAGTGTTGATGAAGTGTTTAGCTACAGGGCTCTCGCTTTTCTAAGATCTTTGGGAACATAACACTCTGAAACGTCCTATAAAATCCATGCTTGCCAAGGTTCTGCACTATGGTTCGTAACCATTCTCAGGGTCTGATTCGGGCTCAAATTGGCATGGCAAAATCGATGGCATCGTTGATATTTACACCTGAGCAGATAAAACTTGTGGTTACGGTAAGGGGCGTGACATTCACGGAACACCCTCTAAGCGGTTCGCCAATCACAACACACTTGGCCAGCTAACCCATCACAGCACATTTCGTATTTCAGGAGGAGGGGCTTCATTGTAACGGGAACTAAACAGTGTGTTTGAGACAGATTGGAGAGAGGTGCTGCAATATTGTAAAATGTGTAAAAATATAACCAAATTAATGTTAGAATATTCTTGTGCAACTCAGTCCATGTTTAAGAGGAGGATGCTTAACTGTCATTGACACTTTAAACCTTGTTTTCCCCTTTTCCATCCACTTTAAATCATCTTATCTCTCCTCTTGAAGGGAGGGCCCTCGGATCACTCAGTGTCTTCACCAGAATGATAAATTATTTATATGATTAGCTCTGACAGATTATGTCTTTCCATTCTGACATTGATGCCTCAGTGTCTCAATCCATCAAATAATCATACATCTGCTGAGAGACGCAGCAGTTATCCAGACTGATTGTTCTCATCTCATTCTCCTCAGTCACTGCATTAAACCCATGTTTCCTTTCAATGAAAACCTTCTCACAAGAACAAGCGGAAATTAAGGCATCAGGAGGATATCCATCAGGTCGCATCTTCTGTAGAGGTCTCAAAATCACCCCATTGGTTGATAAACAGCATGGAGCAAAAACAAGGCCCCTGTGCTGATTCCAATTACAAAAACATAATGGTCAACAGCTCTCAGTCTGGATCATGTGCATCTTATAATTTCTATCATGTCATTGAAATGCTTTCAGAATTGTATGACAGTCAGTAAATGAGGGGGTAGTGCTGTAAGTGAATGATTAGCTGTCATAAAATGACCTCCTTTTAAAAAAGACATTTTATAGTAAGCTCCACATATAGCTCCCTCCATAATGAAAATGTCTTGAAGCCAGGCTGTCATTTTAAGTGATGAGCAGTTTATTCAGTGTATTGAGCGTATCTCCTACACTGACTTCCATTCAAACAAAACAGCCTCTGGTCAGCCTATTAGTCATTGCACCTTTTTAAGCTAACCTTGAAGTTTTTCCTCGGGGGAGGAGCATTGTCTATGCTATATACCTGTACCATTGATTTTAATAAAGAATACATCACTCATTATTGAACAAGAGGCTCTAAACACGTCATTTTGGGTCCTGCCAGATGCCGTTCTTCACATCAGCATGAATGCTATTTGCTTTGGAAAAAGCATCTGACTGATTATTGGACATGAGGCTTTCAATCACTGCATTTTGTCCTGTCTGGAAACCCGACATCTTTACAATGTAAAAAATGATTTTCCAAAGTTATAAATAAAAGATTAATGGAGTGCATTTTTCATTTTTTTTTTCTTTTTCACAGCCGTGTTATTGTTTTTTTTTACCTAAAAATTTTGATAATTCAACATGTTACTTGCCCTTTTTTTGTAAATATTTGTGAACTTTAGCATTTTCGGAGTGAAAATTTAAGTAGCTACATCAACTGGTGGTTCCTCAGGGATCAGTTCTTGGACCTCTCCTCTTCTCCATATATGTGACCCTGGACCTGGCGATTCCCTAGTGATGCACTTCAAAGACCGTCTGCTGTTGGCAAGCTGTTCACAAGAGTCCAAGGTCCGTTAAACTTCCTTCCTGGAGCCTGGCAAAGTCCAACTACACTCTCCAGTTTGCGATTCCGTCCGCCAAAATTGGTCAGTAAGCCTGACTTGCAATCTCACACTACACTCATTCACACACTATCAAACACACGTACACATTCCATTCACATCCACGTCCATTCACATCCATTCAAGTGTTTTTGATTGTTTTAAATTTAATGCATTATCGTTTATCTTTAAAGGTCCTGTTCTTCGTGATCCCATTTTTCAAACTTTAGTTAGTGTGTAATGTTGCTGTTAGAGCATAAATAATACCTGTAAAATTATAAAACTGAAAGTTCCATGCCAAGCGAGATATTTTTTTTAACAGAAGTTCCCTTTCAAAGCCTACAGTGAAGGGCCGGTTTGGACTACATCCCTGTACATCCTTCTTTAATGACGTCAGTAGAACAGTTTGTTGACTAACCTCCGCCCACAAGAATACACAAAAAAGGGGGCGTGGTCTTGTTGCTCTCCCACGTGGAGAAGAGGAAGTGTTGCGTTCGGTTGCGTTTGTAGTGTGTTTGTCACCATGTCGTCCAGACGCTGTTATTTTCATCCCGGAGTCAAATCACCTTTGTTTGGCCTTCAGGGACGCTAAGCTGCTGTCGAATCACAACACGGGAACCGCTGGCACAATCAGAACTCGTTTTTTAGTATTTCTGAAGGAGGGACTTCATAGAACAAGGAAATCATCAAGTCGTTTTTAGGACAGTGAAAACAGCGGTATACAGATAAGTAAATTGTGTGAAAAATACTGTGTTTTTTTTACACGCGAAACATGAACACATGTTATATTGCACACTGTAAACACAATCAAAGCTTCAAAAAATCAGGAAAAACGGGACCTTTAAGATTGCGTGTTGTTTTGTTTTCAACCGCGAAATGGGTATTCAATAATGTTTTTTCTCTTCCTCTTTTTGTTATATGAAAACTTTGGCGTGAATTTGGACACACAAATCTGCCAGTGTGGACGCCCAGTTAGAGTGTGACTACTATCAGCTGGGATTTTGCCTGTAGGGTTATTTGATGCATTTTTTTGATGTGAACTGTGATATTGATGGAGATCATGAAATTGAAGCTTGTTTTGTTATATTTGTTTTTTATTTTTGTGTAATCAGTGGTTTTCTTTGCTATCCGGGGTTGTTTGATTTTTTTTGTGTCAGTTTTAAAAAACTGTCCGGCGAATTGAAGAGCAACTTCAATGCCTGCCTAGAACTCTACCAACACCTGGAAGAGAGATGCGTCAACTCACTGCACAAGGTAACTGTGACCAGTTGCATGATTTCATGACCAAACAAGACAAAGCTGTAACTGAACTCACCACAAAGGAACTAAAGTCCAGTTCATCTAGCCATGAGAGTCAGATCACTAAACTTGCTGGAAAGATCAAGCAACAACCCTCCACTACCTTATCCACAAACAAGCAACAAGCTGAAACTGCTTAGACAATTAAAGCTGTAAAAGTTATGATGACTACGGAACTCCAAAAGGTGAGAATACCTTAGTCTCAGAAGTGCACTTCATGGTGCAACAGTTGCAGTCTGAGATTCAACAGGATATTCAATCAGTTCAACAGCACTTTCAGAAGTATTCTGATCAATTGCTGAAAAAAAGAAGTCACTTGACTTTACTCACTGATAAATTGTCCACAAGCATGAATGAGTGGGAAAAGTATTTCTCTTCATCACCCCTTATCTCCATCACCAGTAACTCCTCCAGCAGCCACTGCTACTGCTGTTAAAAGTGACCACATCAAGCTAATTTCCCATGTTTGGAAGGCAAGCTGATGAGCCGGATCCTTTGTTGTATAACACGATGTCACGACTTTCTTGCTGTACATCCTCTAATCGACGCTGACATCTTGGCCACCTTAAGGACAGTTTTATATGGCACTGCACGTGACTGGTGGGAAGTAGCAAGATCATCTGTCACAACATGGGGTGAGTTTCAGTCTGTTTTTCTTGCTGCTTTTTTAGCTGAGGACTATGAAGATGAGTTGGCTGAACGTGTCCGCCATCAGATTCAAGGCGAAAAGTAATCCATTACACTGCATGAAAAGTGGGATTTTCGACCCCGTAAACGCCTGTATACTCCCGGAAATCTCCCTAATTTTCGGCAGTTTTCGACAATTTAGAGGCAGCGAACGTCGCGTTCGTCTGTGCCACAAATTGTCGTAAACGAACCATGACGTAGGTGGAGAGCCCCCCGCTGAGAGAGCCCGCGGAGGTGCGACACCTCTAATTTGCATATGAATAGCAGCGAAACCAGAGAGTCAACGGCCAGACTTGAATTTACTCACTCACTATTGGCTGAAGCCACTACATTTAAAAAAGAAAAATCCCTCGTGACTGGTTGGCAGATCACTGCAAACCAATCATTATTGGTCCCCCCTGCTCATTATAAATGTAAACCCCAATAATAATAATAAATATATAATTTATGTTGTAATAATTTGTTTCATATTAATGTTATTGTGCTATGAAGTATTCATACCATCAAGGAATATATGGGAAAATTATACGGACCGTGCCGTTTATTCAAAGAAAGAGCTTCATTTTAATCATACACCTGTTCATTCAAAGAAAGGGCTTAATTTATAAAACACAGCGGTTTACTCAAAGAAAGAGCTTTATTGTTAAACACACAACTATGTACAGTGCAGCAGTAATGTCTCGTAATGTAATGTAAAGTTCGGCGTGCTCCAGGCTGCGAGAGGGCGGTGGCCGAACACAATCCATCCAGACACCCCGTCAACAAAGCCGTCTTCCTCGTCAAACATGAGTTCAATGGTCGCGGACTTCCAAATGTCCACCTCATCCAGCACACCCTCGCTTCCAGCAACTGTAATACAATCCATAAAGACAATAAGCAACCTGAAAAATACTCACATTGACAAAAAACGGATCTAATATAATAAATCTTACCCTTTTTCTTCTTGATCGACTCCGAGCTAAACTTCGCAGTTTCCGCCTGCGATGTAAGTTCAGGTTGTTTGTATCTGAAGCTCCGGCGTGTCGATTCATAATACGTCTTACAGGCAGCTGGAAAACAATTACATGAGACTGGTATTAATAAAAACAGTCACGGTAAAATTAAACAAGGAATGAGAAACACAGAAGTTATACTTAAGTTACACACAATTTCGTCGTGATCAGCGGTTAAATCTGGACTCGCGGAAATCTCTCCAAGCAGATAAGAGTTCACGGCTTCGTTATGAGGCGAGGATAGTCTGTGTAAACAAAATGTGCAGTTTTAAGCTCGGATCTATTAACGCATCCATTTCCTTAACGTTATACAGCTGAATAAAAGCATATTCTTTAAATCGTAACGTTACATTACCCGTGCTGTGGTTCATAGCGCCTGCAGTTTGCCTCAGAATTGTGAAGACGAAGACAGCCTCCTGAAAATGAGTCCAAAAAGTTTGTCGCGTCCATGCAGAGATTGAGTTGAAGACGGTGTCCTGTCATTGTTGATCACGAAAAAGGAAAGCAGCAAAAAACATTAAAAAAAGTTTAAAGCTCGTCTTCTACGTGTCATGGCCATGACCTCGACCTCGCACGTCATTGGACTAGGGCTCTAATATGGAACGCGCCCGGGGCCAAATCTCAATACGAAACGCGTGACTTATGATCGTTTCAACACGCCCTGTTTTCCGCTTCAACGCAGCAATTTTTTACGTGTTTCTTTTGTATGTGTAGACACGCACATTCTGGTCGTGTAACAGGCATACACACACAGTCGACGCACAGTTTTAAAGGGGTCATAGAATGGTACATGCACTTTTACAAGTTGATTATACGGAAATGTGTGTTGGCAGTGCCTGTACACAACCATCCTATAATGATAAAAATACATCCAGTGTTTTTTTTTTATATTCTTATATATTTTCCCCTGTCTCAAATCGAGCCGTCTGACCGTGTGACGTTACACGGTGTACGCCCCCCCCTACGATTGTTGATTGACAGCAGCGTTTCAACACAGACCCGCCCTGAGCGAGCTGTCATCAGTCCGCCATTGTTGATACTCTGGAGCAGAATGGCGTCTAAGCGATTGTGGTGTTGTGTTTTATTAACCTTTATATTAATCTTTGCAAATCGCTTGCACGCTTCACGATGAATGAGGCTAAAGTTTACAGGGTAAGTTACATTACGGCATGCTTTCTGTGTATGACGTTCTCAATATAATTCATAATCCCACGTTTATAATGAACAACGCGTTATGTTTGTTATTACAAACTGTGTACTCGGGTGAGTTAACGTGGTAACACTACACTAAGCTTACTTTTGTACATGGTTTATAACGGTGTCTGTTACTGATTAAGAAGTAATGTAAAAAAAAAATCTTATAACATAACATCAATCTGTCAATGAACTAACACATCAGTAAACACATAGCAACTACGCTACTCTGCCAGTACAAAGATAGATCAAAGTGACATGACGTTAACCAACCATTCAGAAACGTCCTGTTCGAACTTCGATGGGTTCGTCATCTGTTCCTGGTCCGACTCCGGTTCAAAATGATAAGGTTGCTTAGATGTGTCCTCAGAGACTCCCGTTGCCATTATTTCTCGAAAATATACCCTCAAATGTTGTCAAGGCAACACTCCACGTGTGTTGTGGTGTTGTGTCGGGTCGAACCGAACGCCCTACAGAGCAGAGGGGGCGGGGTGAGCAAAGCTCATTATCATTTAAAGTCACATACACTGAAATGACTTGCTGAAAACTGAGTTGGTTTTGACCAGGTAAAATGAGTGTTTTCTTACAATACTAATGAGAATTTTTAATTAAAGTATATTACAAACTTTTCATTTAGACACTAAAGAATCATATTAACTTGTACAAAAATGTCATTCTATGACCCCTTTAACATGTTAAGAAGACACATTTGAACGTGTTTCTTAACGCGCACATTCTGTACATGTCGAAGTGTAATATTTTTTTTTTTAAAGCAGACTTACCTTTAGATGTAGCCTAGGCTACGTATATTAATATAAGATATTAATTAATTGCTTAACTGACTACTGTGCTAGAGTAAAGTAGCCTAATGTTACAATGTATATTAAGTAAATGCTTAATATTATACAATTATTATAATTTATCTATATGGGTTATTGTTTGTTTTTTTAAGTTAGGCTATATATAATTTCTAAAAGTATAGGCTAATTTACACAGCACATATTTATAACTGAAAACACACACACACACACACACACACAACTTTATTCACTTTCACATAATAATGTTTTTGTAATTTGGTGTTTAGTTTGTTGTATAGTTTGTTATACTGTTCTGTCTCTGTTTTGTTTCCAGGAACATCTGATGAGTGCTATAATAAAATGACTTCATTATATTTAAAATATGTTTTGATATTCATTTTATTTATATTATTAATATTTTATTTACCCATAAACGTGTCTTTAGGAAGCCATAAGTTATAGAGACAAGAATAACTTTTGCCATTTAAATGCCACATTAATTTACTGAGGACCCATACAGCCAATGATCATGTGTGAAAACACTTATACATAAATTGATCACTTAGAAATCAAAACTAAGAATTGAGAAAGAAAGAATATGCATACAACAAAATATATTGTTTCATAGCAGCTTCAGTAACAAGTTCAAAACAAATTCTGCTGTAAACCGGCTCTAACAATCCAATATAGTGTCAATATTCAGCTCAAGTGACTTCAGTGTTGATTCAGTTCAGTTGATTTCAGTTCAACTGTAAATTCCTCAGTTGTGCATATTTGTGTGTAGTTAGATATATGCAAAAACAACATTTTTGGAAGAGTTAAAATAGTTTTGCACAAATTGTTGCTTTTGCAAGAGATGTCTGATGTTTTGTGTGTTTTGTGTGTAGAGTTACAAGAAATTGAGCCATATTTTCAGAAATTGTGTGTAAGCAATTAGATAAAACTGTAAATGAATCCAGTTTATTTTAGTTCAGGACTCATAGTCCAGGTGTTAGTATCTGTGCTTAATCTTTGTTCCAGGCAACAATTTTTTTAACTCACGATTAACTAGATTAAGGCCTACTCTTGGCATAATTTAAACCCTGTCCAGGAAACCACCTCTTGAAAATCTGCATTGATAATTCATAAAATGTGGTGTGAGCTCAATTTAAATGACAATTACAGAAAAACACAATCTGACTTAACTATAAACACACAAACTTGTACTTTTCACATTTATGATTAAAAGCCATTTAAAAAATCATTCACAGTGCAGGGTGGAAAAATTAATGTTGGTATGTAAACTGTATGCTTTACTTGATTTATTTGTGTGCTTTGGTTCATTGTCTTGTTGCATCACATAACCTCTCTAAAGGTTGAAGACATGAACTGCTGTCCTGTATTTTTTTTTTTTTTTTTACATAACATTGTTTATTGCTAATGACATACAGAGTAATTAATCTACACTGTGAGCCCGGACAAGTTGAATCTACTTAAAAAATTGGAGCAAACTGGTTGCCCTAAAAATTTAGTAATGTGAACTAAAACGAGTACATTTAACTTAAATTTAAGTTAACATTTTAACTTAAACTTTAAACTTGTTTTAGTCAAAAAAATTCAGAACCTAGATAAAACTCCCCCTGCTGCTACTCTGATTTGCATTTGTGTAGCTCACAGCATGTTCATTTACATGATAAAGCCTCCCCTAGAATTAAGGGGAGGGGGGGTCATGGGGGGACAACTGCCAAGCAAGGCCCACGTCAATTTCCGACAATTTACGGCAGTTTTCGGTGTTGCCTGCAAATTGCCGTGCACAGTCGTAAACCTGAAGTTTCACGGCAATCTACAGTGTCACATACTGACGAAAATCCCACTTTTCATGCAGTGTTAGGGATTTTGCCTTTACCTACAGAGCTCTCTGTAAGAGGTGGAAACCAAGTTTAACTGAAGCAGACATAGTTAAGATGAACCTTAAAAACATAAAACCTTACCTTGCTAGTCATCTTTGTAGCCATGTAACCACCGTGGAAGAGTTGGTTCGACTGGGTCACTGGAGAAAGACCATGAACAACAGAAGCAATGTGATAGCAAGGCTGGTTCCAAAATTGTTGTAGCATCACCCCGAGAAAATACTCCTACCCAACCTTCTGTACAATGTTGCCGTTACAGAGGACTTCACGTACCAGGTACATGTCCTCACTTTACTTCTCCAGCTCAATCAACCCAAACGGAATTTCCACTAACCCAAGCCGCCTGGCCAACCTTACAACAATTCAATGTCTTCTACAACTATGAAGAATTCTCAAACACCCCCAAGTAAACCCATTTCCACCATTACAGCTGGAAGTGCATCATCCACTCCTCCCAATCCTGTCAGCGTGCCTCAACAGTTAATTGTGCCTGTCAGTGTTGGCTCATGGAAGGGGAAAGCCAGTGTGGACACAGGTGCAAGCAATACCCTTATCCATGAGTTTCCCTTGAAGAACATTGTTCAATCACCCCATGATCTACAACCCTGGACACTTTGACCTTTGTATCTTGCTAACGGTGAAGCAGAGGTTCCTCTTGGATGGCTGAATGTCTAAGTATACCTTGAAAAAGTATACCTTCAAATCTACTCCCGACATGGAATACCCATTCCAACCAGGCTGCGCAAGTGTACCTGAGAACAAACCCAGAAAAGGAAAGCATCAAATGAATACCAACCAGAGTATCTATCTATGGAGTTCAATTCCTCCCCCTCAACCCAAATTTACATTCAACACAGATGACATAGACATAAAAAACTTTATTGACAATGCATTGAATGAAGCCCACTTACCAGCTGATGGAAAATGCCAGATACCTCAAGTCCTGGAGGCCAATCCAGAGGTGTGTGCGCTCAGACCAGTTTGCACTGATGTTCTTCAACATCACATTTGCCTCACCCAGCAAGTACCAATAAAACAACGACCCTATCGCATGTCCCCTGCCAAACAAACTATTGTCGAGAAACATTTTCAATGCCATTTGGATTGAAAAAGCAATGGGTGATGGCATCCCCCAAGACTTCAAGTCGTTTGATCCGATGGGCCCTGCGATTAGAGAGATTCGATTTCATTGTTGAATACCAGAAGGGAAAGCTAAATATGGCACCTGACGCTCTCTCTCGAATCCCCCATCAGTGTCAGTTGTGACTTGTATGCCAGCAGCCACAAGGAGTCAGAGGATCTCCCAATTTCTCTGGATAAGATCTGGGAAGAACAACATAAAGACACTGTAATCATGAAAATATTGCAGACCATGGCAGAAGGTGATGACAACTTGAAAGAACAATATGAAGTACTGGAAGACAAGCTTTACCGTAAAACTCCCCTGGCTGACAACCAGCTGCATTATTGTGTTTGTGTTCCAAGTAGCCTCATTGAACAGATACTTCAGCATTATCATGCTAGTCCCTTGAGTGGCCATGGAGGAATATACAAGACATATAAGAGAATTCAAGAAGTGGCTTTCTGGCCAGGAATGTGGAATGATGTCAAGCAGTGGGTAAAGAGATGTGTAGAGTGTCAACAACTTAAGAGTGACAATTGAAAATCTGCTGGCAAAATGCAACACACCACTGTCACTCACCCCAATGAAATGTTGGGTGGACATAATGGGGCCCTTGCCCTTGTAGTTCCAACCGAAATGAATATCTCTTAGTGTTCATTGATTACTTCACTCGCTGGGTTGAGATGTTCCCCATGCGAAATGCCACTGCACAAACAACTGCTGCCATTTTCAGGAAGGAAATTCTGACCAGATGGGGCGTACCTGATTTCCTGCTGTTGGATAGGGGTACACAATTTGTGTCGTCTGTATTTAAGGAGGTCTGCGAAAAGTGCAACGTAACTCCTAAACTGACGACTGCATACCATCCTCAGGCCAACATGACTGAGAGAGTCTCACTTTATTGACCAATGTGCCGCTGACCTGTGATTCTGTTAAACCATAAGCAAAAAAATAATTTTAATTAGTTTGTTTTATTGGTGAAGTAAGTGTTAAACTTTCTTCTCCTGCATCCCATCCTATTCTAATGCATTACTTTTCTTAAAAAGTAACTAAGTAACACAATTAGTTACTTTTCAAGGGAGTAACGCAATATTGTAATGCATTACTTTTCAAAGTAACTTTCCCCAACACTGCTAATAATAATACATTTTTGATATATTTGCGGTAGGAAATGTAAAGCATGTAGGCTGGGTGAAATGGCCAAAACAATTATATGACTTCAGATGCAAAAGCCTCTAAGTCCATCTGACGTTTTTCTTTAAAATAAGCATTTTTGTCAGGCTTCTAAGTATAGGTTTCTACCTAAGTACTTCTGAATGGGCTGAGGCTGGGATTTAGTGGGTTTGAAGTGAAAGAATTTTATGAACTTATACTATATGCGGAGAGCATTCACTCAGTATCGTTATCTCATTTTTGACCGAAGTGGCTTTTAGAGGCTTTTGCATCTGAACTCTTCATATACAGGCCCTAATTTTGGGCTGAATGGCTATACGGTATATAATCTCAGTATATATATAAAAAAATCGTATTTGAATTTATTTCACATCCTGACCAACAAAACGATTCAAAACGAAAAGAAATAGGCTACTCTCTGATTATGTGATCCATATGATGTGCATTTCTCTCTATAATTAAATTAACTCTATATAATCTTAAATTAACTATTAGTCGACTAGAAAAAAAAACTTTAATTGGGGGCAGCCCTAATTATTTCACATATTTTCAAACCAGCATCACACAGGGCATTCTGGGTTGAGCGAGCACTCATTTCTTAAACCAGACTCTAATTTGCGCTGCTCTTGGTAGATTGCGTTGGTCATTATGGAAATGATCCGGCTGCGTCTGTGTGCTTTAATGTGTGTGTCGTCGGTAGATCACACGCAGAACTTTCCACTCTCATCAGCACTTTTATGGGATTGCGTTTTCACGCTAATTTGTCCTGTGTAGTAAATCTGGCCCTAAATGTGTTTCGTTTTATGATAATATTATTCACACATACCTATTAAAGTGTCGCAGTAAATTAAATGTAACAACAAAAACAATAATTATAATAATACAAATTATAATAATACAGGCAAGTAAATAGCTGATATCATAAACCCAGAGTAGTGGTCAAAGTGAAGCATTTGACCACCAAACATACAAGCCAACCTAACCAAGCCAAACTAAATTTGTGTCTGCAATTTAATGATATAAAGGCTATCTATGTATATATGTGTTAAATAGCACAAAGGCTATCTATGTATATCTGTGTTAAATGCCTGCTTCTCATCTTCATCACCTTCTCTTAGTTACCTTATACTTCCTGACCTGCATATTTCCCTTCCCAAAGCTGAGCTTTGGTTGACACAGTCTTTGCAAACTGATTGTTTAAAACTTATATCGTAACAGCTGTTAAGTTTAGCTACACATCTTATCTCGCACTTTATGGCCGGTAACTGAAGCGTTGTGCTGGAACTCGCACTCAGCAGCTGTGAACATAAAGCCCGCAGAACTCTTTAAATGTTGACTATTTTATTTTGATAATGAACAGGCTGCGATGTCAAATTGGCAGTGCTAGAAGTTAGAAACTGACATATTATACACGTGCGAGGCGCCGGCGACTTGGATTTTCCCCTCAGCAGTGGAAACAACTTAATACTCCATTATTTATGGTCATACAGAAGAGTACATCATTCAAAACGGTAGTGTCCATTTTTATTTGTGTAGATAAAAAATGACAACAAAATTTCATGCCTCTGAAAACTAAAGAAAAGAACAGGATGCACTTTTCTGTCTCCGTCTCCTTGAACATCTTTCTGGCTCACGAGCACAAAAATGAACAAAAACAGCGCAAACATGACGCACAGACTGACGTGAGAAATGTATCTATCAATTTTTTTGATTATTTGACGTTAAATGACACATTTACAAAAAACTAAATTACATTCTTTAAATTTTCAGTGGTGAAAAACGTAACCTATTGAATAGACTATGAGGTAGTGTTTGGCTACGCAACTGCTAACATTACAGCAAAGGAAGCTCCGCGAATCAATTGCCGTAAGAACTGGGTGAGTATATATCTTTTTGCCCTCTGTAACCTCTCTTTTCAGGTTTCCGGACTTATACATTGTCGAATTCGAAGACATCTCTAATTTGACTGTTTACCATCTGATCTAACTCAGTGACTCTAGGCTACGTAGGACGGGACAGAACCATGCAGTGAATGGGGGTGAACGTAGTGAATACCCTAAACCTACCCACTTCTAAACAATATAAAACAGGGAGTGAGAACATGTTTAGCTCCTATCTCCACTCGCTCTTATGACTCTACATCCCCTCCAGAAGCCTGAAGTCGGTAAGTGAGCAACGCCTCGTGGTATCTTCACTGAGAGGGACATAATCACTTTCCAGAACATTTTCGTTCACTGTTCCTTGCTGGTGGAATGATCTATTCAACCCGGAATGCCGAATCCCTGACAATATTCAAGAAACAGCTGAAAACTCATCTCTTCCGTTAGCACTTAACTGCATCCTGCTGAAAAAAAAAAAAACCGTCCCTAATGCTTTCACTTTTAATTTCTGCCTGTTCTAGCTTTTACTCTTCTAAACCATGTTGAAACTTTGTAGGCCTATTGCCTGCACGCATGTTTATTGCCTTTTTTTGATGAAATGCTTGTTTGGTGTCTGATAAATGAATTGAACGAACTGCAAACGTGCACCATATTTTTCTGTGTTTATGATCGTGAACTAATCGTTAACAATAAACTTATTTCAGTTGACGAGGCAACTTTTCTCATTTCATTTTTAATAGGAAGTCCTACAAAAATTACTAAAACTTAAATAAAAAGAAAACTAAATGGACATACCTTTAAAAACATAACAGAATTACTAAAACTTTAAATCATTAAATGAAAACGGAAAATAAAAACGAATTCAATATTAACAATCTTAAAAAAAAAAAAAACTAAAATAATACTAAAATAACACTGATATGATGATTGGACAAGCTCTCAAATGCAGGGTTTTGCATGGTGATATACATGATTGATAGTGTTTACATTTATAAAATGCCAAGATACAAGAAATGCTAAGAGATAGACACACAATTAAAGTCTACCATAAAGCATTTAGTTTGACGTTCATATTTTTTATTGCTGCATATTTATTTTTGTAGATATACAAAAATACAACTTTAAGTTTGCTTCAGTAAATACAAAGTTCTGTCATGAAACTCTATATGGCGCAGGCTAACAGGTTCTTTAACTACCTCCTCGTTATCACATCGTCATCTTTTGGGCACAGCTGATTGGTTCCTGCTGTATCAGCCAATGAGCTTACATGCTCAACCTTCAAATACTAAGGTAGCATTTGCCTTAGCAGTGCAGCTCGCTTTCAGAAACCCTCCACCTTCCCTTGCTCCACCTGTACAAATCTGCTACGGGTAATTCATGCAGTGGTGTAGTCTACGTGATACGCAGGTATACGCCGTATACACACTAGGAAAGGCCAAGGATTTCCGTATACCCACTTAAAAAAGCGTGTGGATACGTAACAACATCGTTTTGCAGACATCCCAAGTCTCCCGGAAGTTCCGGGAGTCTCCCGCATATTTATAGCGGCTCCCTGATGCCCGCAAATTAGTTAAATTCTCCCTCAATCTAGAGCGAGCGAGCAAGAGCGCGCATGTGAGACACAGACTGTGCACGCGCGCACGGCAGAGAGAGAGAGAGAGCGAGAGACCTTACGTCTGTGTGCTGGTGTGCACCTAATGAAGCGCATGTAAGACGGAGAGCATCCTGATTGGCTTGTTTCGGTAAGTCAACCAATCAATTGTCAGTGTGGGTGGGCTTTTATCTCTTCTCCCGAACCGAATCAGCTCAGTGTAGAAACTGGAGCGCCATGGCAGAGGGAGAGTGCCCCAAAAAACAAAAGTATAAACATAATGACAATATTGCACGCTGTACAGTTTGTAACTGACATGTTATGGTTGAGTTAAACAAGTTTCATTTCATGTGCATATTTTTCAGGTCGGCTAGTTGCCAAGGCTACATGAAAACAACAAACTCCTTAGACCTGTTTAAAATTGCAATGAAATATAAATAAAAGCAGTTTACATAAATAGTATAAGCAGCTTATGTAAATAGTAAAAGTGATCTACATAATTTTACATTTTTTTTTTTTTACAAATAATTGCATAGGCCTATAGAAATTATATATTAATGATATAAGTCTGCTTTTGTGACAGAACTTTCATTCATAAACTAACCCCGTCTGTGTTGCGAACATAGACTGTGGTTGCGATTGCGAATCACTAACGTTTTTGGACTATTGGGGACCATTTGGACACCAGCCAATCAAATAAAAAATATAGCTACCGAACAGCCAATCAGAAAATAGCATTGCTGTATCCGGGTAAGATTTAGATATTCCCACAACAACAACGTTTACATTCTGCCACCTACTGGTGGGTTAGTTTAATGTTTTATTTCCAACATTTCTTAATTGTATATTCAAAAATATTTAAAACAATCTCTCAACATTTTCAGTGTAAATGATTTAATTTAATTGGCAACAGCCCTACAGTGTCTTATTCTAATTTAATTTGTAGATCAAATTTAAGAATATAAAATGAAAGCTGAAGCATAGCCTATATTTAATAAGATTATGGGTATATTGCATTACAGATACTGGCACATGTCTAATTTAAAACATTTACACCAATAAATTACTATATGGTGATATTAGTTATCAATACACTGTAAAAAATTGAATTTCTGTTAATTAAATTGCATCAATTCACAGAAATTCAATTTGGCCAACTGAAAAATTTAGATGTGATCAGTCACTAGAACATTTTCAATTGGAGACCTGAATTTTTTTTTACAGTGTAGTTATTGTAATTAGCTATTGAAAAGAGATTCATTTTTCAATAGATAGCTTCAATAGCCTTTTTCAAGATGATATTTTGAAAAATGTTGGTAATCAGACAGTTGGCAGCACCCATTGACTTTCATAGTCTATATTTTTTCCTACTGTGTCTGATTACCAACATTTTTCAAAATATCATCTTTTGTGTTAAACAGAAGAGAGAAACAACTTGAGGGTGAGGAAATTACAACACAATTTTAATTTTTGGGTGAACTATACCTTTAAGAATGATTATACTATATGAATATGGTACCTGGAGCACAAGTTTTATCAGCTGACATGTCTTTTGTCGCTTATAATAAATTGAAATGTTGGATGGGTGCGTATGAGGCTGGGAGGGGAAAAAAAAAAAATCACAGTATACTCACTACAAAAAACTAGACTACACCACTGAATTCATGTATGCTCTATTGTACAGCAGCAGCATGTCTTACTTGCTCCCACCAGCGTGTTGTGTATGTATTGGCAGCTGCAAGGCCCGTATTTGCTCTGCAGCAGCAGCATAAAGCAGCAACAGCAGCGTAGCAGATCTATTCCGCTAAGACCAAACATATCAACATTGTCACATCCATTACCATGCCAAACACTCCGAGAGTTGTCATGACAGAAATAATTTTAAATGATTTATAATTATTAGTTTGAGAAATCATTCTTGGAGCAAAATTGCAGATGCAAAAAAAACAAAACAAAAAAAACATAGATGAACTGTGATATCTGTGCTTCCCCACTTTTAAAAAGCACAGCCGGTCCTGATCTATAGCCGCCAGCGGTCTGAGGTCTGCTTACAGTCTAGTTATTGCACAGCTAACAGAACAGACTCATATGACTGCAGGGCACTGTGCCAGTTACTGAGTTTTGACAGATTGAGTTTCATCCTGTCCTTATATATCTCTCTATCTTTCTTTCTCTCTCTCAATATACAATAACCTGAGGGTCTTGCTCAGCTGACGTCTGTATTACCCCGGTGGGGGGCTGGAAAAAAAGAGCCTATAGCTGTTCATGTGAACAGGATTCAGACAGCATCGCATTACCGCCTCAGAGAATTACAGGCATGGAAACAATGATATGGAGAATGAATGGTGCCACATTCATCCAATGTTCATTTATTCATTTATTAGATTAATTAATCTGATCACAGATCAGTTGTGCACCTTCATTCAGCGCTGCAGGAAACCAGAGAAATGTCTGGACTCGAATCACTGACCTGAAACATTACAAGGATCTAACACAAAGACAAAGTTTTCCTGACCCTGAATTACTATAATTACTCTGTTGTCTGTTTTTTTTTATTGTCCTTTTTCCCCCTACACACTCACAGTGCCCCTCTCTCTCTCTCTCTCTCTCTCTCTCTCTCTCTCTCTCTCTCTCTCTCTCTCTCTCTCTCTCTCTCTCTCTCTCTCTCTCTCTCTCTCTCTCTCTCTCTCTCTCTCTCTCTCTCTCTATCGCTATCTTATACACACACACACACACACACACACACACACACACACACACACACACACACACACACACACACACACACACACACACACACACACACACACACACACACACACACACACACACACACTCTGATTGGGTAGCTCTTAAATATTTAATAATTGTTGATGGAAACTGGCATCACTGAATCTGTTTTCCTGTAATGGTTGAATTGTTCTGGACAAATTACACAAGAAAAACTATGGCAGCTTTCAGCATGTCTCTGTGCTTCAGAATATGAGCTTCAGAATCCGAGTTTTTCCAACATTGCTTATTTAAATATTTGTGAAAATGTGACAGTTTTTGAAATGGTTCTAATTAGAGGAGAGTAAGGGGAGTAAGGAGCTGTTTACAAAGAAACACAGCTAGACCAGCACAGTCTCAGAATAATTTGTACAAGATGGCAAAATAATACGATATGTACAGCTTGCCTCATACAGAAAAGAAGTTTGGGGTAAGTAAGATTTGTTTTTAAATAAATTAATACGTTTATTCAGCAAAGTAGGGTTGAATTGATCAAAAGTGACAATAAAAGGCATTAAAATGTTGCTGTTCATTTTTAACTTTCTGGTCATCAAAGAAAATGTCATGGTTTCCAAAAAAAACAATAGACCAATCAGTCCATAATATTATGACCTTCCTAATATTGTGTTGGTCCCCCTTTTGCTGCCAAAACAGCCCGTGACCCATCAAGGAATGGACTCCACTAGACCTATCTGGCACCAAGATGTTAGCAGCAGATCCTTTAAGTCCTGTAAGTTGCGAGGTGGGGCCTCAATGGATTATACTTGTTTGTTCAGCACATCCCACAGATGCTCGATTCAAATTGACATCTGGGGAATTTGGAGGCCAGGTCAACCCCTCAAACTCGTTGTGCTCCTCAAACCATACCTGAACCATTTTTGCTTTGTGCCAGGGCGCATTATCCTGCCGAAAGAGCCACAGCCACCAGGGAATACCGTTTCCATGAAAGGGCGTACATGGTCTGCAACAATGCTTAGGTAGGTGGTACGTGTCAAAGTAACATCCACATGGATGGCAGGACCCAAGGTTTCCCAGCAGAACATTATCCAAAGCATCACACTGCCTCCGCTGACTTGCCTTCTTCCCATAGTGCATCCTGGTGCCATGTGTTGCCCAGGTAAGCGATGACACACACCCGGCCATTCACGTGATGTAATATAAAACATGATTCATCAGACCAGGCCACCTTCTTCCATTGCTCCATGGTCCAGTTCTGATGCTCACATGCCCACTGTTGGTGCTTTCGACGGTAGACAGGGGTCAGCATGGGCACCCTGACTGGTCTGCAGCTATGCAGCCCCATAAGCAACAGACTGCGATGCACTGTGTATATTGACACGTTTCGATCAGAACCAGCATTAACTTCTTGAGCTATTTGAGCTACAGTAGCTTGTCTGTTTGATCGAACCACACAGGCCAGCCTTCGCTCCCCATGTGCATCAATGAGCCTTGGCTGCCCATGTCCCCCTTCACCACTGTTTCTTCCTTGGACTTTTGATAGATACTGACCACTGCAGACCGGGAACACCCCACAACAGCTGCAGTTTTGGAGATGCTCTGACCCAGTCATCTAGCCATCACAAATCCTTACGCTTGCCGATTTTTCCAACACATCAACTTTGAGGACAAAATGCTAATTTGCTGCCTAATATATCCCACCCACTAACAGGTGCCATGACGAAGAGATAATCAGTGTTTTTCACTTCACCTGTCATGTTATGCCTGATCGGTGTATGTCCTATTACAATCACGGCAATAGGTTACAAAAACATACGACCCAACTCTATGATTTTGCCATCTTGTAGGCCTATATTTTGAACTGTTTATAAATATAAATTGATGTTCATCTAGTGCATGTTTACATCAACTACCTAAGAAAAGTGTAGACCCTAAAGTCCAAAATCATAAAAAAGCCTAATCTGCTTAGATTGATTACACGCAGGCTCATACAATCTAATGAGGGGGAATTTGATAACTTTCAGATAGCAATTAGGGTTAGTACATTTGACCATTTTTAACTCCATTACACAGCATTTCTCAGATTCTCACACAAAATCAGCATTGAAAATGCAAAAAAAAAAAGAAACATCTGGATCTACACTCACATTCACTTCCCTGTGCACTTCACTGAAGAGAGGGCACATTCATATATTCATATTTTTAAAGTTCAGTGTATATTTTCCATTTCTGGATGTTCTCTGCATGGTTTCGATGTGGCCAGATACACCAAGTTCTCTAAGGTCATTATATTATTGATATAACCGTAGATCTCAAAACTATTATATATAATTCATACCTTATATTTCTGAGTTTGACACTTATTGTGTGGGTAGAAACAGAATCTAACAGAACGAATTACAGACATAGAAACAATTATATGGGGAGTGACGAGTTACGCGTTAATCTAATGAGCCAAATCCGGTTACCCCCATGCTGAACAAAACCACAGTAACACAGCTGTAAAACTGAGAGGATTCGATTTATAGTGTGCATATAGACGCACACCAGCTGTGAGCTCAAAGGGTATCAGTGGCAATAAACCCAATCGTATGCGTCCCGTTTAAAGTCACAGAACCCAGTCACTCCAGGCTGCCTCTGACTCTCCATAAATCTGAGCATGTGTGAACTCAGAGGGATGGTAATTTCTGTAATTTCAAAGTTGTGTGTGGTAGAAGGCTGTGACATTTAACAAATGGAATTAGCATAAAAGTATGTGTGAGTGAGGCCTCTGATCCCAGGTCAGATAAAGGGGAAGTGTGCTGCAGTGGAGGTGGACTACATTATCTGTTTGGTCCCAGAGCATTTATTCAAACGCCATTTCAAAGCATTGAACAGAGTTGTAGCTGTAAATCAACATGGTGGAGATTTTAGGAGCCTCATATTCAAAAAGTGTCAACTATTAACTATTTTCATCTGGCAAAATCTTCTGGATAATTTCTATGATTTTTCTCCCAAGATGTCATCTGACTGGCAGGAACATTTTCTCAAAATGTAATGTTACAGTAATCCCCCAAATTGGAGAAATATTAAAAAATATTTCATGGTACTGCAACACATTTTATTTCATCATGGACAGACGTACACTCACACACTGTAGAGTGGGTCTTTCCTTGGTGCTTATAAAATATGAATGCGGTCCAGAGTCAAATAACTTCAGGTCTTTCTGCTCAATTTAACCTGCTGGTGATTTAATACCCTAACATTGGTTGTCGCGTCTGTTAAAAAAAAAAAAACTTTATATGCTAAAACATTAAATGTGGGTTGAAAATGTTCCTGGTCACGCCTCTTGCTCCAGGCGCTGCCCCTATGTGTTACCTGCTCTGGACAATGAAGTTAATCTAACAGTGAATGCTTAAAACAGCAACTGAACATCATACATATTAAACACAATGGATGGGTAAACATAACTTCCCATATAAAGGTCCACAATGTTACTTGGAAAATAAACTTTACATTTATCTAGAAAGCTTGAAAATTGTCTGATTATCTTGTGAATGAACACAAATCATTAAGTCGGACAAGATTCTGTAACAAAGTCTCAAATCCTTTCTGTGCTCTTAATTGTTATTTTCCGCAGCATTAAATGTCTGTAATAAGAGCAAGGTATTAAAACAGTAACAGCAGAGCTTTAATGGATATCTCAAAATTCTTCTATTGCAGCTTACAGTATGGCTAAAAATAATATGGTCTCTATGGGGAATCCTGCTGTCCTTAATACAGTTTAACATCCTTAATACAGTTTAATCACTTGAACGTAGTTTTTGGAATTATGCAAATATGCCTTTTTCCCCACGGGAGCAATTTTCCCGGTGTTTTGATTTCCACACTGGTAAACAGATCCTGGCACATTGTATTTGATTTTGATACCTAAGCTCATTTGCATGCAAGTGTGTAAATATCTGGAAGAGACAGACTTCTCGGTTTTTGTTTATCACTTTTGTTGAAATGAATTCTGCAACAACCTTTCTTATCATAACAAAATCCATCAGTCTTTCCTTCCAATCCTTCTCCTCTCTTCTCTTCTCTTTGATGGATGTAGATGAAGACTCTTAAGCGAGCTGTCAGACTTTTGTTGTGACCTACTTCAGCTGCACTGTGCTCCAGACCTACTTAACATGACCGCCATAATTATCTCTCTAACACACACACACACACACACACACACACACACGCTCACACACACACTCACACTCACATACACACACACAGTCTGTCCCCAGCCAAACACATCAAAGAACAGAGCTGCAGCCAGAACAAGATCCTTAGAGAGAGAGAGACAGAGAAAGGAAGACGAAATATATCATGGAAAAAACAATAAATCTAGGTTAGTGGCACACATGTTTGCATTCTTCATTAAGTATACTTCTTTGCGGTTTGTCTGTTGGTGTGCAGGTAGGGCTCTCACGGATGTGTGTTAGGTAAACTCAATGATTTACAGACTGATGGATATAACCGCACATGCTGCAGGGGAGTTCAACGAAAGTGTCCTTCATTATCTCATTCATAAAACATCAGATATCTCCCTCGATGAAGCGAATCTCATATGCAATAAATATGTCAGTTTTAGAGAGACATGATCATCCGTCCAACATTTATTCTCATTCTAAAAGTTAAATCAGAGGAGAATCGCTCAGTCCAACCATTTTGGCAGACATTGCATTATAAAAAATACATGTACAGTATACTCACAACAGGGGATCCCATGTGTGAAACCTTGTTAGCCAGCTACATCAATCAACCAATGACCAATTGGTGATCAGCCAAGATCTTTCACCAACAAACTAAGACCATATAAGGGGTTTTCTTCAACTTTGGGGAGTTTATGTCCTTCTGTGTCCCTTTTCAAACTTTTTCTTTTTGGCTTATGAAGGTCACTTTAATACTGTATTGGAAACCTGCCTGTATCATTTATTTGTATTACTTTTCAAATGTTTGTATGAATAGATCTAATCTTATCCCAGACACAGACTTTTAACCTTAAAATACAATATATGGAAATCTTACATAGAATTTGAATAATCAAACTGTGGTTATTTTGCCCCTATTGTTTTAAGATGTGTACTTGTTTACCAACAACAGTGCTAGGAATTTTGTCAAATTATGCAGAAAGTGTGAAAATATTGTGTGTGCAAATTCCAAGGATGAATTTAGCCTTAGCAAGACAAAGGAGTCAGCCATTTTATAATAAAAAAAAAAAAATGTAATTTCCATAACAGAATGTAATTTGAGAAGGTATAGTGGAAAAGATACTATCATTACTTTCAACAAACAAATTGTTACTGAGCAAATCAATAAACTAGAGACAGTTTAATGTTTTATAACATCCACAGGGCCAAAAGTGTTCATAGTTGAAGAAACACCAATACAACAGTTTGAAAATTGCCAGGTCAAATGCAAGCTCACCCCTACTACCAGAACATAATTTAAACAAAATGCCAAGGCAAATCCATACATTCAGACTATATCTAGTGCAGTAAATATTGCAGAAGCACATCCTATTCAAGGCTAGCGTGACTGCTAAAACATTGATAGCAAATTAATGTTACATGAAAGATCTCAAGGTCATTTAAGATCATTTTAAATGATGCAACGGAAATCATCCTGACAACTACATACTATAAAAGCACTGGGGATACACTCAGCCTACTGGTCATACATGCCTCTCTTACTGTACAGGTCATATGACTTCCTCAGAGACCGTTTTTAAAGTACCCTCAGACACTGACCGATCACCTCTGACACAAGACAGCCGGTTATTATTGATAGCGTGTCTCACCCTCTGTCACCAGAAGCTGGAATTTTTTCGCACCGTCGCACTTGCAGATGAAAATTCGAAAAACATCCGTTCAAATCAGCCTGTGCTTGTTTTTCTTGGAGTTTCTGAACCTGAAGGTCAGCTTGTTAAACTTTAGGAAAATGTCAGGATCATTTCTGCCATCTCATGAATTTGGATTTCTGAGAACTCCAAAGGTTACCAACCCAACACGTGTTCAAGGTTAGCTGATCACCTCAAGTTTAAACTTTGAACTCTTGTTCTGGATGAAATTAATGCATTTTTAAGGTCAAGTGTTGTCATCTGGAGAATATTCATCTTATGTATAAATAAAACTGCATTATGGTTCCCAACAGTCAAAGACACCATGTCCTCACTAATGACCTTGCTGCATACAGTGTGAATTTTTCATAAAACTGAACAGTGTCCTAACAAGGCCATTGTAGTAATAAAGCCTGTCCTGCCTGACAGCGTTTCGAGGGACAAGAACCAGTCTGTAGAGAAATGTTCAGATCAATGAAGTCACCTTAAATAGACACACGCACACACCACATGCACACATTGTCGTGCAGCCACAGAATGTACCAGCCTTTTTCTAACTGTCACACAGAAAATCTGGACCAAAAAACTCTCTTTAGGTCAAAAACATCTATCTGTTGTCTGATATCACTCACATTTTTGAAGAATGAAGTAAGAGAAACAACAAACCCACGTAATCTATTAAACATAGAACCTCACACACTCAGACACCACCAGGTTGAATAAAACAGGGGCCTATTTTCAGTTTCAGTCTCTTGCATCATATTTTGTGATATTGTTCTGTTTCTCTTCAGTCAAACAAATGCAGTGTCCATTGTGATTAAAGACTGACCAGACAAATTACTCTGAACACACTGCACACTTTAACACTTGCTATTTGATTTAGTCTCTAATTCATTTAGCTTCCTCTTCAATCTAAAGAAAGTGACTTTGGCTGCATACAGCAGCAACATACACGTATGCAGATGTCTAAGGTGTTTGTATGCTAAATACATTGACAACAGTGTCTGTTAGCATTCAACTCAATAGCAGTTTGACCTACCTCTCACTGACCTCAAACGCAGCACGTCTAATCAAACTGCATAGTATTTTGGCTCAGCATTTGTTACTTGTGTTCGGCTGGTGCATAATACTTAGGCTGTCATTTACAAAAAAATTTCTATTCAGACAATGTCATGTTAAAAGTGAAGTATGTAAGATTTTTCATTTTAAAATACATTCTCTTAAACCAGTTTATTGTTCATTGACTAGCCTAGCATGCCATTAATGGGTTTATCTCCCCCAAAAGTTTAAACACTGAGCCAGGCACCACCAAAACATTGAAAGAGGTCTGCTCAGATCTGTACAAACTCAATTTATAGCGAGAGTTTGGGGCGTCTACTGTAACAGGCTGAGCCACAGGGTGTTTAGCTGCTGTGGGACCATGACTGACGCTTTGGGAAAAGACATAGATACAGATCCAGATACAGAAGTGCAAGCCAAATTTCTCTGCATTTAGACCTTCAATGATTAAACAGGTCATGAACACATCGAATCGAACGGGGCATTGCGATGCAACATACTACAATGGATGCTTCAATACAATCATCATGCATCTGTTCAGAAAGATAAACGTATCCATTTATAATGTTTACTTTGATGTGTACCATGTAGCCAGTGTCTAATAGTTGTTGCGCATTATGTAAAAAAAATGTGCCCGGTGCAGATACTGTTGGAGGGGTTTATTATAAGCTATAGAGCAGGGATGGGCAACTCCAGTCCTCGAGGGCCACTGTCCTGCAAAGTTTAGCTCCAACCCTGATAAAACTCACCTGCCTGTAGCCTTCTAGTAATCCTGAAGACATTGATTAGCAGGTTCAGGTGTGTTTGATTAGGGTTGGAGCTAAACTTTGCAGGACAGTGGCCCTCGAGGACTGGAGTTGCCCATCCCTGCTATAGAGTGTTGGCCTTCTCAATTACTTACTCATGACACATACCAACACAGCTAAAAGTATGTTGGACCTTTTATTGAATAGCCTACTTTTAACTGTTGAGACATGACTTTTACAAGTACCTGTAAGATCTGATTGAGTTGGGGGAGGCGCAAAAATATTGCAAAATATGCGTAGTTTTTGAAATTCCACTAGTTCGCTAGTTAGTATCGCAGATACTACATAATTCACCTTTAATTATGTTCATAGTAATATTAATACTTGTCAAAGTTTGATTTTAAGGACATTTTTTGTTCAACATACTAGCTTCACTGATAACAGCTGAACAATGCACTACAGATCATCTTCCCTTTTTGTAGTCACAGAAAAATGTTGTCTTCAGACCTATGTGCCCTTGTGAAAAAGCGAAGGAACGGTCTGTGTCAAGGGAGAATCAAGACATAAAAGTACGCGTCCTTCAGGTCAATCGCTGCAAACCAGTCTTGGGGACGGATGCACCCAAAGATGCGTTTCTGCATTAGCATCTTGAACGGCAGCCTGTGCAGGGACCGATTCAAGAACTTCAGGTCCAAGATTGGCTGTAACCCACCTCTTTTCTTGCGTACAATGAAGTATGGGCTGTAGAAGCTTGTCTTCATATCGGCTGGAGGGACCGGCTCTATCGCATCCTTTGTCAATAGGACTGCGATTTCCGCCCGTAAAAAAGGAGCACCCTCCTTCAGCAAGGAGGTGAAGTGGATGCCCCTGAACTTGGGGGGTCGCCTGGTGAACTGAATCACATAGCTGAGTCTGATGGTACGGATAAGCCAGTGAGACGGGCTGGGAAGCACTAGCCAGGCTCCCAGCAACCGAGCAAGTGGGACCGACATAGACGTACCCGCAGTGGGGCAGCGAGGCGGCATGCAGGGACCCGACTCGGACGGCGTAGCGGCCTGAAGTGGGGACTGAGTGTGCAGTGCAACACTTACCTGCTTCTGCTGAGGGGGCGCAAGGGTGTGTGGAGGCATCTTGAGTGTGTCCCTACTGGTGATGGGAGAGGCACCTGAGGGTGACAAGGCATAGCGTCGTGCACTGCCAAGCGCGCTCTCTTGGCACCCAGAGATATTGGAACAGCTCTTTTATTGAAGATTTGGGGGAACACAAATTAAACATGAACAAAAGATTATCCCCCGGCCCTCCTCCGGAGTGGTGTGGACAGCATCTTCCAATGAGCTGTCCCCTCCATCTCTGGGGAGGCCCATCTCAGGGTCGCTTGGACTTCCGCTTGCTACCTGGCTTAGCAGCAGCCTGAGCAGGCTGGGCGGCCTTCCTGCGGCCCACTTCGCGCTGTTGCCCATTAGAGTGGACATAAACTTACAGGCCTTGGATGGGAGACGCAGATTACCATGCCATGTTGCATCGCGTGCCATGTTGCATCGCGAAGTCACGCTCCACTGGCGGGATCTCCACGTACCCCTTGGCTGGCCCACTATCAAGGGTAGTGAGGATTGAAGAGCCACTGAGCCGGTTTCTGGCAGAAAAGGGTGCCGTCCATGACCTAGTGAGCTCCTCATGCACTTCCGGGAAGAAGGGCACTGGGGCGGGGCGCCACCCCAAGATACCAATCATTCAACCTAGAAGACTCGGGACACTATGGAGGGTTCCACGTGAGCCGGACCTTTCCAGCGGCCCAGGAAAGCATAGCTGTCAATTTTGGGTCCGTCTCGGGCAACGCTACTCTCCCAGAGGGAGGCAACGCAGCAGAGTCTTCATCCCCAGATGACTGAAGCTTCCCCTCCGATGCAGCGATCGACATCCTGTCATCTGCTGGAGCTCCGAAAGTCACTACTGAAAGCCCATAAGATTGCTTCGGTGGGGTAGCCCTAACCGTAATCCTCAGGTCACCCTGGCTATTCGCCGAAGTTGCTCTATTCTGCTGTCCAGCAGGAATAGCTCTAGATTGGGGTATATGTAAGGGGACTACGCTTTCTCGAAGGTAGGTGAGTCTTAACCTCAATGCCGAAATAGTCATGTTCCAGCAGTGGGTACACAAACTATCCACAAACGCTGCCTCAGTGAGCTGAATCCCCAAACACATAAGACAACGATTGTGATCGTCAGCTGGTGACAGGGAATAGCAGGGAATAATCTCTGTATAATTCGTTAATTCTTCACATTTTACCTGTTACACCACAGTTCTGTTTCTTGCTCATTCATCTTATATTTGCTCTGTGTACAACGTTCCAAATCAAGACTGTCCCTAATAACTCCAAAAATGTTAATTTTCCACTTACCCTCATGCTGTTCCAATCATATACTCTTTTTTTTCATAATTTGATGCATAAAAAATACAATAACTTACTATAACTCCAATTTATAATAGCTATGAAAGTACAGGAATCAACCAAACCCTAATTCCAGCTCAACCCTATAGTAAGTACATGTAGTTAATTAATACACAGTACTAAAATATATAATTACACTGTAACAATGACATTGTAAAATAAAGTGTAACCCAATCTTCACCCAACACTTATTTTGTGTTTCACAGAAGAAAGACAGGCATACAGGCTTGAAACATCATGAGGGTGAGTAAATGAGGACAGAATTTTCATTTTTGGGAAAATATACCTTTAAGACCTGCGAGATAACCAAGAAAACAGAGATTAGGTGGATACAAATGGGAAAAAAAAACACAAACAAGCACACAAAAAGATTTCCCTCACAAAGATTGGATAGCTTTCTAATTTTCTTTCACAATGTGTCCATGGAATGTTTTTCAAAGTTTCTTTCTTTTATTCCCCTTCGTTATTTTCCTTTAGGCCATCCGGAATTAGTCACTTGAATATTTAAAGCAAATTTTATTTAGCCACAAACGCATTTGGTTTTGCCTAATGTCTGTCCTGATGTACACTGAGATATTTTATAGCACCATCTTAGGTTTGCAATGCTCATTGTTTTTTTGTTTTGTTTTTTTTTGTCACAGGGCTCTTACCTCCACCGCTTATGCTTACCAAGAACCAAGAATAAACCTGCGTGGTCCATCAAACAAACACATATTAGCCCTGAAGCTTGAATGATGTAAATATTAATGTTTTTAAAGGCATGTCCTTCATAAACATCACCACCACTGCCCTCATTAACATGCTCATCACCTGCATACACCTCCAGTCGCCACTGTTCACACCTGCTCAACAGTTCCTCATTATATCCGTCACTCAAACGTTGGCCACACTGATCTCCTTTTGGCTTGCGGCTGTTTTTTTCTGCTGGACCGTGTGCATGTGTGTGTGCGAGAATTAGGCTCTACTTCAGAGAGCCACACTTTTCACCTGCACAGAAAAGGTCATCCTTTATTCATCAAAAAAAAAAGATGAATAGCAAAGGGAGATATGAGGAACGTCATAGCAGGGTGGGGTGTTTTTGACGGCTTTTGACTTAGATTCACAGCTTTAAATGAAACCTCTGTGGAGTGTCTGCTGGGGTGGGCCGGGCAGCGCACATTTGGGTCAAGCTGAGCTGAACGTGACTTACTTTCTCTTTGATGTTCTCAGCATGGTCCAGAGCAAAGTTAGGTGATGTCCACTTTTAGCTATCATCATGCGGTCTTGTGGATGCAATCAGTATTTACAAAGTAATGGGAATATGATATTTATATTATAGATTTAAATATGGGATTTATTACAGAATTAATTTTATAGTAGTATAAGAGATGCAGTTTGTGAGCACATGTACTTTATAAGACTTCCAACTAGTAGTGTCAGCCTTTCCAAACATTTGTTTATTAGCACGCTTTTTGTGTTTGTATTTGTAAAGACAAAATCATCTGACAGGTTTGTCAGCTGACTGAAGGAAGGTTTGGCTGGTCACCAATGGGCATCTAATAAAATTAAAGAAATTGTGTTTTTTTTATGCGGTCTATTGATTTTACCTCGTAAATAATTACTTGAAATCAATTTTGAAGAGATATTGATGTTCTTCTTGGAAGCAGCATCCTGATATCATATTGCAAATATATTTTGGCACCGCTAATTATTAACCAAAGTCAATCCCAAAGTCTTATCCAAATGTATAATTGAAAATTGTTTAAATGTTTTATTTATTTTGAAAAAAAAAAAAAATGGCTGGTTGGCCTTGGACAAAACTTCAAAAATAACTTGAAAAAAATTTCATGAATCTTTATTTTTTATCTTCATAACTAAAAGTACAACATAACCATAATTATATATACACTCACCTAAAGGATTATTAGGAACACCATACTAATACTGTGTTTGACCCCCTTTCGCCTTCAAAACTGCCTTAATTCTACGTGGCATTGATTCAACAAGGTGCTGAAAGCATTCTTTAGAAATGTGGCCCATATTGATAGGATAGCATCTTGCAGTTGATGGAGATTTGTGGGATGCATATCCAGGGCACGAAGCTCCCGTTCCACCACGTCCCAAAGATACTCTATTGGGTTGAGATCTGGTGACTGTGGGGGCCATTTTAGTACAGTGAACTCATTGTCATGTTCAAGAAACCAATTTGAAATGATTTGAGCTTTGTGACATGGTGCATTATCCTGCTGGAAGTAGCTATAAGAGGATGGGTACATGGTGGTCATAAAGGGATGGTCAGAAACAATGCTCAGGTAGGCCGTGGCATTTAAACGATGCCCAATTGGCACTAAGGGGCCTAAAGTGTGCCAAGAAAACATCCCCCACACCATTACACCACCGCCTGCAAAGTGGTAACAAGGCATGATGGAATGTCTCAACAGAAATCGAGACTCATCAGACCAGGCAACATTTTTCCAGTCTTCAACTGTCCAATTTTGGTGAGCTTGTGCAAATTGTAGCCTCTTTTTCCTATTTGTAGTGGAGATGAGTGGTACCCGGTGGGGTCTTCTGCTGTTGTAGCCCATCCGCCTCAAGGTTGTGCGTGTTGTGGCTTCACAAATGCTTTGCTGCATACCTCGGTTGTAACGAGTGGTTATTTCAGTCAAAGTTGCTCTTCTATCAGCTTGAATCAGTCGGCCCATTCTCCTCTGACCTCTAGCATCAACAAGGCATTTTCGCCCACAGAACTGCTGCATACTGGATGTTTTTCCCTTTCCACACCATTCTTTGTAAACCCTAAAAATGATTGTGCGTGAAAATCCCAGTAACTGAGCAGATTGTGAAATACTCAGACCGGCCCGTCTGGCACCAACAACCATGCCACGCTCAAAATTGCTTAAATCACCTTTCTTTCCCATTCTGACATTCAGTTTGGAGTTCAGGAGATTGTCTTGACCAGGACCACACCCCTAACTGCATTGAAGCAACTGCCATGTGATTGGTTGATTAGATAATTGCATTAATGAGAAATTGAACAGGTGTTCCTAATAATCCTTTAGGTGAGTGTATTACACATTGTTTTCTAGGGAATAAATAGTACCTTTAGAATGATCACAATGTGTACAAAATGATTTTCATCATTGTAGTGTCAAAAATGAAGTAGGCTATTAGTGACCACTAAATATATTTAGTTTACATCTCAATCTCATCTAAGTGAGAGTTTTTTGGCCAAAATAATCTGCAATATGTACCAGATCAAGTCATTCAGACAGGCTTTGTGTGATATTCAGAGGTTCACCTTGTACACACCATTAGTGATCTGAGGGAAGATCCATCTGTGTAATGGCTGGAATCCTTCATCTCTTCATGCTGTGTGGAAAATTTCATTACTGTACATACATAATTAATACAGCAATAATAGTTATTCTTGCTTCTCTGTCTCATTGGATGCCTTTGAGCCCTATCCATGGTCGGCCTGTGTGGAAATAACATAAAGAGTAAGACATGACAGCTTTGTATCGATGTCAAATGGATTAATAAAGTTACATTACATTGTATGACAAACGCCACTGGCTAACCTTGCTAATCTGCCCCAGAAGCTATCAAGGGAAAAGATGTACTCAAAAGTAACTTCTATAACTGATTTGTAGCATTTTTCTTTCTAGTGGTTCTTCTCTGTTGTTGTGTGCGTGAGCCTGAGAGTCTGCCAGCCTGAGACATACATCAAAACCTTCCAGATCAACAGCGCTAGCGCTCGCTCTGCTATGCCTACAGAGTAATGAACAGATGACAAGTGTTAGCAAAGAAGCTAAATTATTCTGTTTCTCATATTGAATTTTTTAAAAAGTAATTAGCGTGCAGGCTAATGTAATGAATTGTTAATTAGTAGCGTTGTCAGACGCCGAGCAGTGATGGATGTTTGGCTAGCTGAAGCTGCAAAGGCGATCAAACGGGTCTGAATTCTTTCTTAAAATATGCTAATCCACTGTCCTCAAAGATTTCCGGACATGAAGCAGGTATTGAAATACTTGTGCGCTGAATGTCTGGTAATGAGTAGCAGGCTGTCCTATCTGTTTAAATTAAAACTCAAAGACATCCTCAGCCACGCCCCCTCTGCAGCAGATCCATGCTTACCAACAAGGTTGCCTAGCACCAGTTGCTAAGTTACCACTAAAGCCTGATGTTCCTCTACAGGCAGTGGTGCAAATGTTATGTTAGTTTCTAAATATAGAAAGCGTTCTGATTTACTAGTGTCATTGTAGAAGTGCCTTTTCTGCCTGGCTCAGAATAGAACACAGGGCTTTTTCCTTAAATAACACACAACCCAATCATTTTGTGACTTAAATGTACATAATTATTTCTTAATTATCATGTGGGCACTGTCTGGATTTGTTGACGTGACTAATTGTTCGAGATGAAAATAAAGACTAGACAATCTGTTAGCGTTGTTCTTCAGGTCATTGGCTCCATGTGCAGGGAAATCAATTCGTTTTGTGCACAAGAGCGGAAATTGTACATTTCTATGAGCCTGTCACTATTCTCTCATGCTGTAAATGAGAATCATTTCCAGATCATCACCTCAAAGAGCAGTCGACACTCAATGGTGACCACAACAACCCCCCTCGACCCGGTGAGACACCAAACAAAACCAGAAGGAAAGGACAAAACTGTAGGCAATCAATAAATGTTCCTCAATCAAGATGCATTTCAGCTGTGGTTCCTTGGCCTGTGTGTGTGTGTGGACATATGCTAACAGGACAATGACGAAGAAAGGTGCTGCCAGTCTGCTTCAGAGCTGTTTCTCCATCACCCATCCCCCTGGGGCCACCATTGTGTGTCTGGGTTTTCTATCAACGAGACTAATTTAAACCACCCTCAAGAGAGTGAAAGAGAAATATCGAGCTATGTTCTTCGAAATGCTGCAATCTTCCATCCACCATCACCTATAAATGCACACGCAAATAATCTGCACGGCTGAAGTGATGAGCATTGCTAAAAGGGTAACACTTTAGAATAATGGTCCGTCATTAATAGGTAACTATGCAGGAAGTAATGCAGGACTAATGAGTAGTACTACATTAACACTTCAGCTACTACTACTAACTAATATAGAAACAAGCGTAACTAATCAGTAAGTAATATCAAATTTAGGAGATAGTACCTTGTTAATCAATACTTAATGAATGAGATTAGCCTCATTAATAAATATTAACTAACTGACAAATTATAAAGAATCATCTTTTTTACTCTGAATAAATTCATAAAATGCATCACTAGTAACTCAAGGGTGAAGGGTTGCAGGAACTACTAGTGATCTGGGCTGAATTTTCCGATGACGTCTCTAAGCGCGCTACGAAGACTCTAAAGGTATTTCTTAACGAAAGGTATACCGTTTCTAGGCGTGTTCCCCGAACTATATCTTTGGAGGTTGCTTAAGGTATACCTTCTTTAGTGCGCCGTTAGCGGTGCTGAATTGGTTTATCAATGGCTCAAAAATCGATTATTCACTCTATCAGGGGCTGTTTAACTGCGTTATGTGAGAAAGTGGTGTTCTTTATAATAGAAGCCCTTCAGAAATAGTTGAAATTGCATTCATCAGGACTCGTGAGATCTTTTAAATATACTCCAAATTGCAAACTAAATCCAAAACTGTGGATATTTTATATAATTTTGAAATGATTGTGCAAACCCGCAACCTCTCATGCCCAAACGTATCATGAATCAACCCGCTACGCTAACTGCCATTTATATTATCATTATGTATTTTGTCATAGTCTTCATCTACTCCACAAGCAGGGATAATTGCCTGCATCACATTATTGGTGTAAATCACTAATTTCTGTTATTGGATGACCTACTCAATAAAGGCACAACACGCGAAACATAATCAACAGCTACAGCGGAGAAAAGTGACAGAAAGAGAAGAGCGGCAGCAGCTGAATTTCGGAGTTTGTCTTGACAAAGTCAGACCAACAAGATCTAAAAGCTGCTGAATTTGCTGCCGTGGCAGACAAAATTTATCTTGAATTACAGCTTCTGACATGGTAGCCAGGGGACTAAAGTTTTCACCGATGAAATAGTGCACATAGAAATGGCTCTGTGGACGGCATCCGCCTTTGATTTAGCACAACTATTCGCTGTATCGCTGCCATAGTTTGACCAATAGACTCCATAATGGTTTGCCAGCTGATATACCTTTGGATAATATAATTAAAAGGCTAACAGCCAGCAGTGTAATGACAATTGTATTCTTTGCAAGAAAACACTTCAATTAACAGAATTATATTGGTATAGATTGAGATGTAAAGAAACAGTGGTGGCCACTGTCGGAATTATCTGTAAATAGTAATAAGGTACAGCTAAGAGTGGTCCAGACCAACCTTACGAACGAATGTCTTACAGAAGGCATACTTTAAGATCATTTAGGGAAAAACGTATTAACGTTAAGGTACACCTTAAGGTACAACTTAAGAATGACGTAGAAGGTTTCGTGAAATCCAGCCCTGGACCATTATTTTAAAGTGAAAAAGATGGTTTTTCACTTTAAAATAATGGTCCAGATCACAAGTCCTTGAAGAGTGACTAGGTAATTGAGTAATTACTGATACATTTTATGACTTTATTCAGAGTAAAGAAGGACAATCTTCAATAACTTTTTCACTTTAAAATAAAGGTCCAGGTCACTAGTAGTTCCTGCGTAGTGACTAGGTAACACTTGAGTAATTAGTGATGCATTTTATGACCACATTGAGAGTAAAAAACGTCTCGGTTACGTATGGTAACCCTCATTCCCTGAAGGAGGGAACGGAGACGTACGTCGGACGTACCGACGAATTGGGATCACTTCTGGGAGCCCCTATCAGCTTCGAGCTATCTAGAACCGGCCAATGAACAATTGGCGTGCGAGATTTGCATCTCGCGCTCCGCCCCGCGCCGCGGGTATAAACAGGAAGCGAGAGCGAATGCACGCTGTTTTTCACTGAGGAGCCACACGTAGTGGCTCGACCTGCAGTGATGGTACAGCAACTGTGGCGACGGGACATACGTCTCCGTTCCCTCCTTCAGGGAACGAGGGTTACCATACGTAACCGAGACGTTCCCATTCAGTCGGTCACGTTCGACGTACGTCGGACGTACCGACGAATTGGGATCCCCTATGGAAAACGCCATAGTTACTATCACTTCCAGCGCCCAGCGATGAGCCCCACGGACCCCGATCTGATGCGGGCGGGTAGGTTCACGCAGGGAGAGTCCAAGCTGCTGTTCCGCAAGACCCATTCAGCTGACTGTATTGGATAACGCTGGGAAAGCGTGCCTGTGAGGGCAGCTGCGGAAGCCACATCATGCCCAGAGGGAGTTAACATGTGGAGAATACACGAATGGGCTGGCCGTGGGCAGCACAACATACGGAAGTCCCAGGGGTGGCCCCGGCCAATTAGGAGGGAGACAACACGTACCTGGGACGGCAGAGGAACTCTGCCGAGGGAAAGACACGGGCTCGCAGTAGGGAGCCGTACCGTGGAAGAATACACATATGGGACCGCCGTGGGGGTCACTACATACGGAACCCAGCCTAACACAAGTTCCACCAATGCATACGAGTGTTAGACCTGGCGTCGAACGCTCCGCCACGTCCGACTGCCGCGGGTTGCGGAGGACTCAACAGGGTTCGCCGTTCCGGGGAACTCGACTGGAGCAGAATAAGCGCACGCATCCGTCTACCATAGGGGAGGGAATGGCGCAGCAAGCCAACACTAGAACAGGCATTTCGGTGAGCACACAGGAAGATACCGGCTCTACACGGAGGCTATAGAATCTAGCGAACGTGTTAGGTGTCGCCCAGCCCGCAGCTCTACAAATATCTGTCAGCGAGGCGCCACGAGCCAGCGCCCAGGAAGAGGCAACACCCCTAGTGGAGTGGGCTCTTAACCCGAGCGGGCAGGGCACGTCTTGGGACTGATAAGCCAAGACGATGGCATCCACTATCCAGTGGGCCATCCTCTGCTTGGAGACAGCCTTTCCCTTCTGCTGTCCTCCGTAACAGACGAAGAGCTGCTCTGAGGTCCTGAAGCTTTGCGTTCTGTCCACGTAAGTCCGGAGAGCACGGACGGGACAGAGAAAAGCTAGGGCTGGGTCTGCCTCCTCCGAAGGCAGCGCTTGCAGGCTCACCACTTGGTCCCGAAAGGGAGTAGCGGGAACCTTGGGCACGTATCCAGGCCGGGGTCTCATGATCACATGAGAGTTACCGGGCCCGAATTCCAGGCACGATTCGTCGACCGAAAATGCCTGCAGGTCCCCTACCCTCTTGATGGAGGCCAACGCAATCAGGAGTATAGTCTTTAACGACAGGATTTTCAACTCAGCTGACTGCAGAGGCTCAAAGGGTTCTCTCTGTAGTGCAGTAAGCACCAGAGCTAAGTCCCAAGAGGGTATAGAGGGAGGACGAGGCGGATTTAATCTCCTCGCTCCCCTAAGGAACCTGACGATCAGATCGTGCTTACCTAGAGATTTCCCATCTACGAGCTCATGATTAGCGGCGATAGCGGCGACATAGACCTTGAGGGTGGAGGGAGACAGCCTTCGCTCCAACCCATCCTGTAGAAAGGTAAGCACAGATGCGATCGAACATCTTCGGGGGTCTTCTCGGCGAGAAGAGCACCAATCGACGAACAGGTTCCACTTCAACGCATAGAGGCGCCTCGTAGAGGGGGCTCTAGCGGAAGTGATGGTGTCAACTACCGCTTGCGGTGGGTCACCTAGAACCTCCGCGTCCCGTCCAGGGACCAGACATGGAGTTTCCAGAGGTCTGGACGCGGGTGCCATAGGGTGCCCCGTCTCCGAGTCAGGAGGTCCTGCCTCAGAGGAATGGGCCAGGGAGGTGCTGTCGCAAGGAGCACTAGTTCCAGGAACCAAGTCCGGTTGGGCCAATACGGAGCGACCAACAGGACCTGCTCCTCGTCCTCCCTGACTTTGCACAGTGTCTGCGCAATAAGGCTCACTGGGGGAAAACGCATACTTGCGTTCTTCCCGGGGCCAGCTGTGGGCCAGGGCATCCGACCCGAGGGTCCCCTCGGTCAAGGAATAAAACCACTGACAGTGGGTCGTCTCTGGGGAGGCAAACAGGTCTACCTGCGCGGCCCCGAAACGACTCCAGATTAGCTGGACCGCCTGGGGATGGAGTCGCCATTCTCCCGGAAGTACCTGCTGACGTGACAGCTCGTCAGCCGCACGATTGAGCAGGCCCGGAATGTGAATAGCACGAAGCGACCTCAGATGCTTCTGACTCCATAAGAGGAGATGGCGGGCGAGTTGCGACATGCGACGGGAGCGTAGACCACCCTGTTTGTTGATGTACGCTACGGCCGCAGTGTTGTCCGTCCGGACCAGAACGTGCTTGCCTCTGAGCGGCACTTTGAAGCGGCTGAGTGCAAGACGAACTGCTAACAACTCGAGGCAATTGATATGCCATTGCAGCTGAGGCCCCGTCCACAGGCCCGAAGCTGCAAGCCCGTTGTACGTGGCACCCCAACCCGTGGATGAGGCATCCGTGGAGACAACGGAGTGCCTGGACACTTGTTCTAGGGGGACTCCCGCCCGGAGAAACAAAGGGTCCGACCACGGGCCGAAGGTTTGGCGGCACCTCGGAGTCACTTGGACGTGGAGGGAACCGCTGTGCCACGCCCATCTCGGGACTCGATCGTGTAGCCAGCGTTGAAGCGGTCTCATATGAAGCAATCCGAGCGGCGTTACTGCAGCTGCGGATGCCATATGCCCCAGGAGCCTCTGAAAATGTTTCAGTGGAACCGCTGTCCTGCCTTTGAACGAATTCAGGCAGTTCAACACCGACTGGACGCGCTCCTCGGTGAGGCGCGCAGTCATGGCGACCGAGTCTATCTCCATACCGAGAAAAGAGATCCTCTGCGTGGGGCAGAGTTTTCTCTTCTCCCAGTTGACCCGAAGTCCCAACTGGCTGAGGTGACTGAGCACCTTGTCCCTGTGTTCGCACAACTGCCCTCGCGACTGGGCAAGAATCAGCCAGTCGTCGAGGTAGTTGAGGATGCGAACACCATGCTCTCTCATGGGAGCAATGGCCGCCTCCGCAACCTTCGTAAAGACGCGGGGCGAGAGGGACAGGCCGAAGGGTAAGACGCGGTACTGACATGCCCGTCCCTCGAACGCGAAGCGCAGAAAGGGCCGGTCGAGGGGAAACGAGAATGAAAGTACGCGTCCTTCAGGTCGATCGCTGCAACCAATCTTGGGGACGGACGCACCTGAAGATGTGCTACTGCGTTAGCATTCTGAACGGCAGCCTGTGAAGGGACCGGTTCAAGAATCGCAGGTCCAAGCGAACCCGCCGCCTTTCTTGGGTACAATGAAGTACGGGCTGTAGAACCCGGACCTCATATCGGCTGGAGGGACCGGCTCCATTGCGTCCTTCGCCAGTAGGACTGCGATCTCCGCCCGGAGCACGGGGGCGCTCTCCTTCGCTACTGGGAAGTGAACGCCCCCAAACTTAGGGGGACGCCTGGCGAACTGAATCGCATAGCCGAGTCTGATGGTACGGCCCCGAGACGGGCTGGGAAGCTCTGGCCAGGCTTCCAGACACCAAGCAAGGGGATTAACCACAGACGTACCCGCAGCGGGGCAGCGACGCGGAATGCAGGGATCCGACTCGGACGGCATGGAGCGGCCCGAAGTGGGATCTGAGTGTGCTGTGCAACACTTACCTGCGTCCGCGGAGGGGGCGTGCAAGTGTGGGGAGGCCGCTTGAGTGCGTTCCCACAGCCGGCGCCCCCTGCTGGCGAAGGGAGAGGCGTCTGAGGGTGGCGAGGCATGGGAGCGTCGACCACCGCCAAGCGCGCTCCCAAATGAAGGAGGGGCTGAGCGTGGCAAGGCTTTGCGGCGTTGCGCACGGTCTGCCTCACCTCCTTCCTCAGCGGGGAACAAGAGTGGCGAGGCATAGCGTCGCGCACTGTTGTCCACGCACCGCTGAGAAGAGGGGAATGAGAGTGGCGAGGCTTTGTAGCGTCACACACTGCCATTCTCGCCCTCTTGTGGGGAGGGGAATGAAAGCGGCGAGGCTCTGTAGCGTCACACGCTGCCATTCCTGAACTCCCGAGACCCCAAGGTATTGGAACTGCTCTTTTTTTTTTTTTGGTACCACTGGCTGTTTTTAACATCAGTGGCGGAACAGAATTACTAATGGTTTTCCACCCGGCCCTCCTCCGGGGAAGAACAGTTCCAAACCAAATCCGGGTCAATTGTGTTTCTGGACCAGGGTGGACATCGTCTAGCCAAGGGCCAGCGCTGTGCGCAGCTCAACCTCAGCTCAGAACTACCCTCGTGCATTAAGCAGGGCGGAGGTGGCCTGCCAGTGGCACTGCCACCCCACCGATGAGGGTAGTGAGAGAGAGGAAAACTTTATACAGATTATGGCCCTATTGGTGTTCCATATTTTGGCACCAATAGTTCCACAATGCCAAAGCCTTCCAATGCACATCCGAAAAAAGGCAAGGGGCAGGCAAGGCGATTTACGTGTTGCACTATGCCTCAGCCATCCGGGAAAGCATGGCTGTCAAGTATGAATCTGATTTAGCACGAGCGCCCACTATTACGGTGGGAATCTCAGCATCATCTTCATTTTCAACACATAACAGCCCTCTCTCCGATGCAGTGATTGACATCTGTCCTCTGCTAGAGCCCCAAATAAAATGCTAGGTCCCCTTTCAAGGACCAGCAATCCCATCTGTAAGCTACCAGCAGACACGTGAGACAGTGGGCGTGGCCGTGAGATGGCACACGGCGCGCTGATCACTCAAGCCCTTATGAAAAAGGCAAGACGAACAGCGCGCCGACGTGGCCATGCTCTCGTGAGAGAGCATAGACCACCCACGAACACAGTCTCAACATGCTTGCGATGCGATAGAGGAGTGAGGGGCCCACAGAGATGTACGCGGCGGGAAACCTCACTGTAATCCTCAGGCCACCCAGGCTTATCAGCCAAAATAGTCCCCCCTCTGGTGCACCAGAAAAGAGACTAGATCGGGGTATAAGCGAAGGGACTCAACCCCGTTTGAGGCATCATAGTCTCGACCGCGCATCGGAGGCGCCGAGTGACGCGCGCAGAGTTGCCGTGGCAACCCGCGCTGTCACCCGGCAGCCAGACGGCACACGGCGCGCTGAACACTCAAACCCTCACGCGGAAGGTGAGATGACCAGCGTGTCGACGTGATCCCGTTCCCCTGGGAGAACATGGATCACCCACGACACAGTCTCAACATGTTTATGCGAGAGGGATCGTGGCCGTCAGGACAGGAAACAACCGCATCCAGAAACGCACGGGTTGAATGCCATCTTGAAAAAGACGCAGCGTCACCCGTGTACTCTTTTGTGAGGAAACGCTCTGTGCTGAAGCACTCAGGGGGAAACGCGACAGCGCACGGGATTGTAGTGCAGCCCGTGCCTGTACTCAATACAGGAAAACGCCCAAACCAGACCAACAGAAATTTGTTGCTGTGAAAACAGCAGTTTTCTCTGTAGCGCAGAGGCAGCTGATGAGTCTTCCGCGGTCCCGCTGGAATGTGCCGTCTCTCCAACACGCGTTTCTCCTCTTCTCCGGTTCTTTCAAACTCTTTAATGTCTTGCTGATAGCAGCGAACTCAATTTGAGTCGTCTTCATCTGCCGTGTGGCTCCGAAGTGAATGACAGCGTGCATTCGCTCTCGCTTCCTGTTTATACCCGCGGCGCGGGGCGGAGCGCGAGATGCAAATCTCGCACGCCAATTGTTCATTGGCCGGTTCTAGATAGCTCGAAGCTGATAGGGGCTCCCAGAAGTGATCCCAATTCGTCGGTACGTCCGACGTACGTCGAACGTGACCGACTGAATGGGAAAGACAATTTCTCACATCTCAGACACGTTAATGTTGTGATTAGTAATTTATTAGTAATTCTTTATCATTTGTCATAGTTACCTAGTAGTTCTTAGTGATGCCAATCCCATTCAGTAATTATTGATTACCTAATCAGGAACTATCTTAGTCCTAAATTTGATATTACTTACTGATTAGTTAAGCTTGTTTCTATAATTAGTTAATAGGAGTAGCTGAAGTGTTAATGTAGTACTACTCATTAGTCCTGCATTACTTCCTGCATAGTTACCTAGTAATGACAGACCATTATTCTAAAGTGCTACCTCTAAAAGAAATAAATCTATTTGCTTAACAATTTGTCAATAACATGGTGGTAGCGTCATATTATTTAAATATTGAAGCTTATAGCTTATTGAATATAAGCTTATTCATTTATTGATAATGTGAGTAATATTTGAATATTGTTTTTTTCATTAATGGGATAGTTCACCCAAAAAATTAAATTCTGTCATAATTTACTCACTCTCATGTTGCTCCAAACCTGTAAAAATGTTTTTCTTCTGCTGAACACAAAAGAATATATTTTGATGGTATGTTGGAATGTTGGTAACCAAACAGTTGATGGACCCATTGACTTCCATAGTGGGGAAAAAAATACTATGGAAGGTCTCGTGAGTTGTGTGACATGAGTTCTCCGCATGAAAGTTACATTAACGTGCTACTACATTTCTCTCAGAGGTGGGAAATTAAATTAAATTGAATGTGGAGAATTTTAACTGTGACAAGATGATTGACAGGGCAGTTTAAACTGTGACAGGACGCATGCAACTAAGGGACAGAGCTGTCTGTTAAAGACGCAATTATGACGAAGTAGTATGTCCCAAAGCTTACCTACTCTTCTACACACTCAAAAGTATGCGCTTTTTTCCTCACAAAAACAGTACTTTAGGGCAGAGTATAAATAAAAGAATTGGAATGCAGCATCTGATTTAGGAATGAATCAATCTTTGAGTCGATTCTTGTCAATGAATAAGTTGACCTTGATGTTGAAAGATGACTTTAAATCAAACCAATTTAAAAATAAACATTCATTCATCAACTTATTCATTATATATTATATACCGATCATGCATAACATTATGACCTAATATTGTGTTGATCCCCCTTATGCTGCCAAAACAGCCCTGACCCATTGAGGCATGGACTCCACTAGACCCCTGAAGGTGTGCTGTGGTATCTGGCACCAAGATGTTAGCAGCAGATCCTTTAAGTTCTGGAGCCTACATGGATCGGACATGTTTGTTCAGCACATCCCACAGATGCTCGATTGGATTGAGATCTAGGGAATTTGGAGGCCAAGCCAACACTTCAAACTCGTTGTGCTCCTCAAACCATTCCTGAACCATTTTTGCATTTGGCAGGGCACATTATCGTGCTGAAAGAGTCCACAGCCACCAGAGAATACCGTTTCCATAAATGGTCTGCAACAATGCTTATGGTGGTACGTGTGTCAAAGTAACATCCACATGGATTGCAGGACCCAAGGTTTCCCAGCAGAACATTGCCCAAACACCTCCACCGGCTTGCCTTTTTCCCATAGTGCATCCTGGTGTGTTCCCCAGGTAAGCGACACACACGCACCCGTCCATCCATGTGATGAAAAGAAAACGTGATCAGACGAGGCCATCTTCGCCCATTGCTCCGTGGTCCAGTTCTGATGCTCATGTGCCCACTGTTGGCGCTTTCGGTGGTGGGCAGGGGTCAGCATGGGCACCCTGACTGGTCTGTGATGCACTGTGTATTCTGACACCTTTCTATCAGAACCAGCATTAACTTCTTGAGCAATTTGATCTACAGTAGCTCGTCTGTTTGATTGGACCACACAGACCACACTCTCCACGTGCATCAATGAGCCTTGGCCGCCCATGACCCTGTCGCCAGTTTACCACTGTTCCTTCCTTGGACCACTTTGGATAGATACTGACCACTGCAGACCAGGAATACCCTACAACAGCTGCAGTTTTGGATATGCTCTGACCCAGTCGTTTAGCCATCACAATTTTGCCCTTGTCAAACTCGCTCAAATCCTTACACTTGCCAATTTTTCCTGCTTCTAATACATCAACTTTGAGGAAAAAATGTTCACTTGCTGCCTAATATATCCCACCCACAAACAGGTGCCGGGATGAAGAGATATTCAGTGTTATTCACCTGTCAGTGGTCATAATATTATGCCGGATCAGTGTATATACTGTATAGTTTAAGATTTAATGTTGCATTATTATTACTAAACAAATAGACATGCACAATGTAATAATGTATTATACAGCATTGAATAATCAAGCTACATTTCCAATGCATCTTGTATTGTTCTTTTTTACTGGCTACTTTATCTAAAGAGTAGCTTTCAGCTTAGCTTACTGTAGCTAATTTTTCTAAAGTTAGCTTTCTAAATTTTATATATAAATACAATTGAGTAGCTTTTCCAACACTGCACAGATGTAAGCATTTACACATGCACACATTCTGTTCACCTGCCAGACACTGAACACGACCTGCCATGGCGACCCACTGCAGTGACATTTGAGTCATTTAAAGGCCTGAGGTGGGAGAGTAATTATAGTGTGAAGGGTAAATGGTGAGTGAGTGTTGGATTCTAATATTATGTGAATAAAATCAGCAGGCATTCGTGAGAGGAACAGGAGAGCTCAAACATATTGAACTCTTCTAGAATATACAAACAGCCGCCTCCATCTTTAAAGAACAGCCACACTCTCAGCACTAATGTAGGGCATAAGAAGGGCAGCTCTCTGCCTTCTTTGAGATAAATGATCATCTGATCCCATGTATTAGCAGTTATTGCTCCTGAAGGATAATGCCCCCTTAAAAGGGTGAAGGTTAACATCCGTGAACAGGTAAACACAAATACAATTTCTCCATAAAGTGCATACAGCTATCAGATAGCACAGGCAGCATCCATTCCATCCTTGGCTGTCTGTATGACGATCTGCTGCTTTTTATGGATCTGTAAGCGTATGCTAAGAGCGGCACGTCTCTGGGGTGCATTGCAGGTAATTGTATGGATTGCGGTGCTCTTAAACTGTGTTTGTAGAAAATGCTTGGCAGGATAACAGACGGCAGTGATTATCCCGAATCTTATTGATTTTCCTTCACCGGCTCAGTGAGACCATGAGAGATACTTCTGCCTTTAGAAGCAACAAGAACAAAATCATACACAAGTGCAAAAACACAGTATGCCACATGAGCCCTGACAACAGATGCACCACATAATGGTCAAGTCAAGTTAATGTGTGAGAAAATAATGGCCATTTTACAGCAGACTAACGATTTCCAGAGTCCCTGTTGAAATAAAAACATTTTAAACCAGCCTAAGCTGGTTTGCCAATCTTAGCTGTTCATTCAGGCCTGTCTGGTTTGCCATTTTTTAACTTACGTGGTCCTTAAGACAAGGAAAAATGAGGCCGGAGTACAGTGAAAGCATCTAAAGCAATTTCGAGATGTTTCCTATCTTTTTAAAAGATCAGAATGCATCAATGACAAAGGATTATAAAATATGGCTTCTTATAAAAAACTATTCATGTGGCTCAATTTGCCCCAGGTTAGGGGTAAGTTGATCTGAGTCAGTGGGTAAGTTGCATCTTCTTGGTGTAAACTGACCATCTAAATGAATCTGATTCAAACTCATGTGAAATTTTAAAGATAATTTACCTCATTTTTTAATAATTTAATTTCCTTTTTCAACTAGTGGTATTATTTTCTTAAAAGGGTGATGAATTGAGAAATCAACTTTCCTTTGAGCCTTTGGTATATAAAAGTTCATCGTGATATAAGAATATCCTGTAAATTTCAGAGCTGAAAACGTCCTTGTTAGACAAAGAAAAGCTTTTATAGACACCAGGCCCAGAAAACGAGAGATCTCACGATATGTCGACCATTGACGTATTAGGACACAGAAGCACCGCCTCAAGCCCACCCACCGACTCGTGGAGCTAAACGATGCATACTGAGTGTCAGGATCCTGAAATTTACCCATTCTTCCTGCTGAAGCTTCACGTTTTATTGCCTTTATCCACTTTTGTCTCCTTGAACGTTCGTTTTTTTGGGTCGACAGCTTAAAAAAACGTATTTCTGTGTTTTTAGCTTGTTTGCTATACACCTTGTCACATATCAGCTTTTAGACATTGTTCTGTTTTTGTTATAAGTCCGAAATGACAAGGAGGCAGCCTCACGCAATGCAAAGTCAATGGAGAGCGTTGGATTGTTTCCCCTCCCTCGGTGTGGGCGTGGCCTAAATACGCTCTGTCTCTATCCCAGCCGTGGGCATTTACTTCCAAGTCTTCAGTGCGGCACGCCCATCAAAACCGACCGTTTTTCAGAGAGCCTCAAAACCAAGGCAGAAAATAGCCTATTCCTTATTCATTATGATGTTTCTGAATGTAAAAAACACGCAAACGTCATAAGTTGACCTCAGACAACAGTATACATTTTTTTTAAAAGCCAGTTCATGACACCTTTAAAGCTAACTAAAACAACACAAAACCAAACAAAGGAGGTTTCAATTTTAATATCTTTAGTGTTTTGCATATTTGAAGCAATATGTTGAACACCAAAGTTGTAACCTTCCCAAAACAGACTAAACAGAGAGTTTGTTGAGTAAAATTAACTCATAACCTTGTATTCCAGTTATATCAGCGCACATGATAGTCTTTGCTTCCTTGCTTTGAACAGCAGCTACGCTAATTACTTTCCTGTTCTGTTTTATCTCGGGACGCCCATCCTGAGAGTCCGTCAGCTCCAGTCTGGATCCAGCCCCTCATAAAGACTGCAGATGACCAACACCTGTGAAGAGACGACTCCAACTCCTGTGAGGACTTCAGATGACGCAGCTCTGCATCAACACGCACGCATGCTCATTTCTATATACCCTAATCATTAACAAGATCATTCACTTATTTCTGTGCCTTAATTTAATTATTAAATTGATTAATAATACATTGTTAGCTAATCTGTGTGCTTTATCTGCATTTCTGAAATACATAACGTGGACAATCACTTTCAATTGTAATGTAGACGCATGCATTTTCTGTGAAGCTGCTTTGAAACGATATGTATTGTGAAAAGGCGCTATACAAATAAATGTGAATTGAATTGAATTAAAATTAAATAAAAACTGATTTAGAATGAATAAATAAATGTCACTGAAACTAATAAACATTTTAGTCAAAAGATTCTTGGCATGGTAGCTTTTCAGCAATGTCGAACATGTTAGGCCATTAGTGACTACAGGTGGAAAGATACATATGATTATGTTGAAAAGCATCTTCTGGTTCTCATCAGAGAAGGGTTTTGTGTACTTGTACACTGTTTTGTTGATCATACATATATGATAAACTAAACCAGTTGCATAATATTACATTACAATTATACCAGTTTATACTTATTTAACTACAGTGCCTAACGGTGGGGTAAGTTAAAACGCTGGTTCATTTTACCCCACAACATTTGGCTCATTGTGCCCCATAGTTGCCATTTTGGAAAGAAGCTTACCAATTCAGGCTAATATTTAGCTAAATGATTTGCATGTTTTTCATAGCATGGTTTCATTGCTAAATCACCAACATGCATCATAAATATTTTTAGACCTGAATAAATTCGGTTTGATGTAACAGCCATTACATCAGTTATGCCTTTTGGTATAACCAATCCAAAAACCGTTAACTGCTCCCATTTGCTTCTCCTTTTCACAGTCTGGCAGAAATGATCGGTGGTTCCAAAATATATGGTCACATGCCAATAAAAGTATACAGTTGCCAAGATACAGGGGGTGGGTCAACTTACCCACTGGCTCATCTTACCGCACTCTCCCCTACATTTTTTTCCATATATGGGGACCAGGTTGGTTTATACTGGTTTGGTTTTGGCTTAGCTGGTTCTATTTTCCTCACCAAAAAAAAAGGGAAAAAAAAGAAGAAGTTCAGCTGCGATTGTAAGAACCCCAAAAATGACTTACCTATAACATAGATGTTACCACATTTTTTTGTTTATGTTACAGTATAGTTATAGGCTAAGAAGCCTGATGGCACATGTCAACTATACTGGGAATCTGTTATAAACTCTGATCCATGTTGTTCTAACTTTTATTGTAAACTGCAGTGACATGCATAATAACAGGTTCAGTGAAGAAATGTCATAAATTTCATCGAAAAATTACAAGAAAATGTGAAATTAATTGAGGCAGACGCAACCTTCAAGTTAACGAGAATTGTATTAGCTCTCCAATCTGTGCGAAGCCCTCAATAACGAGACAACAGCAATTAAAATTCTTAATTGTAAATGTCAGGTTGTTGAAGCAGCGAGTGTTTGTGGGAGGAGACAGATTGGTGGCTGCCAGGGTTTCAACGTTTTTTTTTTTTTTTTTTTGACAACCGAGAGCGTGAGTCAGGGTGTTTTTGTCTCTGTTTTAAAGGCCTGTTGTGTAGACAAAGAGAGAGATTGTAAACCTTCTTCAAGTCTGAAAGAAACAAAACAGTGCAATATGACTGTATTTTTAATAAGGTTTTCAGTTTTAGGATTCTGTATCAGTCAAGGCAAATACATCCTCTACTACAAGCTATGTCTGAAAGAGAAAGAGTTTTTTTTATTTATTTTTTTACTTAAATTACAAAAGGATTCAAACTGTCAATAGCATGATAGATAATAGAAAGTGTGTAATGTGTTCCTATTCATTTTAAAAATGCAAACTGTATAAATAGTTAAGATGAGGTTGGCTGTATAGTGTTGGTGCTGTTTGTTATGCATTGCTGGGTAAGTTTGTAAGCCCATTGATTTCTCCTGACAGACATATTCAGAGCTCTCAGCTCAACTGATTCCCTTTGGGGAAATGATCCGCTAGAAGACACACTTAGGTGGTTTTCATCCATCAGCTTCATTCTGGGCAAGAATATGTGATGGTTAAATTTAGAAAAATTGATGAACGTTTCCCTGAGCAGAACCTTCTGATGTTTCTATAAATTGAATTTATTTTTTTTTAAAGTCTTCACCGAATCATCTGTAGCCAGGAATGATGACATCAGCATTCGTATCATGGCGATGGTTCTGAAAGCGGTCTGGATATATTTAGTGTCCCAAAGACCCAGTTGGACTAGAGAGAAGAGAGAAAAGCATTTTCACAATTTCTAAGATAGATTTCTTTCTTTTTGTCTCTTTAATCCACATTTTTGGTTGGGATCTGAGAAAGCCCAAGGCCATTTTAATAACTTGAAAATATACTTAATATTGAAAAATCATGTCGTTTTTGTTTCATTACTTTTCCTAATCTTAATGGATTAGATTTTTTTTTTTAATTAGTATGATAACATATTCATTCTTTTATCTTTATAAATTGTCAAAACTCAAAAGAATCATTGGTTGTGCAGTATATTTATAACTGTCTAAAAGAACCAGTTAATGAGTCAGGAATTGGACTAAACAGGATGCACTGTGTTTTTTGAATTATTAAAATGAACATGTCATTCATAAGTCATAAGGCGGTGTCATTCCCTTGGTAATCAGACTTCACTGGTCACTCTGTATGTTGTTGAATTACTAAAAAGAAGCCGCTCAATAGAAACTTTCGCTCGAGAATCGGACTACACTGGTCTTGCTACATTTATGATTCACTAATGCAGTGTACACACTGCAAGATTTTAGACCCGATTTTGACTCACCGACAGGTTTTGCGAAATCGCTGACAAATGCCCTAATCATAGGCAAATGCTCGTTCACGCGAGTGACAATCAGATACAAACGCAGATGAGTCGCTGACACCCATGAGTTATTTTTTTACACAAGATGGCGCCGCCGTGCTCGGTCGCCGTTCAGGTCGCTCCGCTAAGACTTTGCTTTTATTTATTATTCTACTCTCTTTTACTCTCTATTTTTTCCAACGGATCATCTGCTTTGATCTGTTACGACAGCAAAACACTTCTGGAAATTGGTTACCGCTACACTGACCTGTTTCAGGACACTTTCTCCAATCTTCCATCTGAGATTCGCCGGGACGCCGAGTTGAACAATGGCCACTCGAGTCGACGGCGAAGACTCAAAAAACACCGCGGGAAACGCGCTGGGATCCGCAACAGACTGAGAAAAAGAGCATTCAGTCCTCCTCTCCCGAGCATTTTGCTCGCAAATGTCCAATCCTTGGAGAATAAGATGGACGATCTTAGAGCCAGGATAAGTTTTCAACGGGACATGAGAGACTGCAACATCTATTGTCTGTCCGAAACATGGCTCACGCCAGCGGTCCCGGATACAGCCGTGACGCCGTCCGAGAACTTCTCTGTTTTTCGGATGGACAGAACAGCCGAGGCCGGGAAATCTAAAGGCGGTGGAGTGTGTTTCATGATAAACAAGAAATGGTGCGATCCTAGGAACATCTCCATTCTTTCGCGATCCTGCTCGCCTCACTTGGAACATTTATCTCTCATGTGCCGGCCTTTCTACCTACCGAGGGAGTTTTCCTCGGTCATCTGCACTGCCGTTTATATTCCACCACAAGCAGACACGGGGCTGGCTTTATCTGCCCTCCATGATGTGACCAGCGGCTTCATAAACAAACACCCCGACGCTGCTTTCATCGTCGCGGGTGATTTTAACAAAGCAAACCTAAAGAAAGTATTGCCAAACTTTCACCAGCATGTCTCCTGTCCCACACGAGGAGCAAACACACTGGATCATTGCTACTCTCCGTTTAAGAACGCCTACAAAGCTCGTTCACAGCCAGCTTTTGGCAAATCGGACCATGCCGCCATTTTCCTCACACCGGAATACAAACAAAGGCTCGTTCAAGAGCCCCCGGTGAGGAGGGAAGTCAAACGCTGGTCATCCCATTCAGAGATCACGCTACAGGCTGCTCTTGATGACGTCGACTGGGACATGTTCCGCGCGAGTTCTGAAGACGTCAGCGAGTTCACAGAAGTGGCGCTCTGCTTTATTAACACACTGACAGAGCAAGCCACACAAACATTAACTATAACGTCCTTCCCTAATCAGAAACCGTGGGTGGACAGTTCAATTCGCACTGCAGTAAACTCGCGCACCACCGCTTACAATGCCGGTCTCCTAACGGGGGATATGAGGGAGTACAAAGCTTCATGTTACGCCCTCCGGCGCGCCGTTAAAGCCGCAAAACTCCGCTATAAAGACCGAGTGGAATCTCATTTCCAACTCAACGACTCCCGGCGGATGTGGCAGGGACTGAGGACCATCTGTGCTTTTGGAACTAAATCCTCTGCAGAGGTGAGAGCTGATCCGTTGCTGGTGAACGAGTTAAACTCTTTCTACGCTCGCTTTGATGGTAATCGCGGCAGCGCGACTCCGGCGAGTGACGCGTCAGAGAGAGTCCCTCAGAGCAGCAACGGTCACGTGATCTCTGTCTCGGAGGACGAGGTTCGGAGGGCACTCAAACGTGTGGATGTCAGGAAAGCTGCTGGGCCGGATGGTATTTCAGGTCGTGTTCTGCGGTCCTGTGCTGATCAGCTCGCAGGGCTCTTTACATCCATATTTAACGAGTCCCTTGCTACATCTGTTGTCCCCACCTCCTTCAAACGATCCTCCATCATCCCTGTACCTAAGATCAGTAAACCCTCTTGCCTAAATGACTATCGTCCAGTGGCTCTCACATCTTTAGTCATGAAGGTCTTTGAGAGACTCATTAAAAACAACATTTGCTCCTCCATTCCTGACACTTTGGACCCTCTTCAGTTTGCCTATCGTCCCAATAGATCGACTGAAGATGCCATTTCTCACGTCCTTCACTCCTGCCTCACTCACATCGACAGCAAAAGTGGGAACTATGTCAGGTTGCTATTTATTGACTATAGCTCAGCCTTTAACACCATAGTTCCCATTAAGCTAACACACAAACTCCTGGATCTAGGCCTGAATTCTTCTCTCTGCCTCTGGATTGAAGATTTCCTCACTGGCAGACCCCAGGCGGTGAGAGTAGGCCAGTTCACCTCCACCTCCATCACCCTGAGTGTTGGAGCTCCACAGGGCTGTGTGCTGAGTCCCCTGCTCTACTCTCTCTACACCCATGACTGTTTGTCCACACACAGCTCCACCTCTATCATCAAGTTTGCTGATGATACTGTTGTCCTGGGTCTCATCTCCAACAACAATGAGACGGCATACTTGGACGAAGTGGAGCAACTGACATCATGGTGCCAGGACAACTGTCTCTCTCTGAATGTTAACAAGACCAAAGAACTGATTGTGGACTTCAGGAAGAGACAGCATCGGTCATACTCCCCTCTCATGATCAGCGGGACACCGGTAGAGAGAGTGAGCAGCTTCAAATACCTGGGTGTGAACATCTCCGAGGATCTGACCTGGACTACACACATCCAGACACAGGTGAAAAAAGCCAGGCAAAGACTGTACCACCTGCGCCAGCTGAGGAAATTCAGGGTTTCACCAGCCATCCTGAAAACTTTCTATCGAGGGGCGATAGAAAGTGTCCTGACTCAGTGCATCACAGCGTGGTACGGGAACAGCACCAGTCACGATGGCAAAGCCCTGCAAAGAGTGGTGCGCTTATCCGAGCGCATCTCAGGCTCAGCTCTCCCGTCTCTGCAGGACATCTACACCAAACGCTGCAGAGGTAGAGCTACTAAAATCATCAGAGACATTAATCACCCTGCAAACTCTCACTTCACCCTGCTGCCATCTGGTAAGCGCTTCCGTAGCCTGATGGCAAAGACTGAAAGACTCAGGAGGAGTTTCTTCCCCCAGGCCATCAGACTCCTGAACTCAGTCACGTGACTTCACTTCACCCCGCACACGCATAAACATCCAGTTTAAACATTAACATCCACATACTGCCATTGCACTGCACTTTACGTTCCTATTGTTACTGTGTAACAACCTGTAATAAACCTTGCACATTATACTTCTTTATATATACATATATATATATATTTTATGTTAACCACTTATTTTTAAGTCTACAGTTTATCTCACTTATCATATCCACATATTTTTTATATTTTTATTTTATCTTATTTCCAATTTTTATCTTTACTTGATTTATTTATAATCCTACTTATGTTAATACTTTTTATTCTAATTTTATTCTATTTCTATTTTAATTTCTTGTAACTGTTATTTGCACTGTCCATGGAGCGGACCTGTTTACATTTCACTGCCAGTTGTATATTGTGTATATAACTGTGTATGTGACAAATAAAACTCTTGAATCTTGAATCTTGAATCTTGAATTTGCCATGCTAAATATCTGGACCTGTCTGTGATTCAAAGTCCTGCTGTGTGAAATGTGTTCTGACTGAAACTTACCTCTTACCTACAGCCAATGACAGAGGCAAATGGCAGTGGGGAGTTATACAACAGAATATCAGTATTTTAATATATATATTTACAATTATATAAAACAGAAAAAAAAGCACAAACATTTTCTTGACCAGCTGCAACAGCCCCAACAGCAGCACATAATTATTTTATTTATTTACCTCCAACTCTCTTTGCAGACTACAATCCGTGCTCCCCGCGTCTCCCCAACCATTTCCTCCTCCATCATTTTTTTTTGTCTTTTTCTCCTTTTCCCTACAAATCAGCAAACAGACAATTTGGATCGCAATTTGTGCGTGTGTTTGGTTGTGAAACATAGTTTGTGGACCGGACAGAGTTGTCGGCTATTCTTCCTATTGTAAAGTCATCCAGTGTGAAACCTCCTGTCGCAGATCGATTGTGCAATGTGCACACAGCAGCGACTGAATGCAACTCCAGATAGTCATGCAGTGTGAAAAGAACAGTGATCGGACTACTTTAAATTTGTGAATGGTGAACGTCTCGGTTACGTATGTAACCCTCGTTCCCTGAGGAGGGAACGGAGACGTACGTCAGTGACTGAAGAATGGGGGTTTCGTCTAGAAGCCAATTACCTTCGAGGTGTTTAACAGCGCCCAATGGCGTGCCAATGCCATGGGCATGCGGAATTTGCATGCGTAACACCGCCCCACCTCGTGGGTATATAAGGAAGTACGCTGGCAACATCGCATTATGTATCTGCTGCGGAGCCAAGACCTGAACTCCGCGTTCCAGCAGCACAGCTGATGTGGCTTAGGAACGTACGTCTCCGTTCCCTCCTCAGGGAACGAGAGTTACATACGTAACCGAGACGTTCCCTTTCGTTCAGTCACTCCGACGTACGTCAGTGACTGACGAATGGGGGTTCCAGTATAACCGCGCCACTCTGCTGTCATCCAGTGCCCTGCGTAAGTGTGAGATCCTGCCACTTAAGGCCGTAGGACTCCCACTTATCACAGGATTACCAAGGTACACTGGGAAGCATATCCCAGTGAGGGAATGCCAATGATGCCTACCCGTGGGGAGGACTTAGAGAGTACACATATGACCCGCTGCGGGCTGCATATGGGAAACTCTAGGGTACCAGCCGAAGGTGGATTTTTAACCCTAGGGGTGGCAGGGGCTTGCCAAGGGAAAGACACCTGCTCACTGAGGAGGCTTACGGTGGAAATACTCGTGTGGGGGTCGCCGGAGGGGAACCATGCACATGGGGCACCTGGCCGGACATGAGGGTCTGGGCTCGAAAGGGCAGACTGAACTGATGTCGGCGTCGACAGTGCTGGAGGAGCTCAGGTCTCTCGGGGAGCTCACCTGAGGAGAATATCGCACGTATCCAGTCCGTGGAGTGGAGTGGCGAGCAAGCGAAGACACCAGAGCCTGGTCCATTACCGGCCCCTCGGGGGGGGCGAGTACATAGTCGGACACTAGCTCCACTCGGAGATTGTAGAATCTGGCGAATGTGTTGGGTGTCGCCCAGCCTGCAGATCTGCAGATGTCTGTTAGCGAGGCGCCATGCACTAGAGCCCAAGAGGAGGCCACACTCCGGCCCGAATTCTAGGCACGCTTCGTCAACCGAAAATGCCTGCAGGTCCCCGACCCTCTTAAGAGAGGCCAATACGGTCAGCAGAGCCGTCTTCATCGACAGAAACTTAATATCGACCGACCGCAAAGGCTCAAAGGGAGGCCTCTGCAGAGCACTTAAGACTACTGAGAGGTCCCAAGAGGGAACGAGAGGAGAGCGAGGAGGATTCAGTCTCCTCGCCCCCCTCAGGAACCTGATGATCAGGTCGTGCTGACTTACCTTTTTGTCTCCCAAGAGGTCGTGATGGGCAGATATTGCAGCCACATACACTTTCAGGGTGGAGGGAGACAGCCTTCGCTCCAGCCCCTCTTGGAGAAACTCAAGCACGGACCCGATCAGGCATTTCCAGGGGTCTTCTTGGCGGGAAGAGCACCAGGTGACGAAGAGGTTCCACTTCAACGCATAGAGGTGTCGTGTAGACTCTGCCCTAGCGGAAGTGATGGTGGCGGCCAAACCTGCCGTGTCCCGTCCAGAAGCTACACGTGGAGCTTCCAGAGCGCTGGACGCGGGTGCCATAGAGTGCCCTGTCTCTGAGAGAGGAGGTCCGGTCTCAGAGGGATAGGCCAGGGAGGGGCTGTCGCAAGGAGTAGCAGTTCTGAGAACCAGGTCTGGCCGTGCCAATACGGGGCGACCAACATGACCTGCTCCTTGTCCTCCCTGATCTTGCACAGTACTCGTGCGAGCAGGCTCACTGGGGGAAACGCATATAAGCGTAGGCCCTGGGGCCAGCTGTGCGCCAGTGCATCCGTGCCGAGCGTGCCCTCGGTCAGGGAATAGTACAGGCTGCAGTGGGAAGAGTCGTGGGAGGCAAACAGATCTACCTGTGCGTCGCCGAACTGTTCCCAAATCAGCTGGACCGTCTGGGGATGGAGTCTCCATTCTCCAGGAAGTGGCTGAATCCGTGAGAGCTCGTCGGCTGCACGGTTCAGTTCTCCCGGGATGTGGATAGCACGAAGGGACCTCAGGTGCTTCTGACTCCATAAAACGAGATGGCGGGCGAGTTGAGACATACGGTGGGAGCGTAGACTGCCCTGGTGGTTGATGTACGCTACAGTGGCCGTGTTGTCTGTCCGGACAAGTACGTGTTGACCCTTCAGCAACGCTCGGAAGCGGTGCAGGGCGAACAGTACTGGCAGCAACTCGAGGCAATTGACATGCAGAAGGCGCTGGGGTGCTGTCCAGGAGCCCGCGGCTGCTTGTCCATTGCACATGGCACCCCAGCCCGTGGAGGAGGCATCCGTTGATACAACAAAATGCCTGGAAACTCGTTCTAAGGACACGCCGGTCCGTAGAAAACTGAGGTTCGACCACGGAGTGAGTGTCTGTAAGCAGGCCCGGGTTACTTGGACCCGGAGCGTGCCAGACCGCCATGCCCATCTCGGGACTCGATCGCGAAGCCAGTGCTGAAGCGGTCTCATATGTAGCAATCCGAGCGGCGTCACCGCGGCTACAGATGCCATATGCCCCAGGAGCCTCTGAAAGTGTTTCAGTGGAACCGCACTCTTGCTCTCGATTTGACGGAGGCAAGTCAGCAGAGACTGCGCGCACTCGCTCGTAAGCTGCGGGCACATGGCGACCGAGTCAATCTCCATAACGAGAAAAGAGATCCTCTGCACGGGGCAAAGTTTGCTCTTCTCCCAGTTGACCCGAAGGCCCAGACAGGCTAAGTGGTGGAGAACCAGATCTCTGTGTTCGCAAACCTGCTCTCGGGAGTGACTCATTATGAGCCAGTCGTCGAGGTAGTTCAGGATGCGAACCCCGTGCTGCCGTAGGGGCGCAAGGGCTGCCTCGGCAATCTTCGTAAAGACGCGAGGGGACAGAGATAGCCCGATTGGGAGGACCGCGTACTGGTATGCCCGCCCCTCGAAAGCAAATCGTAGGAACGGTCTGTGTCGAGGTAGGATGGAGACATGGAAGTAGGTGTCCTTCAGGTCGATCGCTGCAAACCAATCGCCGCGTCCTGCGTCCTGACAGAGGAGACCAGGGAAGGACGCACGTTCCACTGGGGTCTGCTCTGCCAGGAGGCTGGCGACAGAGAGGGATGCGAGTGGCGGGACCCGTGGGTGGCGCGCACTGGCATCACCGATATCTGGGGGCTCAGGGATGGGAGTGTTAATTCTTTCATTGACCAAATTAGGGTGCTGCTGACCCGGGGGCCAGCAGCTGAACAAAGGATTCTCCTCCGGCCCTCCACCGGGGGAATGAGTGGTCCTGCTACCATCTCCTGGAAAGAATTTCCCATCCCTGAGCCGTCCGTCTCAGGAGCGCCGCTTGGCCTGGCGTTTAGCGGGCCGCGGGGTGGCCTGAGGGGACTGGGACGCCTTCCTACGGCTTCCTCCGCGACCCAGCCCGGGTGAAGGCTGCTGCTTGGACCGGGTGGGAGGGGCGGGAGCCTTAGGCGGGTGTCCTCGGCGGCGAGCAGGCTGAGGCGACTGTGCCGGCGGCTGGGTGGAAGCAGCAGCTGGCCGCCGGGGCAGTATATCGTCGCTGTCCGATGAAAACCACGTATGTCCATTTTGCCGATTTTGAGATTTTTTGACGGATTGAATGTCCAGGTTCATTTCCGTATACAGTATGCGTCACATATCTAAATGGCCAATGAAAAGTTGTGAAATCATGTCATCTGATTTTCACGTATATCCATTTGGTGTCAAAGCTGTCAATCACGCCGCGTATCTCCCGCCCTGTTGAAGCATCTCGCCGGTCTCGTGAAGTTGTTTCATCGAAGCTCAGCACTGGATAGCCGAAAGTACGACATTGAAGCTCTCCGCAGTTTAGTTCTGCAGGAAAGACTCGGGAGAATTATATCGACAATAGTGCATTTAATAATAGCTCAGCAAGCTAATAATATATAAAGTCAATTTGGCGTAGGCCCCGTCCGTAGGCATAATCCGAGGGTATCGGATCTGCAATTCCTGCCTGAAGACGAGGGCAGGGGCGCAGCCGACCCCCCGGGAGGTATGGACAGGACCATCCTGGTGGTGGTGGGGAGGATGGGGGTAATCGTCGCTTCAGATCTGCGTAATCGTCGCTTCAGATCTGCGTAATCGTCACTTCAGTATCTGCGAACTCAAACATGTGTAAGTACCGGGCTTTTATACGGTGAGCATGAGAATATAATTGGGTTAGAATGAAGGCAATAAGTGACGTAGTAATTGAGTCTTCCCAGCAGAACTTATGCTAGAGCTTTCTTTTCTGCAGGAAAGACTCAGGAGAATTATATCGACAATAGTGCATTTAATAATAGCTCAGCAAGCTAATAATATATAAAGTCAATTTGGCGTAGGCCCCGTCCGTAGGCATAATCCGAGGGTATCGGATCTGCAATTCCTGCCTGAAGACGAGGGCAGGGGCGCAGCCGACCCCCAAAAGTAGGTGGAGTATGAATACACCGGGACGGGGCCCGCCAACCCCCAAAAGTTGGTAACTGAGTATACCCACCGGTCTAGAATCCTGGGGTTCCTGAAAAATAGAGAAGAAAATTACTATGTGGTAGAATTAAGATGTGAAGAGATACGGCATGCCTATAGCTTAATAAAAAGACAATCTATTTATTTGTATTTATTATTATTTATATATATATATATATATATATATATATATATATATATATATATATATATATATATATATATATATATATATATATATTTTTTTTTTTTATATATATATATATTTTTTATATATATATTGCCAGTTCACTCCTAGGAAAACACATAGACAAGGCCTCATTGGACCATCCAGGCAGCCGCCTTGGCAAAAATAATAAAAAGGCCTCATTGGACCACACGGCCTCATTGGACCACACAGACAGAGCTGCATTGGCTATAATAGAACGGTCACATTGGACCACATATAGCAGGCCACCTAGGGCCGTACATTAACCACACATATTCTGGCCTCATTGGACCACACGGCCTTTATAGACCACAGAGACAAGGCCTTGATGAGCCACCCGGCCTATACAGACCACAGAGACGAGGCTTCTAAGCCACAACGGCCGCTAATGCCACAAAGAGACGAGGTAAGACTGGACTGCACGTGAACGAAGCCACTTGGCTAGATTTTTTTTTTTTTTTTTACAAAGACTTATGCCCCAGGGGGCGACTGGCCACTATTGGCATCTTTTAAGGACAAGACCAAGCCACTAGTGCCACACAAATACAAACCACACGAGACTACGGCATCTAAGCCACATCCCAGCTAACAAAAAAAGGTCCCCAGGACGTCCCCTAAATGGCCTCAGCGAACGTCCCCCGGACGTCAATGTGTAGGGGCCTCTTGACGTCCCGCGAACGTCCTCAAAGACGTCCTCCGGACATTCATGAGGACGTTCACAGGACGTCCAGCGGTCATTTGGGACGTTTAGGGGACTCACTTTAACAGCATTTTATTTTATATTTCGGCAAACCAAAGAAAACAGACACATATGAATTGTAAGGAACAAAGTACATTTATTTTAATTGAACAGTTGTAAAGGTGATGTGCACTTTCCCCGCGCGCGTGTGTGTATGTGTGTGTGTGTGTGTGTGTGTGCGCGTGTCTCTGGTTGTCAGCCGTGGGGTTAGTCCGATGGTCCGATGGCAATTCTTCCACTTGGCTTCTAACCTAAAACAACAAAATGAACACATTCAGTAGTGTTATGATTTTATGTCCAGTATCATCGTTTGTCCATTGAAAAAAAAGACTGTTGACTATTTTGATTTCGATAAACCATGGTCCAAATTAGCCTAATAGCCTATTATATTCAGCGCATATTGGAAGATAACGGTTGTCCCAATTTGGGCTTTGTCTTTCTACTCAGTATATTTACTGTATAAAGTTCGATATTTAATCCCTATATTTGTCAATATCAGATAATGTCGTCTCATTTCAGCTTAACATACCGTTATAGCTTCAAAGTGCTAATGGTTAGCAGCTGTAGGCTACTACATGATAGAAAACTTCAGCAAAAGTTTTAAAAGGTAAATTTTTCATATTTTAAACATTACAAGATTAACAATGGTTATGGTAGCTAATGTCTACTAATCAAAAATTATAAATACCTTTTCTACCGACGAAAGAGCACTCAAAGCCGCCTCTGAGTAAATCCGGCAGGACCGTTAACTGTCTCTACGCAGCTAAGCGTTGCCATGGATACATGCTGCGCGTGCCTTTAAAGAATGACGTCACTCGGTCAGGCGCATTTGATCGATATTTGCTTGTCTCCCAGTGTGGCTATAGACGGTTTCAACGGCAACAACACACAAAATTTTTTTTTTGGTTATTTGAGCTTGTGCTCTAAGTATTAAGCAGTAAAAATGTGTCCTATAATCGCTTTTCTTGAATAATCGCTTCACCTGACCAGGTAAAATAGGAAAATTATATTTTTCTTACCTGTTATTTCCACTTTCTTTCCAGCAATGTGGTTTTTCATTCTTCACGTTTTCTTTAGCTGCATTCCTCAGTTGAAGTCGATTCATTCTTTTAGAGCTCCTGAGATTCAACCTTATTTCCTTCATGCATGTGTAATACATAATAAATTGTAGCCTATGTTTAATTATATTATTGCAGGGTATTGTGTTTTGATGTTTAAATTACTGCTGAAAAAAAACTCGCGATTTGATGATAGTGATACTGGTAAGTGTAACAGGAAAGTTATTTGTAACAGACCTACAATTCATTCAAATCATATTTTTAGGCCTATAGTTTACTTGCACTAAAATGTTAATTTACAATATATATATATATATATTTGTTGCATACGTTCCATGATCACAGTTAATTTAAGGGATTTTAAGAAATAAACAAATCCCCTTTTAAATCTAATACGGGTTTATTTTAGTTACATTTTTCGTTTGTCTGAGTTGTGTCATGTCTGATGATAAAAGACAATGCATATGGGCGACTGGATTTTGCAAGTGTTGCTATCCCATTTGGAAATGGCAGGTGAGGAGAGAAATAGACGTTCGTAAACTGGCCTGGACAAATGTCCTGGGAACGTCCGCCAGCGAACGTTAAGCGGATCAAATATAGATCCGAAAGTCCACCAGCGAACGTTACAAAGAGGACCAAAATCGGGACGTCCTCCGAACGTCCGCCAGCGAAGGTTATTATGGGGAAGTCCTCTGAACGTCCGCCAGCGAACGTTATAAAGCGGATCAAATGGGGACGTCCTCCGAACGTCCGCCAGCGAACGTTACAAAACGGACCTACTGCGGACCTAAACGGACGTTCGCAACGTCCGGGGGACGTCCCCTGTTTACTGGGATTAAACATATGCCCCAGGGGGGCCACTGGCCGATCCGGCATCTTTTTAAAGGACAAGGCAAACATATGCCACAAGGCGCCAAGCCCCACGTGAACACAAGGCCCACGTGGCCACAAGGCCACTAATGCCACACATAGACAGACATACTTGAATAAAAGGCCACTGGGCCACATTTAACCATGCCATGAAGGCCTCAAGACCACGAGACAAGGCCACATTAGGCTACACGGTCACAGTAGACCACACAGAACATAGAATGTTTCCTAAACCATAATCCCACACTTAGACGAGACGTACAGACGATGGCCACTAAGCCACACGAAACGAAGGCCGCACCCTTGAAGGCCGAACATGGAACAAGGCAACATTGTACCACAGAGACGAGGCCCGCCGGGCCACAAGGCTGCTAAGCCACACTGAATGAGGCCAACGAGACAGAGCCGCTAGGCCACGCAGAACATGCCATGCTTAATGGCCACAAGACCACGAGACAAGGCCACATTAGGCTACACGGTCACAGGAGACCACATAGAACAAAAATATCGCATTAAATAAGACATTCAAGTTTTTTTTTTTTTTTTTTTTTAATAATATTATTAACTTAAGATTATTTAAATAACGAACATGTAACAAAGGCACAACGGCTGCTGCAGCCACATAGAGACGAGGCCACATTGAACAGAGCCGCTAGGCCACACATATTAGATGACTAGAAGTCGTTGAGGAGTGCTGGCTAGAATAATAACGGGATGAGGGAAATATGATTATGACACTACCACCAGTAGTTGCATAGGAATTTACCTTATGGTTACTGTAGAGCTTGCTGGGCTTGAAGAATGGTTTTAGAATCGGGTCTTTTGTATGATTCAAAGGCCGAGGAGACCATCTACCCAAACTTTGATGGCCGGCATGGGGATTACTCGTTCAGCTGCTGTAGTAGCTGCCCCGATTCTGAATGAGTGGCCAGTGTAGAGAGAGGGGGATAGACTGCAGCTTTTAACGACAGTTTAACTGGGTTCTGAACCAGGCTTTTGAAAGAGGTGCACCGTTAGGTAAGATAAAGAGAGGGGCATAATTAGAAGTTTTAGGGTGGTTTTTAAGGAATCTGACCATAGATGAATGGACAAAAATCATTATTGATTTTAAGAAAGATAAGGTGACGCCGTAGCCTTGAGCGTTTTTTTTTTTTTTTTTTATGTTTAAGAATTAGAGTGGAGCGATTAGGTGAGAACGAATATCAGGAAAGGAAATACCAAAGGTAGGATCGAATGTATTAGTATCTGAGGAGAATTCGCCTGGACGCATGAACCGTAGAAAGCAACTAGAAACACTGCTTCTAGCAGAATATTGATGTAAAAGGAAAGAGACCGTTGCGGACGGAACTGATGAACCTATGCCGCTACGGGAGAGTAATGAGCAGACGTTTATCTATTAGTTTACTAGAGGATTTAGCGAAGCCTTTAAGGAGTAAACAAATGGAAGTTCGGAGAAAAGACTTGGAAAATTAGGACTATAGATTTTTGCATAGGATTTGATGCCAGCGAGGAGTCGGCGGATGTAAGAGGTGTTTTTTTTTGTTGTTTTTTTATAAGATGAGAAGGGAACAAATGGTCGAAATCAAAGTGGGAAATACTGACATTTGAGGCGAAACAGAACATAGAAAAAACTGACCATGCGGACGTGTACGTTTTGAAAGTTGAGGAAGCGACACTTTTAGGAATATATTTTCTAGCCTATATTAGCAGATAGTTTAATATAATATTAATGCTGCTAGGGGAGGACAGGGTGCTGGGTCCGGGTTGGATTATGGCAGAGCCGTCTGAAAGTCTTGGACGATGTTCGCTCTAAGAGGGAACGCTGTAGCTGCGGATGGAGAGACAAAACGCCTACCGAAAGACTGAGCTGGGATTGCTGAAGAAAACCATCTTGACCATCATGGCATCCCGCATACTTAATAGAGGAGACCTTGGTAGAGGATGCCAACTCCACGCATTGAACTATGTTCGTAGCAACACTGACCTGAAAAAATGTCCCATGCACGTGCGAGTTGGAGAACATATTTCTTTCCATCTGCAATTAGGGGGATTCTAAACCCTTGCGTAACTCCCGCTCACGTCTTGATAGAACACCATCTAACCGTCAACCTGCTAAGAGAGCCCCTAAAGAAAATAAACCAGACAGCATGACAAACATAACATGGGCATGTGATTGAGAACATCAGACGATGCCCTTGCAAAAGGATAAGAATGTTTTATATGTTTAAGCTTTACTAACTAATAAAACCATAGCTAGCTATATAGGACCCGGCACGGCTACTGAACCTATGAAAAAATTCATCATTTGATAACCTAAGCCAGGATAATACTGTGTGATTGTGGCCACATTTGGCAGTATGAGACGAATATCACAATCCTAAAAATTCCTTTGACCCTGGAATAACATCTGAAGTCTATAATAGTTAGTTTGACATACTCACCAACGCCATGATAAAATTTTGGCCTGAATAATTTCACTAAGGTGAATGGGTTGATGTAAACTCCGGACAAGTCCTCGTGGATCTGATTAACGTACCTGGCATTAATGCACTGAAATCCCACAGTATGACATCAGATCGCAGTCTGAAAAGCAACGAATCACAAAGATTATAAGCGCACTGTGTGCCAGCTTTAGCGAAGAGAAAAGCTCACTGCGAGAGAGCTCGTCATTTGAGGTGCACCCGGAAATCAACACTCATGTGCAGACTGAGTCAACAGTCAACGCTATATTTACTCCCCTGTATATTGTGTTAGACTCAATAACTGAAAATGTTGGCGTTAATGGTGCAGTGTAGCCGATTACAGACATGTCTTCCTGTAGCTCGAACAGTAGAGCACGGCACCAGCAACGCCAAGCCACGGGCCCGGCTCCCAGGGAAAGCAAGACCGGACAGAATACCGAATGTGCACCCCGAATTCAATGCAAGTCGCCCGGAAAAAGCGTCTGCCAAATGCATAATGCAATGTAAGGTCTGTTGAGCGCTTGGATGCAGTGACGAATTGGAGGAGTTAACATAACAATACACATGATCACATTTGAATGGTTCAGCGCTTGTTCGCTGGCTAATTCTGCCTTCTAGTGCATACATTTGACCAACGAAGAATAGAGCATGCAATAGATCATGATTCGGTGTAGATTGACCGCAGCAGTTTCCACTAGTGTAAGAGTTTATCTGAACCAAAGCACTTCCGACGGTTCCGTGCATTTATAAAGGGAGCACACTCTGCTCACTTACTGTTTTCATTAAAGATTTGAATAAGTGTTCCTGTGCTGCGATTTAGATGCAATCTTTATGTAATACGGGTCGATTGAGTACGGAAATATATTAGTGCTGCAATCGAATATCGAAAACTTGTTTAGTATGCAAACCTTACCTGACCTATGGTGCTGTGAGTACAAGTGAGATACACGTTTGTTTTATACTAGTTACAGCCATGGCGTCCTAGCACGGAAGGACCAAGTGAACCGTAATACTAAATTCTAAAGTTACTAAAATAGAAAGAGGTATACAGATATCAGCTGAATAAAACACAAGTAATTAACTGGAGTTAAGCGAAAACAAAGCATCAATTACTATACATAACGTGTTTATTTCAATTGACTAATATATAATATAGCGCATATTTATAATGCAATAAGACGACACCTTTATGGAACACAGAACGCTACAGTACTTCCTCATCAGAAAGGAAGCCATGTCAAATCACTAAGGGAAACCATTTCAACGCTGGGTGCCCCGTATGATTGAGCAGAGCCCCGATTAACTGGGTGCATGTTGCTTTAAACTCATGTTGGTTTCCTTGCGTTCATAGGGAGAGTGATAGAGGCTAATATGCTGTGCCATCTGATTTGTTTCAGCTTTTCTAAACAATTTGCCATCAATACAGGCCGTTGTCATGCGAATCATTTACAGCACTATGGATTACGACACAAGTGAGCCCTAACGAGCGCTCACATTGCACGAGCAGACCGGCAGACACCTGTGCGCGTCTCATATGATGCTTGTGTCTGCACTGTACAGACATGCTTGCGACAAAATTGAGAAAGAGTACAATACTACACCCAATCGGCATCGGAATGTATAATCATATACATATCGCTGTGGTGAATGCTGATGTAGAGATGACGCCAGAATGGTGATGAAGATCACAGCCGTGTCTTTGATAACATGCCCAATAGTCCTCCGTGGAAGTGATTGTTCTGAATCTGAACGCGAGATTGCTCTCGTTAGTGAAGGCACTCGTGTCTGTTGCCGCGGCAGCCCGGTGAATAGAATGATGGCTGACATGGACTTAGAACGCCACTGTGTGCATATTATTAACTTTATAATAGGACCAGCGATCCAATCGTCGCTTCAGATCTGCGTAATCTTTGCTTCAGATCTGCGTAATCGTCGCTTCAGATCTGCGTAATCGTCACTTCAGTATCTGCGAACTCAAACATGTGTAAGTACCGGGCTTTTATACGGTGAGCATGAGAATATAATTGGGTTAGAATGAAGGCAATAAGTGACGTAGTAATTGAGTCTTCCCAGCAGAACTTATGCTAGAGCTTTCATTTCTAATCTAGTTCTTCACAGATTAGTTTGCTTGCTAGTATGTAAATAAACTCGGTCTCTTTGATAAGATTCAGCCTTTTTTTCTTAGTCAAACTGATCAAATTATAGCCTGTAATGCTACTGTCATGATTGTCACTAGAACATGCCTCACTCATACTGCTATCACCGCTTGCCAGGGGCTGAGAATATCCAGCACGTATTCCTCTGTATTCCTCACGTATTCCTCTGCTGAAACGCGACTTTGCCATTCTAATTAATGATCGGAAGAACGCGTATCGACCACCGTTACTGTAAAATATGAACGTATGTCCATTTAAACTCAATTTTGGTCAAATGTGGATTACATCATTACACTGGCAAGAATATGGTTACATGTAAAGATGCCGTACCAAGTATGACAACGCTACATTCAACTGCTTTTGAAATACAGTGTTTTTTTCACTTCCTGAAAAGTAAGCGTTTTAGACATACGTGAGTTTCATCGGGCAGCGACGATATGCTTGATTGCCTCAGTCTGCTTCTGGGCGGTTGAAAACTGTTGGGCGAAGCTTTCAACCGCTCCGCCGAAGAGGCCAGCCTGGGATATGGGGGCATCGAGGAAACGTGTCCGCTCGGTGTCCCGCATATCGGCCAGGTTTAGCCACAGGTGTCGCTCCTGGACCACATTTGTGGACATCACTTGACCCAGGGAGCGTGCGGTCACCTTCGTCGCCCGGAGAGCGAGGTCGGTGGCGGCACGCAGCTCATCTAAGAGCCCCGGATCAACTCCGGCCTCGTGCATGTCCTTGAGGATCCTGGCCTGGTAGACCTGGAGGATCGCCATGGCATGCAAAGAGGCGGCAGCCTGCCCGGCAGCTCTGTGCGATTTCGCCACCAAGGTTGATGTGAATCGACAGGCTTTGGAGGGGTGCTTAGGATCGCCTCGCCAGGTCGAAGCGCTCTGAGGACACAGTTGCATCGCAACAGAACGTTCAACCTGGGGGACCCCAGTGTACCCTTTGGCCGCGGCCCCATCAAGGGTGGAGAAGGCGGAGGAGACTGCAGACCGATCACGGGAAGACAACGGGGACTTCCAGGACCGGGCAATCTCCTCATGCAGCTCGGGAAAGAAAGGTATTGGGGGTGGGGACTGACATGAGTCAGCGCGGGCCCCCAAAAACCAATCATCGAGCCGAGAGCGTTCGGGACAGGGTGGAGGGTTCCACTCTAACCCTAGACTCGCAGCTGCCCGAGACAACATGGCTGTCAGCTCTGGGTCCGACTCGGGCAATGCTGGCGCGCCCGAAGGCGGCAGCACAGCCGAGTCATCATCCTCAGAGGACTCGAGCCCACCTTGTGATGCGGTGACTGACATCGCATCATCCTCCGGAGCGCCAAACGAGGGAGGGAGCCGGAGCTGGCCCCGCGATTTCAGCCTGGACACTCGCGGGTTGCGGAGCGCTAGAGGGGGGTGTGGCCCGAGGCATGAGCGTTGGGGCTTTGTTCCACACCGTAACCCTCAGGTCACCCTGACCACCAGCCGAAGTACCGGCCACGGGGGGCACGGTAGATCGGGGTGTGGTTGAGGGGACTCTCACTTCATTACGAAGATCCTTGAGTCTTGACCGCAGTGGGAACATGACTCATCCACAAACGCTGCTTGAGCATGCTGAACGGCCAAGCATACCAAGCAGAAAAATATTGCCCATCGGAGGAAGTCAGCGACCGGCCACACCCAGAAGTACACGGGCAAGACATCCTGAAAAGGACGTGCCACGTGTAAGCTCTTTTAGAGAGGAAGCTTCGCAGAGACGCCGAAGCGCCCAGGGACCACACACCAGCTGTCAGACGGACCACTGCGCAGATCAGCAGGCAGGCAGTATGCGATCACTGGAACGCGCCGTAGACACCAACGCCTCTGGAAAGCTGTTCGTCTCGAAGGTTGACAAAGACTCAGTTAGCAGGCTTGAAGGAGTGAAGAGGTTCTCTTGGCTCCAAAGCAGAAACATAATGCGATTTTGCCAGCGTACTTCCTTATATACCCACGAGGTGGGGCGGAGTTACGCATGCAAATTCCGCATGCCCATGGCATTGGCACGCCATTGGGCGCTGTTAAACACCTCGAAGGTAATTGGCTTCTAGGCGAAACCCCCATTCGTCAGTCACTGACGTACGTCGGAGTGACTGAACGAAAGGGAACTCAGCATAAAAGACGTTGTACATTACAATAAGAAACCGAATTCCTTTGTCACATTGTAGGAATGTTTTTGAATCACTGAAAAGAATCAGACTTCACTTGTCAATGGATTGTTTGCGCTAAATAGTAATGCAGGGAACACTTATAGAGTGCAACAGGCAGGTTCCGGGAAGTACAAATCCAATTAATTTACGCCTTAGAGGAATATATTTTTAATGTTAATTTTTAAACCGTTAAAGACAGACCTACTGTGAGTTACGAGGTTGTTGATTGATGGTATGCTTTTGCCATAAGCCCATATTGTTTAAACTTATTTTTCTAAATAATCATGTTCAACAGCAAAATATTAGATGAAAATCTACATTACCTATGATTCTGTAAGGAAATCTCCACCAATCAGAGAATGAAAACAAGTAAACTGCACCAAAAGAACCGGCCACTACCATGAAGAACTGCTAGTGACGTAAAAGTCAGACTCCCTACACTCTCAAACTACTAAAATGTTTGTTTGTGTGTGCGTCTGTGTGTATACAGTATATACAGTATATTCTTAATTGTATCAATAATTTTTATTTTTATAATTTTCAATGATTCATAGGCTTGTAGTTAGTTATTTCCCTCATTAAAGCTGATAAGTACACAGTCTTGAACCTTTGTTTTGTTTTTTGTCTGATTTTAAAATACTTTTTTTGCTTTAAATCAGTGCTTGCAATGTTGTGATTCACCTCATAACTGTTTGGTTTGGTTCATAGCTTATAACCATTTGGTTCTGGTATTTTTATTTTAAAAATGGAGTCAGTTCTGAATACCCTGACACAGAAATGAATAATAATAATACACACAAATATACAGTGAGAAGAAGAAAAAAAAACATCAGAAAACTAAACAGGAGGGTTGGAAATACTGTAAGAAAAGATATGGGTTTTTTTTAGTTGAGATTTGAATGAGGATATAGTAGTGTCACGCTGAGTAAGAGGGAGAGAATTCCAGAGTTTCAGAGCCACAGCACTGAATGATCTACCACCCATAGTTGAATTTTGAGTTGCAGTAAGCAATTTTCAGTCAGATGACCGGAGAGAACGAGGAGGAGAATAATAGTGCAGATAAATAGTGGGGAGCAAGTCCATGAAGAAGACATTTAAAAGTTGACTATAGAATTGTTATACTGAATGCGGACAGAAACAGGTAGCCAATGTAGATTATAGCGCAAAGGGGTGATGTGATCTCTTGACTTCATTGATTGTTGGCAGCATATAAGTCTAGTGATTGTTCTAGCGGGCAGCCCAATAAGAAGTGAATTAGTCAAGATGAGAGGTTATTAAAGAATTAATAAGAGTATTCTGTATCTTCGGTATCGGAATAAACACTCTAAAAAAATCTGTAAAAGTAGAGCACAATGTACTGTAATAATTCAACAGATTTTTCCATATTTATTTTTTACAGGTATTTTACCAGTACTTAAAATGTTTGTGGGTTGAAAGAAATGTCTGTAAAATTAATGTCCGGGTAATAAGCTGCCAGTTCTTTTTCCATTATTTTACGGATTTCTTTTTTACAGTGTACGAGTCCATTTTTTTATTGCCTATTTTGTGGTAAAAACAAAAGATTGAGTCTATAATAATATCTGTCCACTGGATTTTTGGTTAAATATAAAGAGCATCAAAAATAATTTGAAGGAACAATTATTTTTATATATTTTTTAAAAATCTTTTAATTGATAAAATAAAGCATTTTTATGCATCTCAATATATATTCAACGTCAATGTCACTTTAATTTGTATTGCGCCATATAAATACAACATAGGTTGACCATGGCGCTTTACAGTAATATCACAAAGCAGTATTACATCACATAGTACATTAATACAAAAATTTAAAAAGAAAACGTGAAATATAGACTCTACCTGCATCTCTATCCTTCATTCTCTCACACTGACAGATAGGTAAGACACATAGGAAAAAGCATCATGCGGCCTTGAGAGAGTGTAAACAGTGTTCGCAAACAAAATTGAACTCTGGGTTGCTTCTCTCACATTACTGCTCTCTGGGAACCAGGCCTGTGACAACACCTACTGCTAAGCAACTCTTAAAACATTCAACTGCTCATTTCTGCAGCACAGACCTCTGAACATGTCTGGGTCATGCCTCACATTAAATGTAAAGATCATTCTAATTATTTTTGCCCAGTGATTTCTACCACATTCCCTCCAGTCAACCGTGTAACTGAGCAGCACAGAGCGTAAGGGGCAAATACATTAACAGTTATAAAAATCAACAGTAGCCTTTGATCTTTTGACTGGCATCCAAACAAAAATTAAAGCCCCGACTACAGCCTCAGGATTCGAATCTTGAGAGAGAGGGAAGAGAGAGAGAAGGACAGATTTCCACTATGAAAAGTGGTCAAGAATGAAAGTTCCAGCCTGTGGTATCATAGTCTAACAGCAGAGTAATTAACACAGCAGAATTATCTACCCGCAACAGAGCGATGATGCAACCACGAGCTGCGATTTGAAACATAATCATGCCTAAAAGCTACGAGGTATATTTGGGAAATAAAACTGAAGCAGATGGTTCTTGTATAAGAGCTAAAGAGGTTTATTTTGCGATAATGACCAGCTGACTGTACATCATCATTGTTATATTTTTGTTTTATTGTTGTTATATTTACCATATAAACAAATTCAAGGGTTAGTTCACCCAAAAATTCTAATTCTGTCATAATTTACTCACCCTTATGTCATTCCAAACCTGTAAGACTTTCATTAATCTTCAGAACACAAATTAAGATATTTTAAAGGGGGTCTATTATGCAAAATTCACGTTTATATCGTTTTGAATACATTTATCTGTCTGCAATGTGTGTACACAACCCCCTTATTATGGTAAAAAAGTCATCCATTCCGTTTGTTATTTTCCCCATAAATCTGAAACAGTGTCTCAAAATGAGCCGTTCAGGAATGTGCTTCAATGGGACGTCACATTGAAACCCATCTATGACTGGCGACGGAATCTGCCCTATTAGCTTAGCTCCTCCCCTGAGTCAGAGGTGTACACAGTTTCTGTGGCTTTATGCATGCAAAAATGTCATGGTTATGAACTGCAATGTCACATCAGCGCATCCGCGATACAGAGATGATAATCAAAACCAAACAGATGTTTTGTTCGTTTTTGGCAGAGCTGTAAAGGCACAGAGCTATTTTGGATAGGGGCGAGGAGTAGCTCATTTGCATTTAAAGATACATACACAGAAACATCATGTTTTTGCTTTCACTCAAAAATGGACAGTTACAACACACTGTAAAAAGTGATTCTGAGTTTTAGTCAGGTGGACAAGTAAAATCATGTCTCAACTTGAAGGTAAATGGAAAACTTAAAATAATGTGTTCATATAACAAAAAAAACATAGGTTCTTTCAATTTTCTGCCTCATGCGCATGTGCCAGAAACTCTACGTCACGATGACGTACTATTTGAACGCATTTGAACCAGACGCGCCATGCCATTTTCTGGCGAAGAAGACTAGATCACGACACGAGTTGCTGATGCGAGAAAAAAAGACAAGGGTGATCTTATTTGACTACTACAGATATTTGACGTTTGATTGGGAATTGAAGACACTGTTTTGTTTGAAGTTGTTAAACACAGCTTATTGTGAATTCTTCATGTCACGGTTTATGAATTCACTGGTTCATTCTGTCTCTGTGTGTGCGGGTGATGTGTGAATGGGAGGCGTGGTCACTGATTGCCGGCTCATCAGATCATCACTTCCGCCTGCTGCACTTGATTTACCGGTCTACTTTATGCCGTGCTAACCTCCTTGTGTTTGTCAGATCGTTTGGTTGTGTCCTGTGCTCCAGTCCTGTCGTCCTTTTGTGTCCTCTGGTGTTCGCTGTTTCGAGTTTCCTGTCTGTTCTATGGATCGTCACTGTGGTGGATTCTCTTCCGGACCTGGTCGCCCATTGAGTCCCTGCGTCACCTGGATCACCTGTCTGCCAACACTTTTGAACTTTACATTATACTGACTGTGTTCTGAGTAATAAACATTCTACCGTTTCACTCGCTACTGAAACCGTCTCTGTTTTATGACACTTCATGTACACCTGTTCCTGCAATGAAAATATCTGATAGTGACAAGGAGAGTTATTTGTATTATTCTCTAAGAATGGGTATGTGCATAAAAAAGTTTGCACGTGCTTGTGTGAGCTGAATAAATGTGTTTTTTTCTTGTGATGTTTTTATATCTTTGCAAGCTAATTATTTTTGTCTGTTTTTGGGTACAGTGCATCTGTTGAAAAAATAAATGCTGAGAGTTTCAATTTTGCAGTTGTAATGTAGTTTGTCCAAATGTAGTTTGTAGTTCTGCAACAGCTCTTTCTATTTCGTAATGACTGCAACGTGGCCTCGCCCACTTTGTTGCGTGTTCGCGGGGGCAGTGTTTATGTTAATATCAAGGGTTTATGATGTCACCAACCCGGGAAGAATCTTGATGTAGTCCAAACCAGCCGTTTTTGTAGGCAATAAACTGCCATAACTTTAAAAGACAATATCTCTGCATTGAACTTTCAGCGCTGTAACTTTGCAGATACTGTTTATGCTCAAGCAGCAACATTACACACAAACTAAAGTTAAAAAAGTGAAATCGCATGCAACCACCCCTTTAAACAAACAAACAAACAAACAAACAAAAAAACATTTTATTCTAGCTTCATGCATTTATTTATTTTTTTATCAATACTTGAATGTGGGTAAGTTTCATTAAAAAAAGCAACATTTTGAGCAAAAAGCTGAGAAAATCCCATTTTTGTCACTCTGCATCTGGATCAGATTCAGAGTGATGATCAAAACACAGATGGAGTAGATTAAGTCCATCAACACAGTCCTTTCACAGTCCTATACCTCATCCTGGGTTGACATTTTATTCGGTAACATAAGGCAGTTTTGATTTATATGCTGTTTAATTTTGGTGATCACATTATTTGACGTGCATGATTACATGTGATGTCACATGTTTCTGCTGCTTCTTCGCGTGTGTTTTGATCCGGATATTCAGTACTCTTTCAGAAGATATGTCATAGCACCCGCACAGTATAACAGTGAAAACATGGTAAGCCGCAAAATTCTGTCAAAAGGGCAGGGAAGCGTTGTCTCACAAATGGCGGAGAAAGAGTAAATGAAATCTAAGAGCTTTCTGTCCCTCCATTGACAGTCTAAGCAACTAGCAATTTTGACGCTTCAAAAACATCATAAAGAGATTGTAAAACGAATCCAATGAATTAAGAGGTTTAGTCCGAATTTTCTGAAGAGAAACGATCACTTAATATGATGAACAGATTGAATTTAGTATTTTACTTACATATAAACATTCATCAATGCACACATCGGTAATGCAAGATCAAACATGTTTGCTTGATGTGTGAGAGGTTCATTCCTGTGTGTTACACAGCACATTTGAGCTTCTGCAAGAACCAATTACACAAAAAAAAGGTTCTATATGGCACTAAAAGTGGTTATTTGTCGTAATCATAGCACCATATCTTAACACGTTCTGTATATGGTAGCGGTGTTATATAGCACCTTAGTCAGCGGTGCTATATATTGCACCTCAGCCAAAGAGCCGGTGAAGAACCACTGAAGCACCAGGATTGGTGCTATAAAGCACTTAAAGAGGTTCCCCAATGATTACGAGCCAAGAACCACTTTTAGTGCCATATTTTTATTAGAGTGTAGGGTTTGTACTCACGCATCAAGCAAGTACAGTTGAGTTCTGTTTAAGTTCACTGGTCAATGTTTATATGTGAATAAAAGCCTAAAGAGGCATTAGAGGTAGATGCGTATAATGGAGGGACAGAAATCTCTACAATTTTTATCTTCAGCCGTGTTCTGTAGATCGACGAAAGTCTTATGGGTTTGGAACAACATGATGGCGAGTAAATGATGAAAGAATTTACATTTTTGGGTGAACTATCCCTTTAAGATCAAATATTGTATTAAAATGTTACCATATTTAAGTAGTAAACCTGAGGTAAACGCCAGAGCTAGCATCTGGACTGAGCATTCATCTAGCGTGTTTTTCTCTGGACACATATTAGCTGAATCGCCCTATTTCAAAACATGCCAGATTCATAAAAGATGTATACCTTAATGAGGAACAGTCTTTCACACATTGCAATGGTCACAACCTCAGGCCCACTTCATTGTGCTAGAGTCTTATTGAACATTTAGAGTGAAATATTTCTGAACAGCACTGCCGCACTCAACTTTTAAAACAAGCAGTTAAATGTGCAGTGTTTAATTATTTATGTGATATGTTATATTAATTGATTCAAATATTTAATAAAAAAATGAAATTCTATATTTGTGAGGGTCATAAATTCAAAACCATCATTGATATGGTAATATTGAAAATAAAACCTTTGTTTTTTTCTTAGAAAACTGCCAAATCATGTTGTGCAGTAACACACAGGGGGCGAAAATATAAAACAGGAAGTGATAGGAGCTGAAGAACCTATTGACTGTGTCAGTATCAATAATTATCTTAAAATATCAGCTAATTTGAACTTTTTATTTAACTTTTATGACCAGACAAGCTGTAAAATGTCATGTGGTACAATCCCCCCAAAACGTATATAATGTTATTTAGGAATTCATAATTCATAATGTTTGTAAAAACATATTTTTAATGTATTTACTTATTTACTTTATGTGTATAAGGGAAATATACTATCTTTTACCAGATGAATTCACCACATGACCTTTTCAGAGTCATTCAATTTAAGTATTTATAAAAGTAAATATGAACTTTGAATGCATAGAGAATACAAAGAACTTAACACAAGCATTTTAAACTATATTTTTAAACAAGTTTTCCTTGGATGCTCTTATTTGTCCACTGACCCTCAATTTTGAAAAGTTCATACATTTTGGCTAAATTAGTCTTACTTATAGTTGTCTCTGCACGTTAAAATGTGAGAAAGCATTTTACAGGGAAAAAAAGGCAGACAGCAGCTTTAATCTCCTGCATCCCCTCACTGACGAAAAAGAGAAATGCGTCAGCGAGCGATTTCCACAATAAACAGCTGTTGAAGTCACAACCTCACCTCATTCCCCTGTAAATGAGCTCACCTGTGCTTGGCTGACACATTTGAAGATCCGTTTAGACAGCAAGGACACGAGTTGCCTTCCTGTTTCACATTCTCCTGCCAAAGCAGATGCTAAACTTTGTGCATGGGCGGCAGTCGCTCACACTGGCTCAATTTTAAAGGTAAGGCTGGTGGATGTGGAGTTAGTCAAACAACTCAAATATCCAATCCTCCCACAATTCATTTGAGCAACTGTCCCTCACAGCTACTGCCATGTTAATATAAAATACAGCTGCAGGAAACATAAAACTACAACATCTAGACTGGACGACCAGTCGTATTGGCCGTCTCCCCGGATACTAAGTATAGTTGAATGTAATGACCCCGTCATTGCACTACACAATTAGCTGTGATTTAAAGGTCTTTTAGGACACAGAAACACTCTCAACATTATGGCCTTAAACTCATCATTGCAGAAGTAAATCAAAATGTAATTTGGTAACTGTGTTCTAGGCTTCAGAGTTCAGGGTTAGATCATCTAAGCAGAGCTGAACAAACGTGGTAATGTTCTTTGTAACAAGACGTAACATGTAACAAAGATGTCACATATAGATAAATGGACGCTTTAAGTACACACATGGGAATTTTTGCCAATTTCTGTATAAATGGCAAGTGAGGTACAGTACATGTTGTCAGCATACTGAAAGCTCAGCTTACAGCCGACTGGCTTCTGTGAATTTATATGAGATCTGTGACCTGAGTTTGGATGGGTTTTTAGGGAGGTGTAACAAAACAACAACCTCTCCATAATTCATACTGCTCTTATTCTTCTTTTTCTCGCTCTGTCATTCCCTTCGTCCTTCTACCTCTACCTCTCCATCTCTCCCTCACACTAAGGCTGTTCACCTGTATTAATAAATGGTCCGACACCCCTGTGTTGCCTGTCAACATGGCCGTGTTGTGGAAGAGAGAGAGAGAGAGAGAGAGAGTGAGAGAGAGAGAGAGAGAGAGAGAGAGAGAGAGAGAGAGAGAGAGAGAGAGAGAGAGAGAGAGAGAGAGAGAGAGAGAGAGAGAGAGAGGAGGGAAGATAGCCTGGGAGAGGGAGGTGTCAGAGCGACATGAATAATGGAGAGGGTGTAGACTGTGATCTGTCTCTGTCTGTCCAGCACGCTGCCACTGCCATGTTTTACTGCTGAACCCTGCATTGGCCAATCAGCATCAACTTAATTCACACACACACACACACACACACACACACACACACACACACACACACACACACACACACACACACACACACACACACACACACACACACACACACACACTGTACGAAAACACTAACGAACACTAACGAACCACATTGAAAAATATAATTTAAACTTGAAAATAAACAATGTTTAATGATTTGAACAAGTTTAAACAACAACAAAAATGAAGAAAAGAATGAATGTTAGACGGACAGACAAACAGTTGACAGGTAGATAGATTTGATAGACAGACAGACAGACAGACAGACAGGTGGACTGTTTGATAGACAGACAGATATTTAGTTTGATAAACAGTTATATAGATAGTTTGAGAACACAGTTAGATATGAAGAGCAGTAGTGGAAGGGCCACTAGGGCAGCTACCAGGGGAGACTGTGTTGTACCGTATAGACGTAGTAAGTTTGGCCAAACTGTCTTCTCAGTACTGGCTTCAAATTATTGGAACTGTCTCCCTGTTGAACTTAGAGAGAGCACCAGCTATTTAGCATTTAAATTTACACTTAAGAAATGGATTAAAAACACTCAAAACTGCAATCATCTATAGTTGGTTTAGCCTATCTTAGGTACTGCCTTCTTTGTATTGTACTTTTTATTATCTATCTATTCTCTAAATGTGATGTGTTTTCATGTATTATTATTAATGTTATATATTTTTTGTTGTTGTTTTTTTTTTTACTATGATGCTGTGTTGACCTGCCAAGGGACTACAGATGAAAATTAGCTTTATAGCTAACTCTGGCGCATTTACATTTTGAGTGTAAACAAAAAAATTTTGATTGATGTGCTTTGTCCCTTTCAAATAATAAAAAAAAAATATATATATATATATAGATCGACAAACAGAAAGACAGACAGACTGGCAGACAGTTTGATAGACAGACATTTAGTTTTATAAACAAAGTTTGAGAAAACAGATATATATTATATTGCCAAAAGTTTTGGGACATCTGCCTTTATATGCAAATGAACTTAAATGACATCCCATTCTTAATCCGTAGGGTTTAATATGGAGTTGGTCCACCCTTTGCAGCTTTAACAGCTTCAACTCTTCTGGGAAGGCTTTCCACAAGGTTTAGGAATGTGTTTATGGGAATTTCTGACCATTCTTCTAGAAGCACATTAAGGTCAGGCACTGATGTTGGACGAGAAGGCCTGGCTCACAGTCTCCGCTCTAATTCATCCCAAAGGTGTTCTATTGGGTTGAGGTCAAGACTAGGTCAAAGTTCCTCCACACCAAACTCGCTCATCCATGTCTTTATGGACCTTGCATTGTGCAGTCATGTTGGAACAGGAAAGGGCCATCCCCAAACTGTTCACACAAAGTTGGGAGCATGAAATTTCCCAAAATGTCTTGGTATGCTGAAGCATTAAGAGTTCCTTTCACTGGAACTAAGGGGCCAAGCCCATCCCATGAAAAAAACAACTCCATACCATTACCATTGTTCCCAGTTGTCCTGAGAGCAACCCATTCTTTCACAAATGTTTGTAGAAGCAGTCTGCATGCCTAGGTGTTTGGTTTTATACACCTGTGGCCATGGAAGTGATTGGAACACCTGAAATCAATGGTTTAGGGCGGTGTCCCAATACTTTTGGCAATATAGTGTAGATAGATAGACAGACAAGGTGGACAGTTTGATAGACATACATATATTTAGTTTGATAAACAGTTAGATAGATAGTTTGAGAACAGACAGACAGACTAGATAGATAGATAGATAGATAGATAGATAGATAGATAGATAGATAGATAGATAGATAGATAGATAGATAGATAGATAGATAGATAGATAGATAGATAGATAGATAGATAGATAGATAGATAGATAGATAGATAGATAGATAGATAGATAGATAGATAGATAGATAGATAGATAGATAGATAGATAGATAGATAGATAGATAGATAGATAGATAGATAGATAGATAGATAGATAGATAGATAGATAGATAGATAGATAGATAGATAGATAGATAGATAGATAGATAGATAGATAGATAGATAGATAGATAGATAGATAGATAGATAGATAGATAGATAGATAGATAGATAGATAGAGTTTACTGCAGTATTACAGCTTGAAAACACAGGCACACACATCATACAGCACAGGGTACAACAGCTACTATTTCTGTTAATTCACCCCTCATGTTTCTTATTGGCTGCCCCAATTACCCCAAACAGTCGATCAAATTCATCATGTCGACTGCAGTTAATGCTCTTGTTAGCCTATTAGTGCGGTAATCTAATCAGAGAGCAGGACCATCACACAGTGAGATGTCCTAATCAGACATTTTCCCGCCAATTTCCCACTGCTCGTTAAGTTAACGATCTTTTCACAGAGCAACAAATTGTCATAATTGATTTTCTCAAAGTCAAGGCAAAGACTGCAGGACCCCTCTGGAGTTCCATTGTCCATCCCTCTATTCTAAAGACCAGGACCATAAGAAACATCACAAGCTCATCTCATGTACCGTTTTTCTCTCTCAGATACTAAATTTGGTCTTTGAAGCTTTAAACTAGTCTCAGCTGGTCAGCTGACAGGTGTCTAAAACCTAGGGGTGTCAAAATTAATTGTTTCTTCGATGCATCGCGATGCAGGCGAGGATGATTCGGTATCGGTTCAGTAATAGACCATAACCAACTCTAATGAACTGATTCTTTTCTGACGTCATTTGTCAAGTACGTGCGTTGTCGCGGTAGCATACAATGGCAGAGGGGGGCGAGACGTGAGTGGGAGTAATTAAAATGCTCCAACTACTTTAAAAGACGACATCTGGGCACATTTCGGCTTCTATGAACAACCTGGTGAGCACGACCTGGAGAACACACACGCTGTGTGTAAATCAAAGCGATCTGATTTATCAAAACAATTTCATTTACACCTAGGCACATAAATGTATCTCTGCAAAACGGATATATATACTGCACTATATGCAGATTTATTGGAGTTCACGTCACCGAAAAAAACAGATATGAGCTGCATTTTATTGATCATCATTGAGCCGTGCACTCTCCTATTGTGGTCTTTGATTTTGAAATTAGAAATCAAAGACCACAATAGGAGAGCGCGCTGCAACAGCACTGGTCAGATCATTCAGTTTCTTTACTTTTAATGAATATGATTGTATGTTGAGCACCTACAACTTTACTTTTGGTAGTTTGTGCGTTTGCTTTATGAAGAGATACGCAGATGCTCGTTTGCGGCGATGCGTGCTTCAGTAGCGCTGTCATATCTGGCTATGTCATATAGCCCATAACTCTCACACGTACATTTTTTTAGCATTGTTGCAAGGAGTAAAATTTACATATGTGGTTTCAACAACCAGATGCATTTAGACTTTAGTTTTGACTGTATTGAGCACAGACCACCTCCTGAAGTGGCTTTTAGTGTTTTCTATGTTCTAAATGTTGTCTTCTGTGCCCAGACTTGAGTTTTGTTTGATACATTCAAGAAGCATGTTTTCTTTGAGCAGGTAAAATTAAAGGTTCAGTTCATATAACTGGCTGACAAAATTGTATACATGAGGATGCAGTGCATCGTCAATGCATTGTGATATCGAATTGAACCGAATCGATGGCATGATAATCGTAATCGAACCGAACCGTGAGACCAGTGTAGGTTCACACCCCTAATAAAACCTCTCTAAAATCAGTAATCGAGACTAGTCTGACCAAGCTGGGATATCAGCTAAAACTAGTATGAGCTGAAGTCTGCACTAATAGTGCCAGGACTCTATTAAATATCTTGAATTCTGTTTTTAATCCAATAAAGCAATATTTATCTAGTGTAGTCCTCAACTGCCCTTAGCTGGTTCAGATCTTATCTTAGTAATATTACTTTTTCAGTAGGTATTGGTCGCACGGTTTCATCTGTAGCACCCCTTACCTGTGGTGTTCCTCAAGGGTCTATTCTAGCTCCCATTTTGTTTTCACTTTACATGCTTCCACTAGGTTCAATTTCTAGGAAGCATGGAGTGTCTTTTCATTTCTATCTATTTTCATTACTATATTTTCTATCTATCTATCTATCTATCTATCTATCTATCTATCTATCTATCTATCTATCTATCTATCTATCTATCTATCTATCTATCTATCTATCTATCTATCTATCTATCTATCTATCTATCTATCTATCTATCTATCTATCTATCTATCTATCTATCTATCTATCTATCTATCTATCTATCTATCTATCTATCTATCTATCTATCTATCTGTCTGTCTGTCTGTCTGTCTGTCTGTCTGTCTGTCTGTCTGTCTGTCTGTCTGTCTGTCTGTCCATTTCTTCATTTCATCTATTTACCTTTACATAATGAAAAGCAAGGCCTACCATGCTTGCATGTTTAGTTGATGTACAATCTTGGGTGTCTTTGCATTTTTTGCATTTAAATAAGGTCAAGACTGAAGCAATTGTCTTTGGGCCCTCTGTGGGAAAAGGAAAACCACATATTAATTGTGGTCATTTCAATTCTTATATCAAACCCACTGTGAAAATGTGGGAGTTCTTTTTTATTCTTCCCTTAAGTTTGACCAACATATAAATTCAGTAGTTAAAGGATTAGTTAACTTCAAAATGAAAATTTCATGATAATTTACTCACCCCCATCTCATCTAAGATGTCATTGTCTTTCTTTCTTCAGTCGAAAAGAAATTAAGTTTTTTGAGGAAAACATTCCAGGATTTTTCTCCACATAATGCACTTCTATGGCAACGGGTTGAAGGTCCAATTCAATGCAGTTTCAAAGGGCTTCGAATGGCTTTAGAGGGCTCTGCACTATGTGGAGAAAAATCCGGGAATGTTTTCCTCAAAAAAAAAAATACATTTTCGACTGAAGAAAGAAAGACACAAACACCTTGGATAAGATGGGGGTGAGTAAAATATCAGGACATTTTCATTTTGAAGTGAACTAATCCTTTAAGCCTTTAAGTATGTTTTTTCCAACTTCTGTACAAAGTTAAAAATGTCCTATCTTTTAAAGACCTTGAAAGAGTCACACATGCTTTTGTTTTATCTCGTTTGGACTACTGTAACTCAGTGCATATTGGATTACCCCAATCTTCCATGTCACGGCTTCAGATGATCCAAAATGCCGCAGTCAGGTCTCGTTCATAAACGAGAACACATTACTCCGATTTTAGTGTCTCTTAATTGGTTGCCAGTGCGTTATAGAGCTGAACTCAAAATTTTGTTGTTTGTTTTTAAAGGTCCCATGGCATGGATTTTTTATTTTATTTTATAATGTATTCTGAGGTGTACTTATATTGTTAGTATGATTTTTACATCATAAAATGTCATAATTTAGAAATAAAAGGCATTTTTTCTACACTGATGTTTGCCCTCTGGCTGAATGCCCTGTTTAAAAGGGCGTGTCTGCTGTGAGACTTCAGTAAAAACGCCCACTGTTGTGATTGGCTGACATCTTTGCATTTGAAATGAGCAGAGGGGGCGTGGTTTAACGAGGTCTACGAGGCACAAGGCTGTGCCAGAGAGACGGATGTCACTTCTCATCTGTTCTCTCAGCACGTCTAAGTTCAGTGAACTGTTGTAGTTATTAGCATATACTTTAGGTTATTAGTTTATTTCTAGTCGGAGGGACTGTCACTCATTTCAGAAAGTTAGTAGCTTTAGTAAATGATGGATCAGCGCCGACTCGAGACACGAACCGTTTAGAACGATTCAGTCCGATTTGGTAAACTGGTTCGATTCTCTGGGCGGAAGAAAGGGAGGTAACTGTTCCTGTTATGATGTCATAACAGGAATATTCAAGATCAGCTCATTTGGGCTGTCATTTTCTCAAAGGCAGAGAAAGACAGCCAGAACTCGGTTTACACTGATCAAAATTTCTAGCCACTTAGGGACAATATTCAGGCTAGGGGAACTCATATTAATGTTGAAAAACCTCATAAAATTAAAATTTCATGCCATGGGACCTTTAAAGGCCTGTACACACCGGGGCGAATATCGCGCGCTTATCGCCAACGTTTTTCGTGACGTTTTTCAGCGTGTCTTGAGTATTCACACCCAATCGATTTTCACTGGCGATGCGCCGAGTGAACGTGCACATTCAGTGGATAGCGCTCCCGCTACACAAGTTGGTGCTGCGGCACTTTACGTTTCTGACACTCGCTTGTCACACACAAGAAGAAGAGAGACAGTATTTACGTGCTTGCCAAAACCACAGATATATTATGTCTATGGCCAAAACCATTCACACACTTTTTGCTAACTGGCAGGCAGCATTAGCAGCTCATCTTCTTCTTTGTCTACTTACTACTCCTTCTTCGTATCAATGTGTGCTCAGCAAGACCGTTTTGTGCTTGAGCGCCACCAAGTCGAGTTTTACTGTCACTTCAGCAGCTCCAGGCACGTGAACAAAAGCGCTGATCTCATTGGTCGGTCAGTTTTTAACGCGCCGGGTCAAAATAAAAAAACGAACCCGAGGCGTTTTTTTAAAAAATGCCGCTTTTACGCCTGGCGTTTTGCGCGTCGGTGTGCACACTCCCATTGGCGCCCTTTGTTTAATCACAAGGCGTTAAACGTCTGCAAAAATCGTCCCGGTGTGAACAGGCCTTAAGTCTTTAAAGGTGCAGTGTGTGATTTTTAGCGGCATCTAGTGGTGAGTTTGCTAATTGCAATCGACCAGCGCTACAGTAGCCGACACAGGACAAAAATGTTGTCGCCGGAGAGAGCACAGCGCTGTGTAGAGAAGTTTGTCCGTTTAGGGCTACTGTAGCTTCTGTAGGGTGCAAAATGGTGATTTCACTGTAAGGGGACCTGCGGTGTATGTAGATAGAAATGGCTCATTCTAAGGTAATAAAAACATAACGCCACTGTATACACCACTGAAAACATAGTTGTGTATATTATATTGCATTTCTGTCAATAGATCCTCATATATAAAATGGTCTGGCACCTTCCTGGCATTTGTCAGATCTTTTAAACGTCCATAAGTCAGTAAGATGCTTGCGATCCTCAGACAGTATATCTCTGTCATATCCAGGATCAAGATTGAAGTTGCGAGGTGACCGTGTGCTTGCAGTGACCGGTCCTACACTCTAAAAAAAAAAAAGGTTCTATATTGCACCAAAAATGGTTCTTGGCTCGTAATCATAGGGGAACCTTTTTTAGTGCTATATAGCACCAATTTTGGTGCTTCAGTGGTTCTTCAGCGGTTCTTCAGAGGTTCTTCAGCGGTTCTTCAGAGGTTCTTCACCGGTTCTTTGACAAAGGTGCTATATAGCACCTCTGAAGAACCGCTGAAGAACCACTGAAGCACCAAAATTGGTGCTATATAGCACTAAAAAAGGTTCCCCTATGATTACGAGCTTTTTTTTTTTTGAGTGTAGGATATGGATAGTTTTCCTTTATCTGTGAGTTCTGCATCATCTGTACATTAATTTTTTTTATTACTGTCTTTTATTTTATAATTTTCTATGTACAGCACAGTGGTACAACTTTTGCAGTGTTTATGTGTGCTTTATAAATAAATGAAATGAAATGAGTATAAGCTGAAGAGTTGACTGTCAGTGAAGTCACTTGTCCTTAAAACATGTCAGTCTCGATGATTCTTATAACACGAGGTGCAAACCAGCGTTGAGCTGGTCATTACTGGATTGTAATATTTTCTGTGAAGAAAAGAACAAAGGGAACGCATTAAAGAGTAGAAGTGCTATCATATTAAAATTATTTTAAGCAGGCAGAGACCAAGGCAGCCATTTAATTTTACTTCTGTGGGGAGAGATGTCAGCAAGCACATTCTAAGAAAATAATGAGATTCTAACTAATTGTAGAACATTTTCTTACAAAAAAATGATATAAATGTGGAAGTTTCTGTTGTCTTTCTGTCGAATTAATTTACAAAAATAATATTCCGATCAAACTTGATACATTTAGAAGGACACAGTCTGGAATGTTTCTTTTTAAACGGATATGAATATTTAAAACTTTTTTTTGAAAAGCGAGAGAAAGCAAGTCTAAACTGTACAAGGTTTGTTGTCAGACAGCATTCATAAAAAGTAAATTTGTTCATTCAAACATTCATCCCTTTTAAATATTCACAGACATTCTTCATCAATATGTCTAAGGGATTGAAAAAAAGTGATAAAAGCGAGATAGTGGTTCTGCTAAGGTCATGGTTTCAATTCGCTAGGAATGCATGAACTGATAAAATACCCTGAATGCACTTTACGTTGCTTTGTAGGTAATGTGAACTTAAGCTGAAAATAAAAACTGACATACTTTACTTTATTTCTCCCATTTTCCTTCCTCTGCTATTCATTCCTGTATCTTTCCTTCTTTTTTTGCATTTCATTTCAGCACGTTTAGAGTCACACTGATTATTCAGACTCACAATGGCTGAATTACTGCAAACCACAGCAGATCTCTGACACCTTCTCAATTCAAATATACAGCATCTCTTCATTAAACAGAACAATACATGAAGCAGAAAGATGATGTGGTCATACTAGTTTCTGCTGAAAACAACTGCAGACACAATATAGAAACTAGGAGAAGCAGGGAGGAGAGAGAAAGAGGGGAAGAGAAACATCATGAATAATGGAATGGTTATTGTGGTTATGGATTGTACGTGAACGCATAATTCCACAGAGTAGGTATCCATAACAGGAGTGAGGCTGGGGATAGTTTGGAAGTGCCAAAAAAAGAGACTAGGTCGGAATTTTATGGGAAGTTCTGCATTATTTAAAGTTCAAGTTTCAGTTCCTTCTTTTTTCTGATTGGCTCTTAAATGCCACTCTCATTATTTAAGATGACATTTTTCCGTGTTTAGAAATAAACAACAGTATCTGTACTCATCCTGGTATGTCACCAGTGCAGGCCTGAAATGTACATTACTCCCCCGATATCAACTTCTCATCCATCCATCCATTTGTCCATCCATCCATCCATCCATCCATCCATCCATCCATCCATCCATCCATCCATCCATCCATCCATCCATCCATCCATCCATAACACTTTAGTTTAGGATCCAATTCTCACTATTCACTAGTTGCTTATTAGCTTGTATATTACCAGGATATTGGCTGTTTATAAATACTTACAAAGCAGGTATTAATTAATGAATTAATGCCTTATTCTGCATGACAATTCTATTCTACATGAAGGATGTCTATTCTACATCCTTCATCCTACCCAATAACTAAACTCAACAACCGCCTATTAATAAGCAGCAGTTAGGCATTTATTGAGGAAAAATCATAGTTTATAGTTAGTTAATGAGAATTGAACCCTAATCTAAAGTGTGACCTTATTATTATTATTATTGACATTGTTATTATATTACATTATTATTACACTACTGTTCAAATGTTTGTGGATGGTAATATATTTCTTTTGAAAGAAGTTTCTTATGCTCATCAAGGCTGGCTCGAAAATACAGTAAAGAAAAAAATTGCAATATTGTGAAATATTATCATAATTGAAAATGATGTATATAAAATATAATTATAATTATATAATATAATAATATAATATAATTGTTTTCTGGTCTATATATATATATATATATATATAATGTAATTTATTCCTGTGATGGCAAAGCTGAATTTTCAGCTCTTCAGTGTCACATGATCCTTCAGAAATCATTCTATGTTGATTTCATGGTAAAACATGTCTTATTATTATCGATGTTGAAAACCGTTGTGCTGCTTAATATTTTTTGGAAACTGTGAAAAAAAAAAAAGATTTTGAGCATTTATTTGAAATGTTTTTCTTTTGTAACATAAATGTGTTCACAGTCACTTCGATCGATTTAATACATCATTGCTGAATAAAAGGTTTTTTTTTTTTTTAAAGAAAATCTGACTGACCCAACAATTTTGAAGGGTAGTGTATATACAGTACAGTATATAAATGGATTTGGCAACACATTTTCCCCAAAACAACTTACATTCAAGATAAACATTAAAGTAGTAAATAAATTCGACAGGAATCGAACCCATGACCTTTGCCATTGGTAGCACAACAACCATTTGTGCTACAGGAATGCATAATTATTTTTGCAAAGTAGAAATATTCCATATTAGTGAGCTCATAAAAGCTGCATGCATATCAAAACGCATAGACAAGTCAACGCCTTAAAAGTACTTCCTGTCAACCACCCATTTACAGTGACATCATGCTTGATACGAGGTGAAATACACCCCTATTGTATGTAGTGTAAATCAGTCATGATTTAAAACGAGAACTTGAACTTGAATTTGTGTCACCAAACAAAAGACAAACCTTAACAAAAGACCTTCTTACTAAATTATGAGTCCATTCTGGTCTTCCTCTCCAGAATTCACTTACAAAGATAAGATTGTTCCAAGTTTAACCACAAGGAACAAGAATTACAGAATATGAATGTGAGTGTTCGAGCGTGCGTGTGAGCTTGAGTCTGAAGTGAAGGACAGTGTGCAAAGCTTATTCAAGGTCACATCTGAAACTGTGTAATGGCTTAGCACTGTTTCATTTCCCCAATCAGAGAGAACAACACTGACACACACACACACACACACACACACACACACACACACACACACACACACACACACACACAAAAGGCTGACTACAGGAATGCTTAAGTGTATTAATATTGAATGGGTGCCTTTAATTAGAGAACAGAGCTTCACTGCTGTGGACTAGGCAGAACTTGATTAGACATGAGCGGAGGTATCAAAGGAGTTTGAATTTGTGCGTGTGTGTGTGTGATTGTGTTCACGTGTAATTGTCGTGTGAAAATTATGCTGCACATAACCCCAGTTAGCACTCAGCCTATTTTAAGGATCATGGGTCCTCTGCACCTCACAAGACCTCATTGTGCGGCAATAGCTAAGCAAAATCTATTCTTCTTCCTCTACGACACTTGCAACCCCTTGGTTTATTGTTTACTTTGGCGTCTAGGGTCAGATGTAAAAGTTATCAGCTGCCATTGTTGTTTTCTTGTGATATCTTGTGCCATGTTGTTAAAGTATAGCTGTGTTTCAATCTTGGCCTGTGATCAGATGAATAACAATAACATTGATTTGATTTTATCCACATTACTTTGGTGTTACATAATTAGACCCTTATGGATCAACAATATGGCCACATTCCAGGAAACCTTCTCCAATATTTGGGTTAATAAATACTTTTTATTCCTCTGAGTGGCAGATTGAGGAATAAATTAGACTGCACTCTCAGAAAAAAAAGGTACAGTGGAGGTACAATTTTGTTCCTTGGGGAACAAAACGTATATAACTGTACCTTTAAAGGTCTACAATTGGTTCATATGGTACAATTATACCATTGTTTTCCTCGACTTACAGCAGGGGTAGGTAAGTTTGGTCATAGTGAGTCGCTGTCCTGCAGAGTTTGGCTCCAACCCTGAAAGACATCTATAGAAGCTCTTATTGAGAAGTAACAGAGGTTTTGATGTTGATGTTTTATTGAAAATGTCTATTCTATTAGAAGTTCTATTTTTCTAATTCTAAATTCTAAAATTACTAAAACAAAAACCAGTTAAAATAAATTAAAAACCTAATAGAAATATAAAATATTACTATATTACTAACATAAATAAAAAACATAAATAAGCTAAATAATTGATAAACACCATACTAAGTAATACTAAAATAACATCAGAAATGTTCATATTAAATGTATTTTCTTTTGATTGCAAATTTTGGCATTTTGGCAAATCTCAAGGGGCCAGTTGTTCAAAACATTTAATCTGGATCAAAATGATCAGGATTTTCAAAGCAAAATTGGATTGTACCACCCTGATCCAGATACACACCTTTTCAGATTACCAAATCTTGATTACTAGTGCTCTACGGAGCCCCTAAAGGGACATGGTGATGGAAAAAAGAGAAGAAGAAAAAAACACTTTAAATGTAATATCATATTTTTGTTTGATATTTACAGCTGTTTGGGGATTATTTTATGGTGGCTAAATCTTTTTTTACTTTGACTGTTGGCTACCGAAAGGCTTAATAGGTAGCCTGATGTCTACTTCTAATTTATTACTTTAACAATTAGCCTAACTAATCAAGAGCAAAATAAAATAGTATGTGTTTGTGTATTATATGACACAAATGTTGTATTTTTTGACCAGTTTTAAAGTTACTCCACATTTTCTCCCTGGAATCCACCTTGAAATCCTACCCCCTGTTGGGATCAGGATAATCCTGTTTTTTTGGATCAAAGTTATCCAAATTCTACTGACAAGTTTTGAACAACACAAACTGAAGGTTTGATCCAGATTAAAACTAGGATTGGATTCCTTGATCTAATCTGATTTCAGATTCCTTCTTTCCCTTTTGAACAACCCATTTTCAAGATTTGATCCAATCCGATAACCAAAATCCGATCAGATTACCTTTGAACAACTGGCCCAAGGAAACTATTTGAGATCTCAAGGAAACTATTTGCTCTTTTGCTTAATTTTTAAGAATCAGAGAAGCAGTTGACATCATTCAGTATACAATCTGGCTTAATAAATTCAAACATTAATGATCTTTTTGTGTTATTTTTCTTTACTATGCAAAATTACATGTTATTACAAATAATTCTACTGGTCACTTCAGCAATAAATCGTGCAAAGACAGACATACACCTTGCATTCTTTCATTGTTCCCTTTTATGTGCAGCCATTGCACTGTGAGCGTTTTCACTACTCTGTGTTAGTGATGGATGATATATTTGATATATGTTCAGTTGGTGTAGGACAGAGAAAATGGACAGATCATTTGGAAATGATTAAACCTTTTTAAATCTGCAGAGCCGGCCAACCAGCACACTGGTGGAGAAGAGCCATCCTACTCTCCTTAAAGGGATAGTTCAGAAGAAAATTCTGTCATCATTTGGTCACGCTCAAGTTGTTCCAAACTCGTATTCTTTTCTTTGTTTGTGTGTGTGTGTGTGTGTGTGTGTGGGGGGGGGGGGGTACTATGATAGAGGAATACTACGGTAGTCAATGGCTGCCGAGATATGCTTGGTTACAAACATTCTTCCAAATATCTTCCTTTGTGTTCAGCAGAACAAAGGAATGTATACTAGTTTGGAACAACTTGAGGGTGTGTAAAGGGTTCTGTTTTGGGTGAACCAGTCCTTTAACAGAATACCAATCAAACCCCCCAGCAAAATAAAGCAACGCACAGGATGAAACACAAACACTGCTGTCAGTTATACATGACAATAATGAAACATGGGAATGTTTAACATGTGTGTTTTTATGTATATATTTGCCTCAAGCAAATATGTCTCCAATAGACTGAAATCTCAGGATACACTAATGTGTAAACACACAGCTTATAAAGTATGACAGTCTAAACATTAGGCCTACTAAAGATACACTCCATGCATTTACTGTATGTCAAACCACCAAAAAGATCAGGTCAAAGATGGTCTACCACTGCACCATGTTCCAAAACACAGCTACCAACTTAACTGGATTTTCCCTGTTCACTTGGCTTTGTAAAGCATTGTTAAGCTCAGAGAGGTATGATACAAACTGATGAATATCTGCTCTATCACCATTGTACTGAGACGGCATTCTGAATGAACAGCCTTCTCTAAATGACAAGTCATCAAGCTCATTGTTTGACACAGACTTCTGCTTATTCACATTTTATAGAAGACAGTAGAAGCTGTCAGCATGAGGGAACAAAAGGGCAATCATCAGCACAGCTCATAACACCACAGGGGTGCATATCAATGCCATCAATCAAACTATTATTAAATCATGATGCACTACATTAGGTTGCCTTTTTTGTGGTAATAAACATGCATTCACATCGCCGTGTAAATGTCTACCAGAGTACAGTATAGGAGGGATGCTTGAAAGAAACCCTTTTATAAATAATTAATGCATGAATTTTTCAGCATCTAGTTGAAATATACATCTAATTAAAATATTAAATGCATGTCCCTCAGGAATAGTCTAAAATTGCAAATATTTAAATTGAGTAGTCAATGACTACCAGTCTCTGTACCTAATGATATTTTCATTTATTATTAAACTGTTATCTGTGACATCCCTTAGAAGGCTACTCTATCTTCATATCTGAATGTTGAAATTAAAATTTAAAAAATAAAATGAAAGAAATATTTTGTGTTTTGTTGAATATGGTTCCAAAATGTCACACAAACATGGTTTTCCTACAGTAAATTCAATAATACAAAAGGGCCTCAAATTTTGGTAAAACATTTCAATGTTTTCTAAGAGTATATAATTCAATATCTGGTGCTGTGCTAGGGCACATCATCAGTGACGTTTCAAAGGTCCTCTCTCTGGTGTTTCGGGTGTCATCATCATACACCCTCACTCAGTCGACCCAGCAAAGGTTGATCAAGCCTCAGCTTGTGCCCTTGCAGCTTCTCCCACTGATCTGCTCTCTTGATCCAGAGCCATCTAGAAGCTTTCTCTGCAGCCTCTGTGCTGTTATATCCTTTCACCTGTGATGCCAAATGAGTATAAACCTTGCAGAGGGACTGTCCTGCAAAGCCTCTGCTCCCTCCACAGCAAGCACCTTGCCTTCCATCCTTGTATGTGGCAGTCGCTGATGAGGCTCATGTTTCTCCCTCTTCCACTCATTGGCCTCCTCCATACGATCTTCCCAAGGCACTGTAAGCTCCAGCATCACAATGCTACATTGCCTCTGACATTAAAACAATGTCAGTTCTGTGGGTAGTCTGGCTGATGGTTATTTAAAAATAACCACCACCCTGCAACGTTCTGGGAACGTTTTTTTGTGGTTGCAAAATAATAACCTAAAAATAAACATTAGGGAATGTTCATAATAAGATATTTTTAGGTTATTTAAAAATAACCACCTGGCAATGTTCTGGGAACATAATTTTATGGTTGCAAAAAATAATCTAAAAAATAACCATTAAGGAACTTTCTCTATAAGTTATTTGTAGGTTATTTAAAAATAACCTCCCTGCAACGTTCTGGGAATGTTATTTTATGGTTGCAAAATAAAAACCTAAAAATAACCATTAGGGAACGTTCTGTATTAGTTATTTTAGGTTATTTAAAAATAACCGCCCTGCAACGTTCTGGAAACGTTATTTTATGGTTGCAAAATAATAACCTAAAAATAACCAAGGGAATGTTCTGTATAAGTTATATTAGGTTATTTAAAAACAACAACCCTGCAACGTTCTGGGAAAGTTATTTTATGGTTGCAAAATAGTAAACTAAAAAGAAAATTCCTAGAATGTTATTATTTGGTTCTCACTTTGTTTTGATGGTCCCTTTAACACATTCTGTTGACTATAAGTATCATTGCAGCTAAATATCTACTAACTCTCAATAGAGTGTTAGTAGAGTATTAGTAGACTGGTTGGGTTAGGGTTTGAATAATTTGACATGTACTTGCAAGTTATTGTCTGATGGAGGACCATCACAATAAAGAGAAGATATTAAACAGACAGTTGACTAAAACTCTAATGAGAATTAGTTGACATGCAGTTGCAAAGTTACTTATAATCAACAGGATGTTCAAAAGGGACCATCAAAATAAAGTGTTACCAAAATAACCAAATACTTATGTTAGGGGAACCATGCTGGGGATCCGCTTTCTGCAGAAAAAGCAGCAATTACAATTCCATTGTTGTACAGCCTATAACAAAGTTAATGAAAAGTTTATGATAAAAATAATATATTTCAAGTGTTACCGGCCAATGTGTGTGTTGAATACACGAGTGTCACGACAGCAATCATCTACAAGCTACTTAAGTTTCTCTGGTAACCTAGAGCGCTCTTATCCTCCTGCACTCAGATTCAAGCAGCAACGTAGCTTGTTTGTGGTAATGTGGAAAACAATTTCTAGAAACATATACTTTTATTGAAACTAGTGCTTTGCTGTGGTAAGTGACATTTCACCAGGTACTTTCACTTTTTCCTCAGAGACCTTTTACTGTATGACCTAAAAATGTGTCTCATTTATGATAATCCATGCAGCTTTCAGTTGATGATAGTCTTTTATTAATAATTAAACATGAATGAATGAGAAAGAAAAGAGGGCTTGATATTAAAAATAAATACTGAAAGTGCAATAAGGCGTGGAAGGAAATTGAATCCACTACTGACAGGATGCTTTCTCTGCACATGATCTGGGCAGAACACAGACAAGCTTAGTAGCCTTTGCTTTGCGGTTACGCACCTAAACAGCGCGATTTTGAATAAAATATATAAAAATGCCAAGATTTTGAGTATTCATGTAAACACAGTAGATGTAAGCACCGTGTGCATGGTTCATCACTCACTCACACACACAGAGCAATACCGGCCATTAATTACCAATCATTTATTAAAGCATAACTCTATTCTGAATCTTTGATCACATTGGGATATTAAAAACCAAGACTGATATACACTGATCAGGCATAACATTATGACCTAATGTTGTGTTGGTCCCACTTTTGCTGCCAAAACAGCCCCGACCCGTCGAGGCATGGACTCCACTAGACCCCTGAAGGTGTGCTGTGGTATTTGGCACCAAGATGTTAGTAGCAGATCCTTTAAATTGCGAGGTGGGGCCTCCATGGATTAGACTTGTTTGTTCAGCACATCCCACAGATGCTCGATTGGATTGAGATCTGGCCACAGCCACCAGAGAATAGCGTTTCCATGAAAGGGTGTACAAGGTCTGCAACAATGCTTAGGTAGGTGGTACGTATGCACATGGATGGCAGGACCCAAGGTTTCCAAGCACAACATTGACCAAAGCATCACAGTGCCTCCACTGGCTTGTCTTCTTCCCATTGTGCATCCTGGTATCATGTGTTCCCCAGGTAAGCAACACAAGCACCCGGCAATCCACGTGATGCAAAAGAAAACATGATTCATCAGGACCAGTGGCGGTTCTAGGGGGGTGGCCAGGGGGGCCGGTGCCCCCGTGTCAACAAGCCTGGCCCCCCCTCTGGCCCCCGTAAATTTGGAATCACATCGCACCAAACAATGTTCTGAAACTGGTTGCAATGTGCGTTTTTTGCTGTGGCGGTGTGTGATGAAAAGAGCACTTTATTGTGTCATAACCAATAACCAATGCAGAGAAGCAATGAGGAGGCTGCGCGCTGTGGCGCGCAAGTGATGTCTGTTTATGAATGATTCGTCACTCAGTCTGCATTCGCTCAAATAGTTGTAAAACGCGGGCTATAGCGGTTGCTACGCTCTTGATTATAGATAAAATAAGCTCTCTTTATACACGTTGTGTTGAATGTAACTGCACCCTCCCTTACGCAGCAGTGATAGCTACTGGAGATTAATTTTACTGACTTGACGACTTTGAATTCCATTCAGTCATTTCGTTCATTTACTGGTAGTTAAAATATATTTTTTCAATGGCTAATTTCTCCGAACACGTCCACATATGTAATCTTTGATCATATTCCGAATTAGGAAGATGCAGCCAAAGATAAATTATGACCAACGCAATGAAAGAACCGTTCATGTGCGAATATGACAGAGATAGGCATACCCGAGAAAAGATACAGAATAATGTAATTTCAGTCTTGTTCACATATAGCGAGAAATAATATTATTTTATCCAATTGTCCAGTGTTGCTTATAGAGTATTAGATGTTTGTTTTGATGTCTATGCTAACTTTGCGAAGAGTCTGCTAACAGAGAGCAGGTAGGCTACAAAACATGTAAAATAAATGGTTTAGTTTTACTTTTATAAATTGAGCATGCATGATCATATTACAGATACATTACTTTTCAAATAAATAAATGAACTTGAAATGATTTTACTTCACGTGTAGAGACTGCAGATCGAGTGATACAGTACATGGCCAAATAAAAGACTTTCAATAATCTGGGAATAAAATAAAGGGTTAGTTCCCCCTAAAAGAAAATAAAAACACCTAATGTAACTCACCCTCGTGTTGTTCCAAAACCTGTATTGTTAGAATGTCATTAACCAAACCATTTCAGTGCCAGAATGTCCATAAAATTCAAGATATGCGGTAGAAATGCCCCTGTTTGAGTTTTAGACTCAGAGCGTTTTTACACTGGGCACGTTTGTTGTGGTCCGCGTCAGAGCGCGTTCTACACCGCGAATACACCGCAGGCTCCCTCTCGCTCGTATCCAAGGTAAATCATCAACACTATCATCCCTTACACATGTGTTGTATTGAACTAAATACACCGTCATCTGATAAAATGCATGCGCAGGTTACTTTTCTTGCACACCCGAGTCTATCTTATAATATATAATACAGTCTTATGTATCCTGTTTTTATATATATATATATATATATATATATATATATATATATATATATATATATATATATATATATATATATATATATATATATATATATATATATATATATATATATATATATATATATTAACAAAAGTACATATTTTGAATAGGCTATCATAATGTTTATAGTTATTTTATGTTTATTTCCATTTGTTTAGCTACGCATTTGTGTTGCCTCTATCCAAAAAAATACATATACAATGGTTATTAGCAGTTGTGTACTTTGTTTTTGATTCATTATTGCATTAAATATTATTATATTGGATCTAACTATAATTACCCAGTTGTGAATCATATGACCAGTGGATCGTCCGTGGGTGGCCAGAAAACATTTATTATAAACCAGCGGCTCGGTAGCGGACCACTGTCGGAAAAGTGGTGGCTGCCGCCGGTGGTCCGCTAGGAAAACGATGAGCAAAATGCCAGCGGGCCGCCGGTGGGCCGCCAACTTTGCCTCCAGTGGTCCGCCACAGGCCCGCTAGTCGTATTAGCTTGTTGCTTTCAAATTCCCATGAATCGCAGCACAGCTCGAGCGCAATTTGCGCAACCGAGCTCAGACTACCTCCTTCAGGCAGTCTCGAATTCAGTTCCCCTGAGCTCAGCTCACCCGGGTCCGCATGACAACTTTCACATGACCAATTATTCAAACTAAACTGCCAGTGTGAAAACGCCCTCACATTTACATCATGATATAGACTAAGCAATATAACATGAGTAACGAGTGCAATATCACACAAGTTCTGTTTTTCTACCCAGAATAGCATGAGTGCAAATGCGATAGGCCTACTGATCTTATACAACAGTTTAATAAAATAAATAAGTTAATATTGTGTTCAACATAAGAAAGTCCTATTTGGAACGACATGGGGGTGAGTAAATGGTGATAGAATTTTCAGGTGAACTACCTAATTATCTACTGGTTAAGATAAATGTTAACGTGTGCCCCCTAAAAGCACAAGTGGCCCCTGCCTGGCCCCCATAGTTACCGTGGTCTAGAACCGCCACTGATCAGGACAGGCCACCTTCTTCCATTGCTCCGTGGTCCAGTTCTGATGCTCACGTGCCCACTGTTGGAGCTTTTGGCGGTGGACAGGGGTCAGCATGGGCACCCTGACTGGTCTGCAGCTATGCAGCCCCATACGCAACAAACTATGATGCACTGTGTATTGGGACACCTTTCTATTAGAACCAGCATTAACTTCTTGAGCAATTTGAGCTACAGTAGCTCGGACCACACGGGCCAGCCTTCACTCACCACGTACCTCAATGAGCCTTTGGCCACCCATGACCCTGTCGCCAGTCCACCCCTGTTCCTTCCTTGGACTACTTTTGATAGATACTGACCACTGCAGACCGGGAACAGTTCGCTGTTCTCTTCGAGTCAAACCCTAAAAATGACTCGCGCCTCAGTCATTAATGGCTCAGAATGATTCAATCTGATTCAAACTCATGAACGATTCCAATGTTTTGCCATGAATACTTTCTACTGAATCAGTTCATAAGAGTCATTTGTTTGTCACACTGAGCATGAAACACTTGCACACACTCTAACAAGATAACATCTGAAGAAACTCCATAAAATGTAGACGAACCTAAACTTTTTCCAACTGTCGCCACTTTTTATGACTTTATCCAAATGCCTTGCCACCTCTGGTAAACTAGTTTCCGAGCAGACAAGATTACCTCCTTGGGGTGGTGGATGGGAGATATAAAGATTGTTTTTTCGTTCCTATCTCCATTCTCACTGGGACTGTTTATTTCTAGGTAGACTGTGAGACTGCAGATGGAATCTGAAGCCAAACAATGACTCAAGATGTGAAGATGTTAAAGTCAATTTGGAGGACAAATCCCATTAGTTATTGCCCTTAATGTCATTGGACACATTCAACTTTATTTAATCTGTGTCGCAAGGGGTCACAAATGAATAGAAGTTTGAACCCCAGTGCATCTTTGTTCCTATAGCAGAGTACAAAAACCAAAAGAACTAAGAATCCAAGACTATAACGTGTATGGCATATTTAAAACAAAGATCTTACAACATGCTAAAGGAGCAAGAGGGTATTTAAATACTTGAACTAGTAAGTAAACAAGGCACATGTGGATACAACCGTGAGCAAGAAAACTTCAAAATAAAACATCAAAACGACAGTTCAGAGCTAGCGATCACCATTTGTCCCTCTAGGGGGGATCCCAGATGGTTACAATTACAATTCATGATTCCATAAAGAAGACCTTGACTTTTGAAGAAATTCTAGAGGTTTCTAATCTTCAGATTATAGAGGCTCTTGGTTCAGTGAAGCTCAATGGCTTTTTCCATAATTTCTATTCTTCTCATACTGTATCTGACTTGTGTCTTCAGTAAACCTTTTTGGTGCTTTATTTTGATACACACAAATACCCAACAAGATTCATTCCTATTTATCTCTCTGTTTTTCACCTTGCCTTCACCTTGCATATTTTTATGTTCCATATCTTCTCACATCTTTTTTTCTTACATCGGATATGATTTCCCAAACTCCCAAGCATGTTATTCCAGTCTGTATACTGGTTTTCCAGTCCTTCCTAAATGCAGTTCCCTTTGTCCACTCTATCTTGGGAATATGGCCAAGGGCAAACATTAATAATTCAAGAAGACTTCAAATGTTTTCAACTCAGCATAAAGGTTGAGTGCTGGAACCAGGAGAGTCTTTCTGGTTGCTATTTCAAACAGGCCACCTAGGGATTCGGCACACCTGTGTGAGCCAGCTCTGTTGTCCTACACCTGAAAAGCTTTGGAGTTTTGGTCTAGATTTGGGTTTTGATTTGTTGTTTTTTTTATCTTTTTTGTTTTCCCTCATAATATAATACAGAGTTTTTCACAGAAAAATCCAACAGCCACCAGCAATTTTCTGATGGAGCGATAATTACACAACCAGTTTTACTGCTTAATGAACTGTTAAAATCAACCCCTCGCAGCTGTTCAAATATTTTTAGAAAATGCGGTATATTGACAAAACATGAAAAACACCACTGCCTCATTTCACTCCTTGTACATACTTTTTTTTTAAATAAAAATAATAATCACAATTTTGCCCGAACAAGTGCTTTGAAAGACCCATTTCGAGAAATCTTTGCTCAACGCCACCATGCCAGCCTTTCTTCACAGCTCCTGTGGGGACATGTTTTCGGTAATCACTGGTTCTTAACTACTCTGTACGGAGACTAGCACACATCTCTGAACTGAGACTCACAAAGCCCCATGCAGGGTCGACCGCATTAATGAATGGTTGCTTGGATACAGTCAAGTGCACTGATTCTATTCACCGAGCTCGGCAGCCCTGCCGGGGAACACAAGTAGACAACATCCAACCGAAGTGCTCTCAGCCCCTGACTCTTCCTGCTTAACCCACACATGGCCAACACGCACCAGCCCTCTGCCAAAACTGCAGGAGTAGAAGAGAGAGAGTGAGGATGTGCATTTTCTGAGCTTGTGTGCATCTGTACGTGTGCTGTGTCTGAATAGTGTAAGATGAACAACAAAACAAGATATTTTGTTGTCTCTGACTATAGAGGGTCCAAAGGTCTGAGACCATTCGTGGAAATGCTAATTTTGTATTGCTAGTTGAATATAAATAATCATAATAATGATATTATTTTATATAATTATATTACCAGTACAACCCCCTTTTGAACCAAACTTGACATAATTGAAATGGTTGTCTTTCTTGAACCCCTTGGAAAAATGTCCACAGTATGTCCAAAGTTACAGAAGCTAATGTTAATACACTCTCGGAAAAAAAGGAATAAAAGCTGTCACTGCAGCAATACCTTTTCAAGAGGTACACCTTTGTACCTTATTTACCCCAATGCATATTAGAACCTAAAATGTACATAATAGCACCTTAATGGGACATATTAGTTGCTTTTGAAAGGGTACTGCCTCAGTGACAGCTTTTGTACCAACTTTCCTGAAAGTGTAGATACTTTTTTGTTTTAATTTTGATCTTAAAAAATTAGTGTGTGTGGTAATATAATGTGATGATAAATGCAATAACACAAACATAATAATATATGCAAGACAACAGAAAACTGACAGATTTCTATACTTTATCTAAACCCGTGTCATTGATGCCAAATAGCTCATCAATAACTGGATTTTAGGCTTTTGACAAATGTTTGTTTAAACGTGGTACTGCGGTAAATAAACCCTTGACATTAGACTCTGCGCATTTCATGTTTATATTCTAGCCTAAACAAACTTATACATAAACGCCCTTTGCATTGCACATGGCATATTCAGAAAAATATCCATTTTATAGCACAAGACAAGTTTTTTGATCATTTTTAAATGTATGTTATGCTATGTATGTTAAATGTACTGAATGTAATAAATACTTTAAATCCATTAAATTCAGGAAAATTGATTAAACATCTTCATCGAAAGACTGTGTGATTTATGAAGGAGGTGTGTCATGCCTATTTGGGGAGCAGCATGCATTTTGACAAGAAAATTACACCTCTTGCCATTCCGTTGGGTTGTTTGTTTAGTCACAGGTACTTTACGGACAATCCGACCCAATACGGCTCAGTTTTTCTATGTATCTTGCTCTGTCGAGCAGCAAAAGTGATTAGGCTATACTGGGTTAACACAATGCTTTTCCAGGGAGGGGGAATGGATTGTTTAAAACTACAAATTAACTTTCTTTTGTCAATTCTTGTTTTTTTTTTATGTCACATTTCCAACCCTCATCCTTTATCCGGGCTTGGGAGCGGCAAAAGTGACCCAAAAGAGACACTCTGGTGGAGTTACTGAGTTTTATTTTATTTTATTTACTTTACTTTACTTTACTTTACTTTACTTTACTTTACTTTACTTTACTTTACTTTATTATTTTATTTATTTATTTATTTATTTATTTATTTTATTTTTCTTAAGTTTGGTTTGGTTTTTAACCTTCTTTTTAACATTTTCAACAATTCCAACCCTCCTCCTTTATCCGGGCTTGGGACCGGCAAAAGTGACCCAAAAGAGACACTCTGGCGGAGTTACTGAGTTTTATTTTATTTTATTTTACTTTACTTTACTTTACTTTACTTTACTTTACTTTACTTTATTTTACTTTACTTTACTTTACTTTACTTTACTTTACTTTACTTTACTTTACTTTACTTTACTTTACTTTACTTTACTTTACTTTACTCTACTTTACTTTACTTTACTTTACTTTATTTTACTTTATTTTACTTTACTTTACTTTACTTTACTTTACTCTACTTTACTTTACTTTACTTTACTTTATTTTACTTTACTTTACTTTACTTTACTTTACTTTACTTTACTTTACTTTATTTTATTTTATTTTATTTTATTTATTTTATTATATTATTTTAGTTTTATTTTCTTCAGTTTGATTTGGTTTTTAACCTTCTTTTTAACATTTTCAACAATTCCAACCCTCCTCCTTTATCCGGGCTTGGGACCGGCAAAAGTGACCCAAAAGAGACACTCTGGCGGAGTTACTGAGTTTTATTTTATTTTACTTTACTTTACTTTACTTTACTTTACTTTACTTTACTTTACTTTACTTTACTTTATTTTACTTTACTTTACTTTACTTTACTTTACTTTACTTTACTTTATTTTATTTTATTTTATTTTATTTATTTTATTATATTATTTTAGTTTTATTTTCTTCAGTTTGATTTGGTTTTTCACCTTCTTTTTAACATTTTCAACAATTCAACCCTCCTCCTTTATCCGGGCTTGGGACCGGCAAAAGTGACCCAAAAGAGACACTCTGGCGGAGTTACTAAGTGTTTTTTAATTTTTATTTAATTTATTTAATTTTATTTAATTTTATTTTATTTTATTTTATTTTATTTTATTTTATTTTATTTTATTTTATTTTATTTTATTTTATTTTATTTTATTTTATTTTATTTTATTTCTTTTATTTTATTTTTAACCATAACATTAAAAAAAAAAAAATTGTATGAAATCTACATTAACAATCTAAATGGACCAAAAAGAGACAATAGTAAAAAATGGCAATGGCAATGTGAGAAAATGATGGTAACTTGTCTGGCCCAAATTCAGGATAACTGTTTTTACATTTACATCCCGCCCTGAATGTAAGCCAGGGCGGGATCAGCCAGCGGTGGCTAGACTTCCCACATCCATTTGCAGTTTAGAATTGTGGGAGAATCATGATCTCTATTTGAAAAAACGTTGATTCTCATTTTATCCAAAATCGAGCATCTTTAACAGATAAAAATAACACATGCCCTTTCATCTTCTCCGCTGCTATAGCAAATGTTATGCATTTAGCATCTGTTTTTAGCGTCTGTTTCATACTGACTTGTGCTGGCTATTTGACAATTCATAATCATTCATAATTATTTTGAGAAAAAGGAATATATAATATACGTTTTGATTATTGATGTATGAAGAACAGTTTATCAAGTTCAGATACTGTGATAGTGTTTACCTGTTATTAATTGTATTTTAATACATTTTCTCTGCTTGCCTGTATTTATGCGATTGTACCTGAATTTTGAAGTGAATTATTTCATATTTATCACAAGTATGCAAGAATTTAAGAAATTATAATATAATTATAATATAGTGGTCTTCAGATTTGATTGGTTGAATGCTGTTACAAAAATCCTGAAGAAAGAATGCAGCTGTTGCTAATATTAAACCAATTTGTGTTACCTTGTTCTGTTCGATCGGTTGCTTCCATCAATCCATCGTTGACTTCCACACATAATCAGTTTGAAATTTCTTCCATTCAGGTAATTCTGATGTTGTTGTTGTGTCAAGACAGTGGTCTTCTTCCAGGTACATCAGGTCAATCTTCTACTGTCCAGAATCAGGTGGTTTGTCTTCGTCTGGCATCTCAGCTGACACCTGTCCAAATATGGGTGACCCTACCAGAAGTTGTAAAGTACCAGTGGCGTAGCTCTCAGCATCACTGATGCACACAAGCCCTCACAGCACGTCAAGCTGCAAACCGTGTGAGAGACCCTAACCTACCCTAAACTATCCAACAACTCGAAAACATCCTGACAACCACGTAAGTTACCAATGCATGAAAAAACACTCAGAAGAGTCCAGCAACTGCAAAGCAACATGCTAACAACCGCACAGAAAACCTTGGCAAACGCATGTCAACAATCAAGAAACCACCCAAAACATCCCAACAACCACGACGCAAAACGCTAAAAACCACTTTAAACAACCAAGAAACCGCATATCAGCGCATTGACAATCACCAGAAACATCCTATGAACCAGACAACAATGTGCAAAAGACTTACTCTAGAAAATAAAACTTACTCTAGAAAAATAAAATTGGATCGACAAAATAACTCATACTAAAAGCTTACTCTATAACTATATACAGTATTTAAATAGGTTGGTCCCGCTGGGTGATACTCCGGGCTCCATGTGACACAGTGATGACTCAGTGTCTGGGCTTCTTTCGGGGTTCCTCAGGCAGGGGCTCTTCACTGATGTCCACTTGAATTTGAGGAGCGAAGTATCTGCTGGTTGTGGAGCTGGTTGTGGAGAAGCTCTCGATCAGGACATGTCCATCAGGCTGCTCCGTCTCCACCACTGAAGGGCAGTTGAGTGCCTCCCACAGCCGCTGCTTGATCTTCAGTCCCAGTTTAAGACTGTAGCGATGGCAACGACCACTGCGTGTCTTCAGCATTGGCTCCACCACAGAGCGGTAGATGTCCTGATATTCCTCCACGCTGTAGCCGTGGATGGAGACAGGCTCTTCCTTCTGACACACGTCCACTGAAGAGACTGAAGCTACTGGACGGACGTCAGGAAGGACAGCAGCGTTCTTCACGTATCGCTCTTCCAAACCTGTGGGACTTTGAGCTTTCTCAGAGATACAGCTGTAAGAATGATCTAACCTGATTACAGCTGCCAGTTGTGAAAGCTCGCAGGAGTCTGGACTAGAAGAGATGCCCTCCACCAAGAATCCCCTCAGGCGTGTGGGAAGAGCCCTGGTTCTTCTCTGGCGACGCTGCTCCATGATGATGTTCGGAGAAACACTTTCCAAACTGGACAAACTGATAAAACTTACCAAATTGTAGAGTTGTAAAGAGTTTGTAGCACGTGTTATCAGGCTTCAAGGCTTCAGAAACAGTTGTGTTGATTTCAAATATCAACTCGATATTATTCAACTGACATAGAATGATGAGGCTCATTTAAATGTAAACAACACTTGATATCAGCAGTAAGTCCATCAGAGCAGCATGAGCTCTATGTTACATGTACTATATTACCTTTATCATTTTCATTCACAGTCAATATATATATATATATATTGCTCATATGTGTGTGTATGTAGAGTTGGCTCTGCTGTGTAATCTATATTTATATCTATATCTATATATAACACAGGTTAGCCTAAATTTATTTTAGATACGCTCATTATATTTGCTTTAACTGCCTTTTCCTTTTTAACTATTGTTAACAAATGAGACCTTATTGTAAAATGTTCCCATAATAACAATAATAATATTGTACCATACACTGAAAAAAGTACATGTGATCATTTTCCATTGCTCCAATCGGTTTCGGTGAAAACCAACCCAGTATAAGCAATTCACCCTTCGCCGCAAGTTTGATTGACAGGCGATCTGACCAATCACATCGCCGAATCTGCCGTTTTGTCCGACAAACCAGTTAGGAGAGTTCGTAGATTAACCTCAGTGGACTTGAACTTGGAAAAACGGTGTGTACTGACGTCTTTCCGCGGTTGAGACAACGTTTCTGTGAATGTTCATTCATGTTCATTTCATGGTTATCAATGAACTAGAAGGAAGAGATAATCGGTTCACGAGCAGCTTTAACTGAGGCGCTACAGCGATCACGACACATTAAAGAGGCACATAATGGTATTTATTGTTTAAATTTCAAAGTTGAGACTTTGTTTCATATCAAAAGTAACTTGCTCTGTTCTGTCTGTCGGCGTGTTGTCAGTGTCCTCTTTGCTCCGCGATGTATTTTCTCTACGTGAGAACGTGTGTGGTGTGAGAGCGCCATGGCTTGTTGGACATAGCAACAGTAACTAAAGGGAATTAGTTAGGGAATTCATTTAAAGGCCCTCTGAAGTGCCTTGGAACGCGCAGCATTATTCAATGTGTTGACGTTATTTCCCCTCAAACGGCTCCAGCTGTTAGCAGCTCCTCCCCTTTTTTGAAACAGCCAATAGCGTTTCGTTAATACCACAGTTTGACTAGAGCCTTTCTGTTTTTTTAAAGCCAGTTTGGTCCAAATCTAACCGTTTATCATCATAATCTCCTTCATATCTCTTTGAAATACAGCATACTGTGCAGCATTTAAATGGGTCAGATACGTTTTGTTGTCTGCGCCGACTCGCGCATATGATCCGCGCTGCGCTCTCGTGTCTCTAGTCAACGGCTCTGGTCTAGACTGTGTGTGTGCGCTGCGGCGGAGCGCGTGAAACTATCGTGAACCCAGACTTCATTCGCCTCAACTGAAAACATATTTACACTATCTGAATCATCTCCTATCGCATGTATAGTGCGCTATGTGCCATTCACCATGTAGAAAATAGTAAATGCTTGAACAACTGACCGTTTTCAGACACAGCTCAGGGTCTATTTATAAAGCAGGGGGCGGGACTTCAGATTCTAGAGCGCATTCGATTGGACCGAAGATTTGATGAGAAGGTGAAGTCTGCAATGATGTCATCAAAATCTGTGATTCGTTTTAACGGAAGTGAGAGACTGTAAGTTTTGAATGCTTATATCTCCTAAATGCTAATTTTGTCATTGTTTTGGAACACACCAGCTTATTAATAACCTTAAGGCTAAGATAATCTTACTAAAAGCTAAAAAACTTTATTTTGATTTCAGTGGGCCTTTAAGAACGGTCAGTTGTACTGTAAAATCATGGGCCACTACGACATTGCTCTCCTGTTCACACTCCAATTAAGTAGGTGGCAGTAATGTACTTTTTACACTTTTTGTATCTCATTAATTATCTTCTTTTGTGTTTCACTGAAGAAAGTCTTATATATTTGGAACAACATGAGCGTGACTAAATGAATGTTTGGTGAAATGTATACAAATATAAGTAAAAACATATCAGTGAAACCACTTACCATTCAATTTTTAATATTTAACACTATCAGAGTCTTGTCTCATCTTTCCTAAGTGTCAGCTTCCACTGACATCATCCATTGTAACAGCAAATGATACTTGGTGATCCTGGCGCAGACTGACAAGCTCGGTGCTAATGAACAACCTGTTTGGAACAATCTCTAACATGCTACGACAGCCGTGAGAAATCAGTCCTACAGCAGACAGGAGCCAAAGCCAGTCAAGAAACTCTCATTGATCCTTCCTTGGTAAAAGAAGTGCTTGAAATAAAGGAACCCAATCAATCCTCTCCCTGGGCAACGTGGGCTTGTCCCTTGGGTGGCAGAAGGGACCGATGGCCTGTTGACATTCTCAGACTGACTGATTCATCAGCTGTGGGTTGAAATCAGAGCACCACTGACAAGGAGTCTGAATCTCTACTAACGGCGGCTGTCGTTTCACCGTCAGCCTTCATCTCACCGTTAATGAGCTGTAATGGGGGGAGGGAGGAGCTGTGGGTATTGATTTTGTTATTGAGTAAGATGTTGTAACATCTTACTCTATAGGGTGATAAACGCAGATAGAGTTACATTAATCTCCATGTGATCGATAACTCTATCGTGCCGTTACGTCGCACTCGAGAAGGAAGCACTCGGTGTAGTAACAGTTAGTTTGTCTCTGATGACAGTAAATTCAATCCAGAATGAAGACCCATTCCAGATCCTGTGCATATATAGTAAACATGTTCAAATTATTCATTAAGTTGAATTCGTTGATAACTTTTCACAATGTCAGAATGTAAAAATTGAACATAATGATGATTTTGCTCAGGGTGCTTATTCCAATTGCACGGCACTGTAACGGACAAGTCAATATTGCTTTTAGTCTGTTTTAACTGAGATGCTGCTTCATTAATTATGAATAATGATCAAATGGACAAATTAACTATCCTAACATCTCAGAGCGAGATGATGTGAGTAAACGGTGGGATTATAGATATCTCTCTCTGGCAGGTTATGCTTAGGGGTGTGTTCTTTATGCAGATTAATTGCTGAACTTAATTCCCCTCTTGACTGACCTTGGTGAGGTAGAGACGGTCTCTTTTAATTACCTCTTATTAGCAACAACACAGGAGAGAAAGAAAATGATGGAAACGTTCATTACACTGTTAAAAAACAACTGGTTTTATTAAAGCTGAAGTTTGTACGTTTTGCCTCTTTTGTTTTGCGTCTCTGTCTGAAACCTTGGAGACCTCTGTTTGAAACCTTGAAATCTTGGAGTAATCTTTGATGACCAGCTGTCCTTCAAAGACCATATTTCAAAAACAGCTCGGTCATGCAGGTTTGCGCTGCACAGCATCAGGAAGATCAGACCAATCCTTACATAGCATGCAACACAGCTTCTTGTCCAAGCCCTGGTCATTTCTAGGCTTGACTACTGCAATGCGCTTCAAAACGCTTCAATTGATTCAGAATGCAGTGGCATGTCTTGTCTTCAACGAGCCCAAAAGGGCCCATGTCACACCTCTCTTCATCTCTCTGCACTGGCTACCACTCGCTGCTGGCATCAAGTTCAAGGCTTTTTGCTTATGGATCCACCACAAGCTCAACACCCGCATACTTTGACTCGCTCCTACGAGTCTACACCCCCACCAGAAGCCTTCGCTCAGCTAAGGAGCGACGGCTTGTGGTACCATCACAGAGAGGCATGAAATCCCTCTCCAGAACCTTTTCATTCACCGTTGCCGGCTGGTGGAACGATCTTCCCACCTCCATCCAAAATGCAGAATCACTGACAACATTTAAAAGACAGCTGAAAACTCATATCTTCCATGAGCACATAATCTTAAAGGATTAATTCTGTTTCATCCTTTAACATAAAAAAATCTCTTCTTTTTCCTCTATTTTCCTCTATTCCCTCCCTATTCTAGCTTAGGCTACTCTGAGTAATGTCCAAAACTTAGTATTTCAGGCACTTTTTGCGTCTCTTTGCCTCTTCATGACGGATCGCATCCTGTACTCCTCAGTTGTAAGCAGTGTTGGGGAAAGCTACTTTGAAAAGTAATGCATTATAATTAGTGTTGTTTTCGTCAACGAAAAGTATGACTAAATATCGTCATCAACGAACCTTTATAACGTGACGAAAACGAGACGAGACGCAACGTAAATGCTGGTCATGTGACGATGACGAATAAAAACGAGACTAAATGTGGTTCACAAAATGAAAACTATGCTAAAATGTCTCTTCATTTTCGTTGACGAAAATGAGACGAGACGAAAAGTCGCGTTTTTATAATTATTTTGCAGTATTTCTGTGCGTCTCATTCAAGGGCTGCATCAGGTCTCACTGCGCAGACGCAGGCGACATCACTCTCTTCAAACCCCACTCGCGCGGCATTTTAGAAGATTTAGCTCCGGTGAGTGAACGAGACCGATGGGCGGGCAGTCGGGGTTCGTAAGCACTATTCGGACGGTAATTGTTTGTCCAGCGGTCGTAAGGTGTCTTTATCATTTACAGGGGCTAGTCAGTGATTTTATTGTCGTCTTAATCCAGAATATTAGTGTTTTTCTCCCACCACCCGTGTAAAAATCTCCGGCCGAATGACCTAACTTAATTACTGTTTGACAAACACCAAGGTTGTGTGGAGCCGTCTGAAATCCACATCTCTGAGTTTTCAATAATATATAACTTCAGAATTCACGGTTTATATCCTTTTTGGCCACTGCAGAGCACTGTGCGGTTGTGCTTCGCTGTTATTTGGATGCATTTGAAAGATCTAGACTTATACTGAAATGCTGGCAAGTATTTACAAGAGCAAGATATTTCATCACCGCTCAAAAAAAGAAAGAAAAGCATGTAAACATTTGAAATGTGCCGTTATAACGGCAGCAATTAGATATGTTAAAATAACCGCAGTATTATGATTGCCTCATAAGCGAATAAGAGGCTGTATTCACTTATTTCCGCTCATTTCCATGTGGAATAAAATTACATCCTTTATTTTGAGATAAAATACAAGACAGAAAAACATTTTAACTATAATGTGGGTCTAATTTTAAACAGATTTAAAGAATTAAATAATAATTTGGATATTATTTTCCTATTATTAAATTAAATTAAATTAAATATGAATTAATTCTTATTAAGACATTTGGAAAAACTTTTATTACATTGAAGTTTAAAATAAAACGGGTGTTGTGGAAAAAGATGGGGAGAAATGTGACCACAAAAATCACAGGAAAAAACACCACAAACCTTAAGAGACATCTCAATGTTTTTATTTATTTTATTTAAATTTATGAGTGTGTGTACTTCTAACATGTTTAGTTGGTAAAATAAATATGTTGTAACTTCAAATCAGAGCGTCTTCCGTGTCTGGAATGGATGTATTCTTGAGTCTATAAGGTAACAATAATATAATAAGATAACATTGTTTGAAATGGGTTTGGCTAAAAGAAGATTTTGGTTTTGTCTATAATATGTACTTATACTATATTGACTGGGTTAAATAGAATTGCATTACTAAAAAGAGACTAAAATACAATTTTCATTGACTAAAACTAGACTAAAATGTCATCAGTTATCGTCGACTAAAACTAGACGAAAATAGTCAGAGATAATTCTGACTAAAATAAGACTAAAATGCTCAGACTTTTAGTCGACTAAAACTTTATAGACTAAAAAGAGTGTGACTATGACTAAAACTAATAAAAACTGAAATGACAGCTTGACACAAAGACTAGACTAAAACTAAAATTAAAACAGGCCGCCAAAAACAACACTAATTACAATATTGCATTACTCCCTTAAAAAGTAACTAATTGAGTTACTTAGTTACTTTTTAAGAAAAGTAATGAGTTACGTTACTTTTGCGTTACTTTTTCTCACCTGTGCTGGGCTTGTTTTTGTTTTATAACAAAAAAGTTATATTTTTGTGCAACGGTAAAGACCTCTTCATACCAAAATTGAAATAATAAGCCCCAGGCTGAGGTAAAAATGCAAATTCACGTATGAACAGTAGAGGGCGCAGCTCTGCTGTGCTGCCATTCTGGATAATGGTAGAATAGGATGCAGGAGGAAAAAAGTTTTACCAATAAAAACAAAAAATCTAGTAATTTTCATCATCAAAGGTCAGCAGCAACACATTGGTAAATTAAATATAAAGGTAGATTATGCATAAAAATAGTTGTTTTATTTAACATTTAATTATTGGAGGTTTGCATAGTACTCTGATTTTGCATTTGACTGATTTTATTCATTTTGAGGAGTACAGAATCTTTATTGTGCAAGTGAGATAAATAGAGGCTCACATTTAGTCTAGAACTACAATAACCATCATGTTTACACACAACGCCGCTGCACTTATTTTTCTCAACATGGGGGCAGGAGAGCTGTCAGTCAAATTAATGTGAAAAGTAACTTGCGTTACTTTTTTGAAAAAGTAACTCAGATATTTTGCTGTAAATTTGAAAAGAAATGCGTTACTTTACTAGTTACTTGGAAAAAGTAATATTATAACGTAACTCAAGTTACTTGTAATGCGTTACCCCCAACACTGGTTGTAAGTCGCTTTGGATAAAAGCATCTGCTAAATGCATAAATGTAATGAAGTTATTTGCGTAATTATTGTCTTTATGTGGGTTGTGCATCGGCACGGCTCCTCAGCGCGGATTAATCTAATGTTTTGAGGAGTTTGTGTGGCTGTCATTCATTCATTCACCGCACCAGTGTGGATACTGTACTTCGGAATCACAGATTCTACATCTTGGAGTATGACCAAAATAAGATTTTTCCCCGGAAAATGTCATCTGAACAAGTAAGCAACATGTCTGCCACTTTTATTCTGACAAATTATTAATAATTCTGCAAATTATTATTATTGTTGTTATACTTTGTTCTCAAATTGTTCATGTAAACAACATCAGCATTGCATGACTGTGTATCTAGTGTGTATTAGCGTTAGGCTACCTGTAGATTTCAATTTCTGTACAGTCTAATCTTTTGCATTTGACTATGGGTGAATCTCCATTTGTCACTGATGATTGTCGTTTGGACCTTTCTGGATTACAATCCGCCATCAAAATGTAATACCTTACATTTAGGTTTTTCCTCTCATAAAGCTATATCGCTTCAGAAGACTATTTTTGCTTTTATGGTGTGTCTTTCATTCTGTTGAACAGAAAACTATTAATACAAAAATATCCTTTTGAGTTTCATTGAAGAAAGAAAGTCATGGAACAACATGAGGGTGAGTATATGACACAACTTTCATTTTAGGGAGACATGTCTCATTAAATTTTCCATTGATATCTTTAGCTTCAGGGGAGGAACATTGAAACTGAAACACCTGGTTTTAGACCACAAATGTATTAGTATGGTGTATGGCCTCCTTTTGCGGGTCAATCCAGCATCAGTTCATTTTAGGAATAACATACACAAGTCCTTCACAGTGGCCAGAGGGATTTTGATCCATTCCTCTTCCAGAACAGCGGCCAGGTCACTATGCCGATGGTGGTGGAGAAAAGCATTTTCTTATTTGCTCCTCCAAAATACTAGCCTGACAAGCCAGAACCACATCAAGATGTTGGGTCTGGGAACTCACCATTGTCAGGGCTCAATCCGAGGGGCGGGATAAACGGTTGTCTTTCAAATTCCCTCTGCACGCAATAGGGTAGCGCTACAACCAACCAGAGCAACAAAGAAGGTGAAGCGGAGCTAGTTGATAGATTAAACATTCGCCGTATCTGGTCGGCAAAACTCCGAACACATCTTCCTTTGTTATGAATGACTTCAGTGCCATTCTTTTCTTTCTCAAAGAAAAGCTTAACTCCAAGTCTTCCAGAGTCGCAGCCAAAGCCAATTCGAAAGACTGCTGTTCGCCAGCTTCTTTGTTTACAAGTAGTGTGCGGAACCGCCACAACTCTGCCGTCATTATGTTAAGCCCGCCCACCGACTCTATACATGACGTGATTGGCCTGACCAGAGTTTGGTTTTTGCAGCTCGCAAATGGAGAGTTGCTAGACTACCCTGGCTGCAAATTAGATTTGCCGCCGCTAGGGTGCGTCTAGATTTCTAGGCTACCAAAATATCCCAAAGTGGCTCAAAAATATTTAGTTCTGGTGACTGTGCAGGCCATGGGAGATGTTCAGCTTCACTTTCATGTTCATCAAACCATTCTGTCACAAGTTTTGCTGCGTGTATTGTTGCATTATCATGCTGATACACGACACCCTTTTTAAATGTTTGAATCAGATGCACATGGTCCTGCAGAATGTCCTTGGCAGTGAAGTGCCCATCAAGCACAGAAGGGAATGCCATGATATTGCAGCCAAAACCATCACTGATCCACCCGTGCTTCAGTCTGGGTGTTATGCAGGGCTTCACCACAGCGTAACTCCCACAGGTGTGGGAAGGACAGTGACTATGTTTGCATGTGCACCAATAATGCGAATATTTATAATAATCAGAGTAAGTTCATAATCGCTGTAAGATGTTTACATGCAGAACTCTTCACTCCAGTTTACATGCAATTTTCATTATTCTGATTATTCGCTAATAAGTATGGTTCTACCACACTCAGATTACAATATTGACAATTGCAATATTGTCAAAATCCTATTATAATCGCATTATGAGGGAGCATGTAAACATAGTCATTGAAGGTGGACTCATCAAAGAACAATACATGTTTCACATTGTCCACACCCAAGATGTGCACTGTTGGCACCAATGAAACCGACATTTGGCATCGACACTAGTGACCAAAGTTTTGGCTATAGCAGCCCAACCATTAATATCGACTGTGTGGAGCTCCCGACAGACAGTTTTGGTGGAAACAGGAGAGTCGAGGTGCGCATTTAATTCTGTAGTGAGATGGGCAGCTGAGGATACATGTTTTTTGGATACAATTCGGGTTAGTACCTGGACATAGTACTTTAGTACCTGGTTAGCACTTTAGGACAGCTTCCTCTTCCGTTGACAATTACTCCTGTTGGATGTGGTTCATCCTGTGGGGTTGTATGCCAACATTAGTCTGGATACATTGGCTCTCAATACATAACAAAGACTTGCTGTCTTGGTCACAGATGAGCCAGCGAGACGCACACCAACAATCTGTCTTCTTTTGAACTCTGATATGACTTCCATTATGTTGGGTGGATTGCAATATTTTATGTACAGCTGTGCTATTGCTCTGCTAATTCAACCATCACACTCTGCTCTTACTGATGGGATGTAAAGCCCTTCAGGCTGTGCATACACTCACCTAAAGGATTATTAGGAACACCATACTAATACTGTGTTTGACCCCCTTTCACCTTCAGAACTGCCTTAATTCTACGTGGCATTGATTCAACAAGGTGCTGAAAGCATTCTTTAGAAATGTTGGCCCATATTGATAGGATAGCATCTTGCAGTTGATGGAGATTTGTGGGATGCACATCCAGGGCACGAAGATCCCGTTCCACCACATCCCAAAGATGCTCCATTGGGTTGAGATCTGGTGACTGTGGGGGCCATTTTAGGACAGTAAACTCATTGTCATGTTCAAGAAACCAATTTTAAATGATTTGAGCTATGTGACATGGTGCATTATCCTGCTGGAAGTAGCCATCAGAGGATGGGTACATGGTGGTCATAAAGGGATGGACATGGTCAGAAACAATGCTCAGGTAGGCCGTGGCATTTAAACGATGGCCTAAAGTGTGCCAAGAAAACATCCCCCACACCATTACACCACCACCACCAGCCTGCACAGTGGTAACAAGGCATGATGGATCCATGTTCTCATTCTGTTTATGCCAAATTCTGACTCTACCATCTGAATGTCACAACAGAAATCGAGACTCATCAGACCAGGCAACATTTTTCCAGTCTTCAACTGTCCAATTTTGGTGAGCTCGTGCAAATTGTAGCCTCTTTTTCCTATTTGTAGTGGAGATGAATGGTACCCGGTGGGGTCTTCTGCTGTTGTAGCCCATCTGCCTTAAGGTTGTGTGTGTTGTGGCTTCACAAATGCTTTGCTGCATACCTCGGTTGTAATGAGTGGTTATTTCAGTCAAAGTTGCTCTTCTATCAGCTTGAATCAGTCGGCCCATTCTCCTCTGACCTCTAGCATCAACAAGGCATTTTCGCCCACAGGACTGCCGCATACTGGATGTTTTTCCCTTTTCACACCATTCTTTGTAAACCCTAGAAATGGTTGTGCGTGAAAATCCCAGTAACTGAGCAGATTGTGAAATACTCAGACCGGCCCGTCTGGCACCAACAACCATGCCACGCTCAAAATTGCTTAAATCACCTTTCTTTCCCATTCTGACATTCAGTTTGGAGTTCAGGAGATTGTCTTGACCAGGACCACACCCCTAAATGCATTGAAGCAACTGCCATGTGATTGGTTGATTAGATAATTGCATAAATGAGAAATTGAACAGGTGTTCCTAATAATCCTTTAGGTGAGTGTACATAGCAATTAAACCTCCAACACTATATTGGTCAGTGTTTCAGTTTCATTGTCCATTCCCTTTATTTTAGCAAAGCAGTTGTCCTTATTAATCAGAGCAAATCAGGTGTTTGAAAAGTTCCATTGATGCACATTGTTAGAATGTTAACAGTGATTGTTGTGATATTACATAAAAGTACTGACAAAGACGTGATGAAATCATAATAATAGTATTCAAGGACAAGATATGATTTTAACAGGTCTCACTTGCTTTGTCAGGTTGCCATGGTGAAGTCTCTGTCTGGTCTGCTCTGAGAAAAAGAATTGTCCCACGGATCCATCAATCAATGGTCAGAGTGACCGTCCACTGGTCCTGCAGTGCTGGAAAACTATAACTGACGGAGAGCAGCTGTTCCCTCAAGCCCTATTATGACACCATCAGTGAAATGCAGCGGAATGGCGTGACAAAAAAATAATGAGGCAGGGATGAGCAGGACAAACATCAGTCTGAGGACATACTTTTTACCCTTCACTTTACTTCTATAACACCGGCAATGTGTTATGAATGTCCATCATTAGGGCAGAGTTCGTTTGAGCCTTCAGGATTTCATACCTTTCCTGAGTTTGAATCAAATACTTTCCTGACTTTTTGCAATGAAATGCAACAAATGTGTAACCGGCAACGAAAATTCAATGTAATGGTTGCTGCTGTTCATTATGCTTTAGGGGAGCAGTCACTGAATACATGTTCTGTTTGGTGGTTTTATGAAAAAATACAGGGTTTCATTTAAAGTTACCCTTGTGGAATTTAATGATCCTTTGAAATACCTGTGAGCCTGTTCGGGGCAACTGAGGTAGTGTTGTTAGTGCCACATTAAAAAATGTAATCCTGCGCGTGCCAGAAAAGCTGACAATGTGCATTAAAGTGAATTTTGTCAGAATAAAGCATTCCCACAAAGCATGGGAATGAAATGCAATATAATGCAAATGATTCACATTACATGTGCAATTGATATTTTATTGCATTTTATCTCTTGAGTTGCCACAGAGAACTGGAAAATGTAGTTATTTGTGCATATATCTGGATTATAAAAACTCCTTGTTTCTGGTCACTTTCTCCCATTGGCACCCTAAATAAGAATTATATACATTTTTTAAATGTAATCACATATATGAGAATTAAATCATATATACTACCATTCAAAACTTGGGTTGGGGCCGGGGTCAGTGAATTTTTTTGTTTTAAGGAATTAATACTTTTTTTTTTTTTTTTTAGCAAGGATGCCTTAAAATTAATTAAAAGTGACAGTAAATAGTTTTAAATTTGTACACATTTCAATCAATGCTGTCAAATAAATGAAGTTCTTTAAAATGGAGTTGTTTATGCTAACATCAGCATAAATTACATTTAAAAATATAAATATACATTCCACAAAATATAAAATATATATATTTAATATATTTTAAAATATATTAAATTTTTTAAATGTATTAAAATAGAAAACAGCATATTTAAATACAAAATACAAAACCTTTTATTAAAAAACAATATATATTAATATTAAAATAAAAAAATTATATTTTAAATTGTAATAATATTTTTTTAAATCACTGTTTTTAATTTACTTTGATCAATTAAAATGTAGCCTTGGATGAGCATAAGAATAATGATCCTTAAGATTACTGATTAATTTCACAACCATTTAAAAAACTTACCGCAGTTCTGAGTCCCGCTCATTTGCAGGGTCCGCTTCATCTGAATTATCCGTAAACACACATTGGATTTGGGACAGGTTTTACGCCGAATGCCCTTCCTGACGCAACCCAGCACTGACATTCACACACACTTCTACAGCCAATTTGGCACATCCAATCCACCTGACCTGCATGTCTTTGGACTGTGTGGGGGAAACTGGAGCACACAGAGGAAACCCACACTGACACAGGGAGAACATGCGAGCCATGGAGCTTCTTGCTGTGAGGCGACAGTGCTACCCACTGAGCCATAGTGCCGCCCCTTCTGAACATACCTGTTCATAACAGTAGTGCATATTCTATCTGCAGTCAATAAACGAAATAGGGCTGCACGATTAATCAAAATCGAACCGTAATTGCGATTTGGCTTATGTGCGATTATGAAAGCGGAAAGGCTTCAATTTTAATTAAATAAATATATGCCCAGCGTGTTAGTGGAGAGCGGCTCTGTGATCAGTAGTAGCCTAAACGCTGCTCCGTCTGAAAGCACTGCGAATTTGAGTCGCTTATAACTAGGGCTGGGTAAAAAATATAGATTCTCCAATTTTAATCGATATTCAATTTAACGGAAATCCCCGAATCGATTCTTGTGTGTGCTTTACTTGAGAAGAAGTGAATATTATTTGTACTTCGCCTCTCATCCTGAAGATGTCACCTTCTTTCGAGATGCTCCACTTAAAACAAAACAAAAAAGACAGAGGATCATGGTGTAAGGTCACGGTAGCCAATTGAAAAGCGCCGGCGAAATTGAAGTCTGATGTGTGGAAGTATTTCATGTTCAAAGGCAGTAACGGTAAAGATGAGGTCGACAAAACCACTGTCGTTTGCAAGTTGTGTCCGCAAGCAGCATTGCCAGCCATACTCTGAGAGTCAAACAAAAGCTACTTACCCTCACATAAGCTGAAGACCGACGTTGTGGAACTCGATGGAACAGCGCACTGGAGATGCTAGAGCGGTTCCTGGAACAGCAGCCAGCCATATCTGCAGCGCTGCTCTCACCTGAGGTTCGCATAAGTGAGAAAGATCTCTGCATTTTGTCAGACGCTGACATTACAGCAGTAGAAGATGTAGTGAAGGCTCTGAATCCCATGAAAGCTGCTACACTAGCCATGTCTGAGGAGTGCTCACCAACCATTTCAGTCATTGGTCCTCTGCGTACGACTGTTACAGGAGATGAGAATTGCACCCAGCGACTCCACAATCATCAAGGACTTTAAATCCACTATAGATGATAACCTAATGTCAAGGTATGTTTTCATTTTATTTTTTTAATTAAAAATTCTGTAGTAGTGTTGATTTATAGACCCTCTGTAAACTAAATATAGATAGATTACATACATTAAATAGATTTACAACCATATATAGAATACAACAATCAATTAAATGCAATCAGCAACACTTTAATAAATTACTATGTGACTGACTTTTGTGTATGGATGTATAACTGCATATGACAAAAAAGTGATTTAAATATGTTGAATTTCCTTAAAGGAACACTCCACTTTTTTTGAAAATAGGCTAATTTTACAAGTCCCCTAGAGTTAAATAGTTGAGTTTTACCGTTTTTGAATTCATTCAGCCGATCTTTGTATCTGGCGGTAGCACTTTTAGCATAGCTTAGCATACATCATTGATTCTGATCAGACCATTAGCATCTCATTCAAAAAATGACCAAAGACACTTTCAATATTTTTCCTATTTAAAACTTGACTCTTCTGCAGTTACATCGTGTGCTAAGACCAACTGAAAATGAAAAGTTGCGATTTTCCACACCTATATGGCTAGGAACTACTTTCTCATTCCTGCGTAATAGTCGCGGATCTTGTAACTGTAGAAGAGTCAAGTTTTAAATAGGAAAAATATTGAAAGTGTCTTTGGTCATTTTTTGAATGAGATGCTAATGGACTGATCAGAATCAATGATGTATGCTAAGCTATGCTAAAAGTGCTACCGCCAGATACAAAGATCGGCTGAATGGATTCAAAAACGGTAAAACTCAACTATTTAACTCTAGGGGACTTGTAAAATGAGCCTATTATCAAAAAAAGTGGAGTGTTCCTTTAAGATATGCTCGCCTGAAGGAAACATTGTATACAGCATCAGCAGATACTGGTTTTAAGGAAATTGTGTTTTTGGTTTATTTTGATCAGAACTTCCAGATGTTATTTTCTTTGTGATAATTTATTATCATTATATTTTTAAAAAAAATTGTATTATTATTTTATCTTTAAGCAACAAGGAACGGATGGTGCTTGCAGTGAAGTCACTATGCCTGTTCAGCAAAATGACAACTCCTTGGGTCCTCCTGATGATGTGAGAGATGTGGAAGCCCCCACATCAACCAAGAAGCCAAAACATCTGCACTGATGGATCTCCTTGGACCAGTCTACAAAGCAGCAGCCCCAACATCAAAGAAAACGGTCACAGAAATTGTAAAGGAGGAAGTGGCAAGGTACAGGGAAGTCAAACTTGTCATTCTCTCTAAAAAAAAAACCCTAATCTGGTGGAAGATGAATGCAGAAGAGTATCCTCTTTTAGCAAAAGCAAAGCGATATCTCTGTGTGCCTGGAACAAGTGTTCCTGCGGTGAGAGATTTTTTTCAACTGCTGGTGATGTAATCACAGCACAATGGAGCTGCCTTAGGTCAGACCATGTTGACCAGCTAGTCTTCTTGCAGGCAGATAAAATTTGGCAATAAAAAAAAAACTGTTGTAGGATGTAGGACCGTTACTTTTATAAACAGTTAGTATGTTTGGGTTAGGGTTAGCAATGTCCAGACAAGGGCTTTATGAGCGTGTTTTGAAATGTGAAAAGGTGTTAATGAATTTCAGTGTTGCATGTTTTAATTTTTTTACAGTAATAAGCATTGTGTAGTTTGTGCTGCTTACCTTGTGTGCACTGTATCTGCATATTTATGAATTTGTTTTAAAGAACTGTTAGTTATGTATACAGTTAGTATGTATAGTATACGCAATGTCCAGAGAAGGGCTTTATGAGCCGTTTAGAATTTTGAAAAAAAAAAAAAATTTGAAATGTTGCACATTTACAATGTTTTGTTGTTGTTGTTTTTTTACAGTAATGTGCACTGTGCAGTTTGCACCTACATTGTGTACATTGTATGTGCATATTTATTATTATTTAAATCTGTTACAATGTTTGTTACTCAAAGTAAAAGTAAAAATGAATTAAACATAATTGTGTGGGCCCTGTTGTTAATGCAAATGTGTATTTCAGTATAGCTAAGTAGGAGGGTTTCAGTTACCAGCATTTATATTTTAATATGGATTCCATGTCTGCAAAATTAACATTTTAAATGAAATATTAATAACTAATCGATACTATATAAATAAGAATCGAATCGAATCGCCAAATTGGTCGCAATACCCAGCCCTACTTATAACGTGCGTTTGAAAAAACAAAAAAAGACAACGTTTAATAACATGTTTTAACTCACTTCATATCGTCAGTCGAGTGTTTGATATTTCCTTTTTGTGAGCTGATGTAGCTTCTTATCACAGAATAAGGCAGATTATTAATTATTTTATATTCTATACAGTGAAGTCTATGTTGATTAGCACTGCATTTTAATATACTTTATTATGAAAACAATAAACCATATAAACCATATATTGTCGCAGTCTTGATGTTTAATCAAAGCGTTTCTATCTTCTTTTTATTCAGCAACAGCGCTAGCTTCATATTATGGATTTCCTGAAAACGTCATTACATTACTTCTATCTCATATTTCATATTAAAGACATTCATTCTTGATTTTCCAAAGTTACTAGCCACTAGTCATTTACTAGCCACTAGTTCATTTTCTACTAGCCACTAGCATTTTCACTGGCCACAATTTTGTTGTTTGAAAATTACATTTTAAATGAGTTGACTTTGGCATGCTTAAATTACTTGTTTTTCATTTTACTTGATTTAGAAGATTAAAAACCCTTTCAAACTTTCAAATGCAGAATGACCACCCAAATCAAGACTACACTGTATCAGCTGGTATGTGCAGGTGGGCAAGGGGTGGCCAATATGAGCATAGGCTGATATGAGAAATTTAATATGATATGAGTTATTTGTGTTAGGCTATATAAAAGAACAAAGAAGCAAATTAGCAAATTACAAAAACAATAGTACATTTAAAAAAAAAATCTCTTCTCAGATACAGTAGGTTTATTTGTATACATTTATTTAAAATCTGTAGCCTAGTCGTTTGATTAACATTAATGACAGACAAGTATTTAATTGGGACCCACTTTATATTAGGTGGCCTTAACTAGTACTATGTACTAACATTTTAATTAATCATTTGATACAATGCACTTATTGTGTACATACATGTTTTTACATTGTACTTACATTTAAAAAAATACCTGCATGTAATTACATCTGTAATTCATTTCTGTAGTTACATTTGTAATTACACAGTTGACACTTCCCTTACACCTAACCCTACCCTTAAACTTACCCATACCACCACACCTGTCCCTAACCCTATACCGTATCCCACCTCAATATCAGCAAAGGTGTTTTGCAATACAATTTGAACACAGTAAGTACATTGTAATTATTTTTTGATGTAAGTACATAGTAGTTAAGGCCACCAAAATTGGGCTGCTGAATGCATGGACGTAATATTCTGACACATATCCCATTACCCACCTGTTTACGTACACTTAAGCCATAACCGACTGTGTTCATGCTAGATACTTGTTACGAGCACGCCAGGCTCCACCCTCTCCCAGACACAACGTTCACTATCACCTGAGTATTAATCACACACACCTGCACGTCATCAGCACTGCAATCACCTCCAGCACTTAAGCCCCACTCTCACACTCAGACTTTGTCCGGTATCGTTTGCACACGCTCACGCTCACGCTTATGCTTGCTACGGACTCACCTGTATTACCCACCTGCTCTCCTTGTCTCCTGAGTGTCTCCTCGTCCTGTCTCCTGGTTCCGTGTCTCCATCGCTCCATCGCTCCATCGACCTGCTCACCTTGTCTCCTGCAACCCAGACGTATAATATCACCATTGACATTCCCAACTACTGGATTACCCTGCCGTTACCCTATCCATCTGCTCATTACCTGGTCCTGTCAATAAACTCTGTTAACCCCTGTCATCAGTTCTCCGTGTCACCTCCGTTTGTAACAATACTCCACACGATGGACATTTTTGATCGCGCATGCGACAGAGAGAGAGAGAGCGCACGCGAGAGAGCACTTCTCATTCAGCGCGATTCCGCCTATCCCGCCTTTACTAACTGCAAGTTAATCGATAAAGAATTGTAATTGAATTGTAATTTTGTGATACGATGGTCTTGGCATTTCATTTGGATTTAGGCTGAAATTATATTCAACCCGCCAAAGTGGCTAGAGGGAGTGGCTGCCGAAGGCCCCGATCACACAGAACGCGTTTTTCAGGTACGAAAACGCGAGGCGCACCGCACTGCCTTTTTTGGTTGACGTTTTTTAAAAAAGAGCAGTGCGCTGCGCTGTCCTGTCAGTCAAATCAAGGTAACGGTCGCCACAACAGAAGACCCGCCTCTCAATTAATTCAATTGGACAATAGAAAAGAAACGCGATGAAGTCGGGCGCTTTTCCGCTCAGAGTTGATTTTTTTTCAACTTCAGGTGCTCAGAGCACTCCTTCTAAAACGCGAGGTGCAGCAGGTGGTTAAAACGCAAGGCGTCCGGTGCGCATATGCAGCGCGCATAACGCTCACTGCCATCAGAAATCTATTAAAAAAAGCGCCTCTCGCTGCAAAAACGTGTTCTGTGTGATCGGGGCCTTACCCGCCACAGCTGAATTTGGTTAATTTCAAGCCCTGGCGACAAGACAGCGTCAATGTCCTGTCTGTGTGGGTGTGTCTCAGTCCGCTCCCTAGTTCAGCAGTGAGGGCGATCAGGGGATCGTCCACATTCATGTACAAAATATACTGATTCAACACCTAGGAAGCTAGGAAGCTAATCGAGGGACACCCTGACACACACACATCAGCGCGCCAGTCTTGTACACACATCAAGTTCTCTTTCGCTCTTGAACAAAAAACAACAACAACAACACAGAGAATTTTGCCAAAAGGCCAGTTTTGTCGAGTATTCTCCTATTAGGAGTCTTAAATTAGTTAAATAACGTCTTAAATGAACTAAAATTCCAAAGTTTTTTAAATTGCGGTTTATCATGATTAATTACAGAAAACATGTGATTAATAAGTAAAATTTTTTAATCGATTCACAGCACTTATATATATATTTTTTTTAAAAATGATTTGTAAAAAAAAAATAGCATTTTAAATCGCAAATCGCAATTTTAACCAAAATATTTGCAATTCGATATTTTCCCCAAATAGTGCAGGCCTAAAACTAAAGATTCTTTCAATGAGCCACTGCACCAGTGCCAGCTGTAGAGACCAGGCCTCACCTTCCAGTGCCCTGGCAGACACGTAACAGCCCCTATACTCTCCACATCACACTCTCACTCCTCATCAGAAAGATGCAGACAGACACACACACTTTCCTCTCCTCTAGAGAGTACGTAACTAGGTCACTCTATCCCATATGCGAGCACATCCTGAACTCTGTCAGGTAGCACAACTCTCTCTCTCTCTCAAAGCTGAGACAAAAGTCAAATCTAATCAGTCCAGCCGCAATTCAGTCAACTATAACGTCACCATTCAGTCACTGTACATTGTTTAGAAAGCAAATCCTACTGAGAATACATTTTTAACAAAAGATAAACACACTTGACACAAACTAAACATCCGTTACACAAAAAAGTCTACTGTGCTGATTTATGGATGTGAGAAGCTTCTGACTAAAATGTTCAAAATGATAGATTTTGTTAAAACAACTAGACCCCTCTGTGAGCATGAGAGGGTTTGGGATCCATTTATCTCCATTTATCACAGTGGTGTTGCTTTAATTTAGCTGAAAATATGAGCTGATTGTCGAAATCATAGAGTGGATGTTATTAAACAAAGAATAAACATACACTTTCAAAAAAATTTAACAAAAAAGATATGTTTTGCTTTTCATGAACATACTAATCTAACAACTACTGATCTGTTCTGGTGAAAAATATGAACCTTTGAATAGGTAGGCCTATCTATCGTAGACTATTACTCTTATGATCTATGGCTTACAATTTATCTTGAACATTCTGTATTTTTAAGTTATAGGCATTAGCATACAGACTAAAGAATTCACCACCATTGCTATACTCTTTCAAAATTTCAGAAGGTCACACAAAACCGCAAAGTAATAGCTAAACTTCTGTCGTGAATTGCTTGATGTTGCTGGTCATTATTTCAGTGAGTAGAGGAATGCTTTGAATGCCAAAAAGGAAATTACTGCACTTTGAAATACTGCCGCATATCCAAAGTTATCAAATACCACCTGGATCATTCAGACAGCCGTTAGAAGAATAATAGACAAAACATAATAAAGAGACAAAACAAACTTATCACAAACTGTAATGCATCTGTCACAGTTCTGTTTGTGGTTTGGACTTTCAGTTTGTGATTTGATTTCAATCCTGTGTTCTTTTGTTCATTTTCCCGCCAGTCCTTTGTTTCCATAGTTACCCTCATTAGTTAATTTGTCCCAGCTGTGTCTAGTTAATAATCTTGGCTGAATCCGAAATCGCCCACTACCACACGAAGCCAGAGCTCTCCCTATCCGATCTTTTGGCCCCACTTTATATTAAGTGTCCTTAACTACTATGTACTTACATCAAAAAATAAGTACAATGTACTTACTGTGTTCATATTGTATTGCAAAACACCGTTGCTGGGATACAGGAAAAGTTATGGACAGGTGTGGCGGTATGGGTAAGTTTAAGGGTTGGGTTAGGTGTAAGGGAAGTGTCAACAGTGTAATTACAAATGTAACTACAGAAATTAATTACAGATGTAATTCCATGAAGGTATTTTTTAAAAATGTAAGTACAATGTAAAAACATGTATGACCACAATAAGTGCAATGTATCAAATGATTAATTAAAATGTTAGTACATAGTAGTTAAGGCCACCTAATATAAAGTGGGTCCGATCTTTTTCTCCCCTCGTCTCAAGAAATATCCGCGTACACACGAGAGCACTAAAACCGACTCAAAACACTGTAATATACATGCCAGGCCAGTATGTGGCGCCGTAATTCTGCCACAGAAATACACTAAAAATGGAGAAGAAGAGTTGTGGTTAGAAGGGGTACAGCAATGGTAGGAAGTGAGGCAAAATCTCACAATAAAATAATAAATGCATTTGCTACTTACCAGATGTGTTTTATTAACGCCTACACCCTAAACCTACCCTTACAATAATGCAAATACAGTAATTAAATGATGCAATATTGATGTGCGCATGCCCAGTGCCCGTAGTTGTATTCCTGTCTAGTCTTTCCCGTGCTGGACGTGGTGTGATGACATCACCGTTTCACTAAATATACGGATTGGCTGTACACACGAAAACGCAAGGGTGTCGTTTTCAAATGTATCCACTCTGGGACCCAGTTTAAAAAAATATCGGATTCATGCTCCCTGATACGGTACAAATCTTTTACGTATACAGGTAAATGTGTCTCCGTGTGGACGGGGCCTAAATAGTACACTATTTGAGGGGACAGCCATCTGTAATGGTGTCCGAAACCATAGCTGACGTAATTGCAGCTCTGTTCAGTTAAGGATACTCATCTTCTCTTCTCCACTAAATAACCGAGATATTGAATTTATGATCCATATTGTTAGATCCATAACTCTAAACTCAATTGTGTATTTCAGATGCTGTCACATACCATAACCTCATCATCTGCAGAGAGCTTCATCATCTGCCACTCAGAATATACACAAAATGATGGACGTAAAAACAACATAGAGGATTGTGAAGATATTTCACTGGAACTTCTTCATTACACCTATATCATGTTCAATGTTAAAGGGTTAGTTCATCCAAAAATGAAAATTCTGTCATTAATTACTCACCCTCATGTCGTTGGACACCCGTAAGACCTCCGTTCATATTCGGAACACAAATGAAGATATTTTTGTTGAAAGCTGATGGCTGAGAAAGGCTTCAGACAGGCCTCCATTGGCATTCAGTACATTGACACCATGACAGTACTTTCATCCATGAAAGGCACTTAAAACGTCGTTACAAAGTCTATCTCACCACAGTGGCTCTACAATAATTTTACGATGCGACGACAATAGTTTTTGTGCGCAAAAAAAATCAAAATAACACCTTTAACCAACTTGTTCTCGACTTCCGTGTATGCCTCCACGACGCATGCGCGAGAATATGACGCAGATCCGGCGTTCGGACATATGACCCAGAAGCGATTTGTTTACAAGCAGAGGAAGACGCGCGTGTCTAAGCTGTTGGATTCTACATTGATCGTGCTTTAGGTCTCGGCGTAGTTCTCAAAATGGGGTTAAAGTGTGTATTTCATGGATTCCCGAACACCGGCGCTATGTCATATTCTCGCGCATGCGTCGTGGAGGCACACACGGAAGTCGAGAACAAGTTGGTTAAAGGTGTTATTTTGATTTTTTTTTGCGCACAAAAACTATTGTCGTCGCATCGTAAAATTATTGTAGAGCCACTGTGGTGAGATAGACTTTGTAACAACTTTTTAAGTGCCTTTCATGGATCTTGGAAGTGTCAATGTACTGAATGCCAATGGAGGCCTGTCTGAAGCCTTTCTCAGCCATCAGCTTTCAACTAAAATATCTTCATTTGTGTTCCGAATATGAACGGAGGTCTTACGGGTGTCCAACGACATGAGGGTGAGTAATTAATGACAGAATTTTTATTTTTGGGTGAACTAACCCTTTAATTGTTATTTATTAATGTATTCAGCTAACAACTGTTGTTAGAGCACTGTCATTTTTGCCACAATTTGCCATGTCAATAAAAAATGTAAGTACCTAATTGACACATTAGGTTTATTTATTTATTTTTTATTTAAAACCCAAAAAGAGGTAACAAGATATTATAATAAGACCAGGCGGACAGAGGACTAAAAACAAAATGAATACATATACTAACATTAATAATATTTATATAAATAATGTATACTATAATGTTTTAATGTCACATTTTGTTATATGTGTGCTTTTTCATTACAGCCTCTCTTACTCCTCAAAGGAAACACTGCTGGGCTTTGGTCAATGAGCAGCCAAATTAAGCAGAAGATCTAGTATTAACCCAACTGAATGGTTGCTTCAAGACCTGAAGCAAGTAGTTGAGAGTGGGGCACAATCTTTTTGACTTTTGTGTAAAACCATTTGGAGTTCAGAGTATTTCTTTTTTCCCACATTAATTTCACACATGTCTAGTACAATTATGTGGTTTTGTTTCATTAATACAATGTTCATTAATAATTCTTGATTTACCCCAGAAGAATGGAAGTGAATAGGTGGGGTACATTGTAACATCACCATATGAGAGTTTAAAATGTTATCTGATATAATTCAAAAAATATACAAGACAAACTAAAACATGTTGTCAATAAAATACAATTATTAACTTTTTTAACTAAAATAATGTCATTTTTTAATCATTAAAAATATAAAAAAAATTGAGTTTGACAACAAAAACATCGCTAAATACATACAGCATAATTAAAAACATAATAATAATGAATAAGTTCTGAACATTGACTCCCAGTCATTATTCACCTTTTTCTCATGGAATTGCAATTTGCATTCAGTACTGATATTTTGGATCTGTTTGTGCCATTACCTGATTTGCATAATTCCTGAACATTGACTCTCAGTCATTATTCACCTTTTTCTCATGGTTTCTCAAAATAATTCATAAAAGTATAGAATATAATAGCGTAGTTCTAATAGGGGCACATTGTAACGCAGTGTTACAACGCACCCCACCTGCGCAACTGAGATTTAACCTCGGCTCGTGTCTTCTGCTGGTTAGATCAGCATTAAAGATCGATCTCACCTGTTAAATAACAGATATAAGATTAAAATAATATCAGATTTGGCTTATTTTAAATTTGGCTTATTTGAAAAATAAACTTAAAGCTGCCCTATGTAACTTTTCAGTCCACTAGAGTTCACATATTCAAAACAAAGGCGTAGTTTGATGACGCCAAGTTTGAGCGCAGAATCTTGGGACATGTGGTCGACCCATAAAAGATGGTGGAAAAGAATTGGGATAGGACTCGGGCAGAAATCATGTTCATGGATGTGATTATTAACGTTACTGTAGTATGAAGCAGAGCAGGAGCGAGTGTTGTGGAGCTGAGCAAGACCGCTGGAGTGATTGTTAATAAGAAGAGCGCAACAAAAGCCTCGTGAGCAGAGGGACCTTTATTATGGCATAGTCGCCGGCGGGACTTTTATTATGCCTCAGTCGCCGGTGCCATTTCCGCTATTCTGGCCATGAGTATGAGGTAGCTCTGTTTATCATATTAGATACATCTGAGTGTGTTGAAAATAATGTTATGAAGTTACTCTGTGCGTTCGCTTGGCGGCTGCTATGACACTTGTTGCACACTACAGTACGAGTAAAGCTTTTCTGTAAAATAAAAAAAAAACAAGGGGAACGCAGATATGACGCCATCAACAGGCGACTCCCTCACACGTCCCGGTTCCTTGGTTAAAATAGCAATTTCTCACTATTTACAAATAGTTGGGAACATTTGGGATATTGTAAGCACACAACTGAACAAACTGAAAAAACACTGGCCTAGTGGTTTTTGGATATTTTACTGAAAAAAATTTACATAGTGCACCTTTAAGTAAGAAATGTACTTTTGCTACACTCTAAAAAAAAAGGCTCGTAATCATAGGGGAACCTTTTTTAGTGCTATATAGTACCAATTTTGGTGCTTCAGTGGTTCTTCAGCGGTTCTTCAGAGGTGCTATATAGCACCTTAGTCAAAGAACCGGTGAAGAACCTCTGAAGAACCGCAGAAGAACCTCTGAAGAACCGCTGAAGAACCACTGAAGCACCAAAATTGGTGCTATATAGCACTAAAAAAGGTTCCCCTATGATTACGAGCCAAGAACCATTTTTGGTGCAATATAGAACCTTTTTTTTTTTAGAGTGTATGGTTAAATAAATGTTCAGTGATATCTTCTAAAGATTTTTTAATTTTGGTGCAATTTTTTCTCACTAAATAATGTTGATATGGCAACTAATACACTAAGTTTTGTCATACTGGCATGTGTGGAAAGTTTTAAACCGTGTGTTACAATTAACCCCGCGTTAGGTTGTGCCCCGCTCTCCCCTAGTTCATGCAAAACAGTCCAAATATATAACTTACCTGAATAAATTATGTAAAAATGGGCCAAAATATCTGTATGTGGATGTGAAGGACTGAAAAAGAAAATATCCCAAATAGGGCTTTGTGAATGTACACTCTAAAAAAAAGGTTGCATATGGCACCAAAAATGGTTCTTGGCTCATAATCATATGGGAACCTTTTTAAGTGCTATATAGCACCAATTTTGGTGCTTCAGTGGTTCTTCAGCGGTTCTTCGCCGGTTCTTTGACTAAGGTGCTATATAGCACCGCTACCATATACAGAACATGTTTTTTTTTAGAGTGTACATGTCTTATAAAGTTCTCCTTTCTGCCTGGTGTGTGCTGCTAAATGTGTATTAGGATCCCAGCTAGGGATCGGTAGAGTTGTTTTATTGTTTTTGTTAGATGCCATAAATAAATCATCATGAGTGAGTCATGATCATTAACAGCAGCAGGTCAGTGATGACATATGAATTAATGGGCATTTAAACATGCAGTAAATGCTCTCCAGGGTCAACAGCAGCACCTGCTCATTGCAACATGTTTTACGTGCGCTCCTTGTGTCGGTGAATGTGTAATACTCAATTATGGTTCTCTGGCTCTGCCGATAGAGGCTGGTTTATGTTCACTGACAAAGCTGTGTGCAAGCTTCATTTGAATATTCCCTGTAAAGCTCAACAAGAGTGTGTGAAGCTACATCATAATGACGCAGCATGCAGCTCCTCTGCACCATACAAGCAGTGACACTTTCAATACAAAGAGCCCTTCTCACACTGCTCTACACCGACACCTAACCACGATCCACCCACTTTCACGACCATCTCGGTGGGCCTCATCATGCTTTCACCTCAAATAGCCCCTGCAAAAAAGACTAACTTTGCTGTCCTTAAACAACTATGGTGGAATCAACTTTCTCCCCATGTGTGAACAGCAAAAGTCAGCAGTAAAAAATACTGAATCATCCTTCAAACAAAATCAATTGACTTGTTTTCAGAAAATATATCTTGCAGTCTTGCTCATATCTTACATCTTGCCAGTTTATTCTTAATGCCCCATTGATAAATCAATGTTTTCTTGTTTCAAATATAAATCCAACAGAATTTAGGCCCCGTGCACAAGGAGACACGTTTAACTGTATACGTAAACATGTTGTAACGTATCGGCGTTTCGTCCAGACGGATCCGGCTTTTGGGAGCCTGCAACCGTTATTTTTTTTAATCCGGGTCCCAGAGTGAATAAATCTGAAAACGAAACCATTGTGTTTTCGTGCGTACAGCCCATATGTATAATTTGTGAAACGATGATGTCATCACCCCATGTCTCGACCATAGTCAGACACCACAGGTGTTTCTCAAACGGAAGGCTGCATCCTACGAAGGCTGCAAATTTGAAGGATCCCTGAAAGGCAGCCTTCGTTTCGCGTCCTTCATTCGGCCTGTTTTGTAGGACGTATCGGATGTATCCTTCGCGGCCTTAAATCGCCCACAATCCTTTGCGCACAATACAATTCATGAAAATAAACTGACGGAAAAGGAGTTGATACTGAGTTTGTCTGAGTTTATTATGAAATGTAAGACAAAAATAATGTTTTTGGACATGAAATCATAGATGTTATCTTTTGTTTTGCTGTAAATTAATCGCTAACACTAAACTAACAATAATTCAAGCAACTGGGAGACGGCTGCCATTCACTGTATTGCATTAATAGAAAGCAAGTTAATATAAAGATTTGTAATACAAAGTATTTTTGACCACGGGGGTGGGAACATGTGTGACGTATCCATGCACACTTACTAGACCGTCTCATTCTAGTGTTTAATTGCTGAAGAGGACACTAGCCAAGCCTCAGACTGGACTGGAATAGGAAGGACGCAGTCTCAGGATGCAGCCTTCCGTTTGAGAAGCACCCCACATGCGCATGCTCCAAGTCTTCTTCTCCGTTTTAGTGTATCTCTGTGGCAGAATTACAGCACCACATACTGGTCTGGCATGTATACTACATAGTTTTGAGTCGGTTTCAGTGGTTTCGTGTGTATGCAGATATTTCTAGAGACAACGGCGTGTTTACAGTTTTTTTTTTTTTTAGAACAAGGGGAAAAAAAAGAAAAGAAAGCTCGGCTTCGTGTGGATGTGGCCTTAGAGATATTTTTCAACCAGATCTCAAAGCAATTCTAAAGTTTTTTTTACAAGGTGGCTGATTCTTATGATTTCTTATGATTTTTCAAAAAGCGTCATCGGGAAGGACCACCCCTAACCCCGCCCCTAATCCTACCCGTCACTGGGGTCTAGACAAATTGTACGAAAACATACAAGTGAGGTCGTACAAATTTGTACAAATTAGCCTTGTAAAACCTCGTAAAAAAAACATACAAATTGCTGTGAGATTGCATTTTTTTAAGACAAACATAATATAAAAGATATATTCCCTGAAAACAAGTTTTAATGTTGTATTTTTGTTTCTTCTGTACATGTATTTTGTTTTAAGATTGTTTAGATCAGGGGTTTTCAAACTGGGGTCCGGGGACCCCCAGGGGTCCTCCAGAAAGTTCTAAGGGGTCCCCAGAAAATTTCAAAAAAGCAACAATGGATAAAGTCTACCGAACGTTCTAACAGTTTCTCTCCTTTCTTGCCGTATACATACTTTCCAGAATTGTATTTGTTTGCTTTGTATCTTTCTAGTGAGTTTTCTCACTACAGTCCTCTATCTTGCTCACTGGGCTTGTTAGGCAATTTTCTTAACGCAGTACGTAAGCTGTTTACATACATTTATTGTGAAAGTTGCTTATACAAATCATTTTTAATTGAACATTTTCTTCTTCAGGTTTATACATCCAATATTAAGTAGAGCCAATTTAAGTTGGGAAACAATATTATATTTATAATGTCACACTTACTTTTGTACTTACTATATTAAATGTTTTTTCATGCATAAAAATAGATGGATTTTAGAAAGGGGGTCCCTCATAAAGGTTCATCATATTTGGGGGTCCTTGGTATCATAAAGTTTGAAAACCCCTGGTTTAGATAGTTTTGTCTTATTCACTAAGCAACCACCATACAATTGAACCATGTTCTAAATGCAGTAAAATTGAGGATACAAGTCACTGTCATTCTTTTCGGTGCAAACACATCTCCTTTTTATGTAAATTAGGCTTTTTATAGAATATACCATTTTGATTATTTTTTTTTTATGTTGTTAAAAAAATATTGTTTTATTAAAGAATTGCAAATTGCGTTCAGCACTGATATTTTGGGTCTTTTTGTGCCATTACCTGATTTGCATAATTCCTTGAGTGAATCGGGTGCTAAAACAACACAGACAGTGCGAGCAAATACACATTTGCGAATCCCCCCGGTGTCTGGTTTGTTGTCATGGATACTACATAAGTTTGTGATTTATGTCAAGTGGGGTTATGTTGAATTGCACTGAGGTTTCACTTTGGGTCCTGTGCTGAATTCATCTTACATGGTCAGCAGCGGTTGTTGTGAGTAGTTTACTAGTATGTCTAATGTTTTAGGAGAGGAAGTCTGTGTAGTGCTGGCGGTGCTGCACTGTTTATGGAGCTTTGAGGCTCATGAAGTCGAGGTAATGTCGGGTCAGCTTATTGCCAGTGTGACAGTACAAAATTTTCCATTTCGCATGACAAGAGTGATATGTGTGTTTACAGAGGGCTAGTTCTGCCTCTGCTCTCTCCCCTTATAGAGTAAGACAACCAGCAAAGGGTCCTCAGAATACTGTTATGCTATTCAAGAGGTTAACGCACCGTATGTGTGTATACATGCACGTGTGTGGTCTAGAAAGAGAGGGAGCAGCGTACTATGTGCACCTGGGTGCCATTAAAGCACTTTTGCACTGATGTACAACAACACACAAACACCCTCGATTGCACACTAATATACACACTCTCGCAGTGCCTTTGGGCCTTGAATACAGTAACCTTTAACAGACTCACGACAGCTGTGGCTCCTATAGTCTTCCTACAGCTTATTTATTCAGCAGGGAACATCATTGTACTTCACTCATCAGAAAGACACACAGCACATACAAACCTATTAATACAACTGCATATGATCAAAGGTTTATGTTCCCAGATCTCTGCTGAGAAACACGGATTACAGCCTGGAGGTCACACAGAGGATTTCTGACTTGCGCAATGTGGAAACACGGCTTGCATAAAAAAAAGACACAATGTCACACGCTAATGTCAAAGATAACATGAAAATGTATATGCATTGGAAATCATTTACCGCCACCAATGGTGTCCATACAAGCATGTATGTGCGCATGGACTGATACATAAACAGAAATGTCATGTTATACCAATAAAAAGTTGCAAAAGATGCATTAAATAGATCAAAAGTTACAGTAAAGTCTTTTAAATGACATAAAATCTATATCAATGCAGGGCCATAACCACCATAGACATTGAGGGGGACAAGTACCCCCGATAATTGGAAATGGCCAAATTGTCCCCCCAATATTTGATATTTCTTAATGCTGCTCTCCATTACGCACCACTTGTTTTTAAGATGACAGAAAGCTTAAAAATGTACATTTTTAGGTTAGCCTGCCTGATCAGTCTAACAGCACTTGTCAATGTCAAAATGAGTGCCAATCAGATCAAAGAAGGCGGGCTTAATTTTGACTGAAGATGAGAACGCTTTTATTTTTTACAGTGAAAGTGTGCGTATGTGGTAAGATATAAGTAGCTTATTTAATATTTGACAACTAACTGTTTTACAATAGATACATTTAACGACCCACAGTAGCATACAGTGATGCAAACCACACAACTTTTTTAATGTTATTTCGTAATTTTATTTCATCATTCAGAAGAGTGAATGTATGCATATTTAAAAAACATATTATTGAAATATTAGAGTTTAAATGGATTAATTCACAACTAAACAGGCTATAATTAGATCTTGAACTTTTTACCATTCTTATTTCTTTATTCCCTTTAATCCCTTTTAATCCTTTAATTTAAAAAAAAAAAAAAAAGAAAAGAAAAGAAAGAAATGAAATGAAATGATGCCCCCAATGCTCAAGACATGGTTACGGCCTTGTTTCAATGTTGTTCTTTTAAATGTTCTACACTCACCTAAAGGATTATTAGGAACACCATACTAATACTGTGTTTGACCCCCTTTCGCCTTCAGAACTGCCTTAATTCTACGTGGCATTGATTCAACAAGGTGCTGAAAGCATTCTTTAGAAATGTTGGCCCATATTGATAGGATAGCATCTTGCAGTTGATGGAGATTTGTGGGATGCACATCCAGGGCACGAAGCTCCCGTTCCACCACATCCCAAAGATGCTCTATTGGGTTGAGATCTGGTGACTGTGGGGGCCATTTTAGTACAGTGAACTCATTGTCATGTTCAAGAAACCAATTTTAAATGATTCGAGCTTTGTGACATGGTGCATTATCCTGCTGGAAGTAGCCATCAGAGGATGGGTACATGGTGGTCATAAAGGGATGGACATGGTCAGAAACAATGCTTAGGTAGGCTGTGGCATTTAAACGACGGCCTAAAGTGTGCCAAGAAAACATCCCCCACTCCATTACACCACCACCACCAGCCTGCACAGTGGTAACAAGGCATGATGGATCCATGTTCTCATTCTATTTACACCAAATTCTGACTCTACCATCTGAATGTCTCAACAGAAATCGAGACTCATCAGACCAGGCAACATTTTTCCAGTCTTCAACTGTCCAATTTTGGTGAGCTCATGCAAATTGTAGCCTCTTTTTCCTATTTGTAGTGGAGATGAGTGGTACCCGGTGGGGTCTTCTGCTGTTGTAGCCCATCCGCCTCAAAGTTGTGCGTGTTGTGGCTTCACAAATGCTTTGCTACATACCTCGGTTGTAACAAGTGGTTATTTCAGTCAAAGTTGCTGTTCTATCAGTTTGAATCAGTCGGCCCATTCTCCTCTGACCTCTAGCATCAACAAGGCATTTTCGCCCACAGGACTGCCGCATACTGGATGTTTTTCCCTTTTCACACCATTCTTTGTAAACCATAAAAATGGTTGTGCGTGAAAATCCCAGTAACTGAGCAGATTGTGAAATACTCAGACCGGCCCGTCTGGCACCAACAGCCATGCTCAAAATTGCTTAGATCACCTTTCTTTCCCATTCTGACATTCAGTTTGGAGATTGTCTTGACCAGAACCACACCCCTAAATGCATTGAAGCAACTGCCATGTGATTGATTGATTAGATAATTGCATTAATGAGAAATTGAACAGGTATTCCTAATAATCCTTTAGGTGAGTGTATTCATCTAAGAATCCAGGAAAAAAACAAGTAGCACCAAATAAGCATATTAGAATGATTTCTGAAGGATCATGTGACACTAAAGAATGGAGTAATGATGCTGAAATTTCAGCTTTGCATCACAGGAATAAATTAAAATATATTCAAATAGAAAACTTAAAGCTGCACTATGTAACTTTTCCATCCACTAGAGGTCGCCTATTCAAAACAAAGGCGTAGTTTGATGACGCCACGTTTGAGCACAGAATCTTGGGACATGTGGTCTTCACCTCACAGCCGGTGAAAAAGAATCGGGATAGGACTCATGAAATGCAGAAAGGCAGAAATCATGTTCATGGATGAGATTAACGTTACTGTAGTATGAAGCAGAGCAGGACGAGTGTTGTGGGAGCTGAGCAAGGCCACTGGAGCGATTGTTTATAAGAAGAGCAGAACACGCCTCACGAGCAGCGGGAATGTTATTATGGCATAGTCGCCAGTGGGACTTTAATTATGCCACAGTAGCCGGCGCCACTTCCGCTTTTCCGGTCATGAGTATGAGGTAACGCAGCTCTGTTTATCATATCAGATACATCTGAGTGTGTTGAAAATGATGTTATGACATTACTCTGTGCGTCCGCTCGGTGGCTGCTATGACACTTGTTGCACACTGCAGTCAGAGTAAAGCGTTTCTGCAAAATAAAACCTGAAACCGAGGGTAACGCAGATATGACGCAACTGACAGGCATCCCGGTTCCCTTCCAGTCGGTCACGTTTGACGTATGTTGGACGTCACCGACGAATTGGGATCACTTCAGGGAGCCCCCATCAGCTTTGAGATATAGAGAACAGGCCATTGGCGTGCGAGATTTGCACTCGCGCTCCGCCACGCGCCGCGGGTATAAACAGGAAGCGAGAGCGAATGCAAGCTGTCATTCACTTCGGTGCCGAACGGTGTTGATGAAGCAAGACTGCTTTTCTAAAAGAGAGCCTATCTAAAAGAGAGATACTCCAGAGAACGAGAAGGACGCTTTGTGTTGGCGAAAAGGCCCAATCAGCGCGACCGCGTGCTCACAGCTGTATCAGCATAACAAACTGCTGTTCTCACAGCAGCTGTCGGTTTGGTGAGGGCGTTTGTTTCAGTGAGTGCAGACACAGGACTGCACGTACCTCCTGTGTGCTGCCGTGGTCTTCCCCTGGGTGCTTCAGCACTGTTGAAAGAGCGTTTCCTCACAAAAGAGCAACACGGGTGTGACACTGAATCTTTTTCAAGACGTCATTCCACTCGTGCGTTTCTGGATGCGCTTGTTTCCTGTCCTGATGGCCACGATCCCTCTCGCATAAACATGTTGAGACTGTGTTTGTGGGTAATCCATGTTCTGTCAGGGGAACGGGATCACGTCGACGTGCTGTTCATCTCACCTCCCGCGTGAGGGTTGAGTGTTCAGCGCGCCGTGTGCCGTCTAGCTGCCGGGTGACAGCGCGGGTTGCCACGGCAACGCAGCGCGTGTCACTCGGCGCCTCCGATGCGTGGTCGAGACTATGATACCTCAAACAGGGCTGAGTCCCTTCGCTTATACCCCGATCTAGTCTCTTTTCTGGTACACCAGAAAAGGGGCTACTTTTGCTGATAAGCCTGGGTGACCTGAGGATTGTGAGGCCACCCTGCCGAGTACACCTCCGTGGGCCCCCCACTCCTCTATCGCATCGCAAGCATGTTGAGACTGTGTTTGTGGGTGGTCTATGCTCTCTCATGAGAGCATGGCCACGTCGGCGCGTTGTTCGTCTTGCCTTTTTCATAAGGGCTTGAGTGTTCAGCGTGCCGTGTGCCGTCTCACGGCCACGCTCACTATCTCACATGTCTGCTGGTGGCTCACAGATGGGATTGCTGGTCCTTAAAAAAAAAAAAAAGGGGGACCTAGCGTTTCATTTGGGGCTCTAGCAGAGGACAGATGTCAATCGCTGCATCGGAGAGAGGGCTTTTATGTGTTGAAAATGAAGATGATGCTGAGATTCCCACGATAATAGTGGGCGCTCGTGCTGAATCAGATTCATACTTGACAGCCATGCTTTCCCGGGTGGCTGAGGCGTAGTGCAACGCATAAATTGCCTTGCCCGCCCCTTGCCTTTTCCGGATGTGCATTGGAAGGCTTTGGCATTGTGGAACTATTTGGTGCCAGAATATGGAACACCAATAGGGCCATAATCTGTATAAAGTTTTCCTCTCTCTCACTACCCTCATCGGTGGGGTGGCAGTGCCACTGGCAGGCCACCTCCGCCCTGCTTGGTGCACGAGGGTAGTTCCGAGGTTGAGCTGCGCATAGCGCTAGCCCTTGGCCAGACGATGTCCACCCTGGTCCAGAAACACCATTGACCCAGATTTGGTCAGGAACTGTTCTTCCCCTGGAGGAGAGCCGGGTGGAAAACTATTAGTAATTCTGTTCTGCCACTGGTGTTAAAAACAGCCAGTGGTACCCAAAAAAAAAAGCCTTGCTGCTCGTGTTCCCCGCTGGAAAGGTGGTGAGGCAGACCGCGTGCAACGCCACAAAGCCTTGCCACGCTCAGCCCCTCCTTCATTTGGAGAGCGCGCTTGGCGGTGTACAACGCTCCCATGCCTTGTCAGCCTCTGGTGCCTCTCCAAATCGCCAGTAGGGGGTGCCGGCTGTGGGAACGCACTCAAGCGGCCTTCCCGCACCCGCACGCCCCCTCAGCGGAAGCAGGTAAGTGCACTCAGCACACTCAGATCCCACTTCGGGCCGCTCCCATGCCATCCGAGTCGGATCCCTGCAATGCGCTTCGCTGCGGGTACGTCTGTGGTGCCGTTGATTCCCCTTGCTCGGTGTCTGGGAGCCTGGCTAGCGCTTCCCAGCCCGTCTTGGCTCCTCCGTACCATCAGACTCGGCTATGCGATTCAGTTCACCCAGTGTCCCCCCAAGTTCAGGGGCGTTCACTTCACGACTGTAGCGAAGGAGAACGCCCCTGTGCTCCAGGCGGAAATCGCAGTCCTACTGGCGAAGGACGCGATAGAGCCGGTCCCTCCAGCCGATATGAGGTCCGGGTTCTACAGCCCGTACTTTATTGTACCCAAGAAAGGCGGCGGGTTACGGCCGATCTTGGATCTGCGGTTCTTGAACCGGTCCCTTCACAGGCTGCCGTTCAGAATGCTAATGCAGAAACGCATCTTCAGGTGCATCCGTCTCCAAGATTGGTTTGCAGCGATCGACCTGAAGGACGCGTACTTTCATGTCTCGATTCTCCCTCGACACAGGCCCTTTCTGCGCTTTGCGTTCGAGGGACGGGCATATCAGTACTGTGTCTTACCCTTCGGCCTGTCCCTGTCGCCCCGCATCTTTACGAAGGTCGTGGAGGCGTCCATTGCTCCCATGAGAGAGCGCGGTGTTCGCATTCTCAACTATCTCGACGACAGGCTGATCCTTGCCCAGTCGCAGGAGCAGTTGTGCGAACACAGGGACATGGTGCTCAGTCACCTCAGCCAGTTGGGGCTTCGGGTCAACTGGGAGAAGAGCAAACTCTGTCCCACACAGAGGATCTCTTTTCTCGGTATGGAGATAGACTCGGTCACATGTCCAGTCAGTGTTGAACTGGTTGAATTTGTTCAAAGGCAGGACAGCGGCACCACTGAAACACTTTCAGAGGCTCCTGGGGCATATGGCATCCGCAGCCACAGTAACGCCGTTGGGATTGCTTCATATGAGACCGCTTCAACGCTGGCTACACGACCTGGGTGTGGCACAGCGGAACCCTCCGCGTCCAAGTGACTCCAGGAATTCCCCTTGATGTGTCCAGGCATGCTGTTGTCTCCACGGAAGCCTCATCCACCGGCTGGGGTGCCACGTACAACGGGCTTGCAGTTTCGGGTCTGTGGACGGGGCCTCAACTGCAATGGCATATCAATTGCCTCGAGTTGTTAGCAGTTCGTCTTGCACTCAGCCGCTTCAAAGTGCCGCTCAGAGGCAAGCACGCTCTGGTCCGTACGGACAACACTGCGGCCATTGCGTACATCAACAAACAGGGTGGTCTACGCTCCCGTCGCATGTCACAACTCGCCTGCCATCTCCTCTTATGGAGTCAGAAGCATCTGAGGTCGCTTCGTGCCATTCACTTTCCGGGCCTGTTCAATCCTGCAGCCGACGAGCTCTCACAACAGCCAGTGCTCCATCCCCAGGTGGTCCAGCTGATTTGGAGTCGCTTTGGGTCCGCACAGGTAGACCTGTTTGCCGCCCTGGACACGACCCATTGCCAGTGGTTCTATTCCCTGACCGAGGGTACCCTCGGCTCGGATGCCCTGGCACACAGCTGGCCCCGGGGGCCTACGCAAATATGCGTTTCCCCCCAGTGAGCCTTCTCGCACAGACACTGTGCAAAGTCAGGGAGGATGAGGAGTAAGTCCTTGGTCGCTTCGTATTGGCCCAACCGGACTTGGTTCCCGGAACTAGTGCTCCTCGCGACAGCACCTCCTTGGCCCATTTCTCTGAGGAAGGACCTCCTGACTCAGAGACGGGGCACCCTATGGCACCCGCGTCCGGACCTCTGGAAACTCCATGTCTGGTCCCTGGACGGGATGCGGAGGTTCTAGGTGACCTACCACAAGCGGTAGTTGACACCATCACTTCCGCTAGAGCCCCCTCTACGAGGCGCCTCTATGCGTTGAAGTGGAACCTGTTCGTTGATTGGTGCTCTTCTCGCCGAGAAGACCCCCAAAGGTGTTCGATCAGTTCCGTGCTTTCCTTCCTACAAGGTGGATTGGAGCGAAGGCTGTCTCCCTCCACCCTCAAAGTCTATGTTGCCGCTATTGCCGCTAACCACGATCTAGTAGATGGAAAGTCCTTAGGTAAGCACGATCTGATCGTCAGGTTCCTGAGGGGGGCAAGGAGACTAAATCCGCCTCACCCTCCCTCTATACCCTCTTGGCCCTAGCTTTTCTTTGTCCCGTCCGTGATCTCCGGACTTACGTGGACAGAACGCAAAGCTCAGGACCTCAGAGCAGCTCTTCGTCTGTTACGGAGGACAGCAGAAGGGAAAGGCTGCCTCCAAGCAGAGGATGGCCCACTGGATAGTGGATGCCATCGTCTTGGCGTATGAATCCCAAGACGTGCCCTGCCCACTCGGGTTAAGAGCCCACTCGCGGCGCCTCGCTGACAGATATTTGCAGAGCTGCGTGCTGGGCGACACCTAACACGTTCGCTAGATTCTATAGCCTTCATGTAGAGCCAGTATCTTCCTGTGTGCTCACTTCCCATAGTCAGAAACACAGAAGTGCCCGTTCTTGTGTAGGCTTTCTGCGCCATTCCCCTCCTTAGGGACCGGATGCGTGCGCTAACCGCTCCAGTTGAGTTCCCCAGTACGGCGAACCCTGTTGAGTCCTCCGTTACCCGCGGCAGTTGGATGCGGCGGAGAGTCCGAGGCCAGGTCTAACACTCGTATGCATTGGTGGAACGGGTGTTAGGCTGGGTTCCATATGTTGTGACCCCCGACGTCCATCGTACGTCGAACGTGACCGACTGAAAGGAAACGTCTCGGTTACGTATGGTAACCCTCGTTCCCTGAAGGAGGGAACGGAGACATACGTCCCGTCGCCACAGTTGCTGTACCATCACTGCATGGCCGAGTCACTAGGTTCGGCTCCTCAGTGAAAAACAGCGTGCATTCGCTCTCGCTTCCTGTTTATACCCGCGGCGCAGGGCGGAGCGCGAGTGCAAATCTCGCACGCCAATGGCCCATTGGCCTGTTCTCTATATCTCGAAGCTGATAGGGGCTCCCTGAAGTGATCCCAATTCGTCGGTGACGTCCGACGTACGTCTCCGTTCCCTCCTTCAGGGAACGAGGGTTACCATACGTAAACGAGACGTTCCTTGGTTAAAATAGCAATTTCTCACGATTTACAAATAGTTGGAAACATTTGGGATATTGCAAGTACTCAACTGAACAAAATATATAACACTGGCCTACTGGCTTTTGGATATTTTACTGAACAAATTTTACATAGTGCACCTTTAATATTTAATAGTTTTTTTTTTTACTGTATTGTTTATCAATAAATGCATTCTCGGTGAGTATAAGAAACAAAGTGTGTGATGTATTAATACCATGATGCAGTGACTTAATTGTATAAATAAATTGTATAAATAAAATCGTCTATTTTTGAAAGTTTTGATAGTTTTTTTATATGCTAGAACAGTCAAACCTTTGGCACACAAACAACGGTGTCTCACTAAACAGAGAGGAACATACTTGATGAGCTTGTTTTTCACCCATAGTATCGACTATTTTAGTGAATCGTTGTAATAATGGCCACTTTAGTAATATTAATGATAATGCTTAAGGATATCCAGTATGATATCATTTAGGAGAAACATATTTCTGGGTTGCTGTCGATGAAGGCCTACTTGAGCCTTACAGATGGGGCTATGGGGGTACATAAGTAAAAAAAAACTAAAAAAACTAAAAAAAACAAAACACTTTAGAAACAGTGCCATAGATCTGTGAGAGGGAATTAAGTTATAAAACTGAAATGTTTTTAGTCAACTGAATTGAGCAACCTTTATGGATATTTTCAAATAAAATTTTAGGGTCTAGTGCTTGAAAGTTGGCATATACTGTAAAAGGCATGGCATTTCAGAACAGATATAGCCATTTTGATGGATATCTGTTCCACTCATTGCTTAAAGAACACACACACATTTGTTTTTCTACCAGTACTTTCAGTTGACTTCTAGTGTTCTATAATCAGGTAATGATATTTTTATCCTTTAACCCTATACCTAAACCTTCATTATTTTTTACATTTCAGTTAAAACGTTATTTACCAGCTTCATTACGCTATCTGACTGGCCACATTGTAGCTACTTTTATATTTCACTATCTTTGTAGAGATATTTGTTCCTGACAATATAGTCAAAACCTGATGCACATACGCACTTTTGAGGGTACTGTTTGTTTCTCACTTCATCCACTATGATGTAAAAATCAGAATTTATCTATTTCTGACTCTGAGCTAAATGCACATCGGCATAAATCATAACTGAACTGCACTCCATTGCTCTGATGTGTTACTCTCACCAGAGCACTAAAAGTGACCAATCTGTCCACAATAGGCCCCTGGTGTCTTACTTCCTTAAAGCCACCATGAAATCAAAATTGGCAATCCTTATTTTTATGGAATATTGCAGTATTTATTATAAATGATTTATCCATGCACATCATTTTTTTAAATTCATGTGCTCTTATAATCTTTAATCAAAAAGACTTCCAGTCCCTCTTGCAATGATGTCCTTCTCTGATGACATGTTTACTGCCGTGTGGGCGGGACAACCTGTCACTCACATGAGATCACAGCAATAACAAACCACAACCATCCAACAATCCAATCAATAAATCAATTCCAATTGAACAAAATCAAGTCCCGTCCTACATCCTTTCCTTGTTCAAGAAGCCGTTTTACTTGGACATACGTCCCAATAAGGAAGAAAAGACAATTGCAACTTCCGTTTAATGTCGTTTAATTTTAAAACCTCCTGCTGGAGAGAGCCTGTCTGACCATACATCTTCAAAGGGAGATCAAACATAAGTCACAATCAAACAGCACCCCTCACCTAACCTTGCATTTACTGTTTACATTAAAACGTTAAATTATATTACTGTGGTCATTTACGCAGCCTGTAATTATGGGAATTACTGCAGTCTGGTTTTGCTACCCGTCACATCCCTGAAATGGCTGTAGTTAAATTGATTAATGGTTTCCTTCTAACCACAGACAGTGGACGTGTTTCTGTGCCTGAGCTTGTAAATTTAAGCACATTGTTGGATGCTATTGATCAGTCTATTCTCTTTGACAGGATATTTTAGGGAGTCTTCAACCAAAACTCTTTGTGTCTGTCCGAAAAGAGATAGTCTAGGCTTTGGGCCTTCTCACGTAATTCTTATTACAGTTTAATTACTACATGAGGAATGGAACTTAGTGGAGTTGAGTTGTGTTAAAAGTATAGGTAAGTGCTTTAAGAAAAAGCACAATTGTTCGCTCAACTGTAAAAGTATTCTGTTAGGGTACATTTTCACACTGTCGCCACTGAACTGAGTTTATTGGTATTCTTCAGAACCTTCAGGCCCACTTTGAGAGCTGAGAGTCCCAGCAGAGTTAATTAGGCTTTATATTGCTTACTGAAGCAGCGAATCTGTGGTTACACATATCAGAACCAACTCCACACTCAACAACACGCTTCCATCACAAGGCACGCCAGCACACTAAATCCATCAAGGATTTCCAAAGCCGATAACTGCTGAGGATTCATCCACTGAGACACGTTTGAAGGACGTTACAGGAGAAAAAAAAAAAGAGGGATATAAATAATTCACATATACACAATATGAAGAGAACAGAAATGAAATTCAACTGGCCTGATTTAGGGACTAGAGAACAGCAGTGCATATGGCTTTGTGTTTGCTCATTAATTTGCTGGACTGGTTAAGATTTTGATCCAAAAACACAAATTAATTGCTATTAAACGACAGCAGAAGGATAATTATGCATGCATGAATGCCCAAAGCATTAGTTTCTTCTCTTTCAGGTTACAAGAAAAATAATCACTGGATTTGCCAAAGTTTGTCAAGTTAGTGACATCAAATCTTCAAAAGATGATCAGAGTTTTGTTTGAGGCACTGAATTGCAATTAAACCATTGAACTGCTTTGAATTATGTACTTATTTTCTATACTGTACATCATATTTCTATGTTTTCTGTTTGAGGAGAACATTGTTATTATTTAACTGTTTTCTCAAGCTAGGCGATTATTGTGTTACAATATATTTCACATACTGTAGGCTATAAGCAAAGTAAACTCTGATTGATTGCTTTACATATCAACCAAACGTCTCTTTCTGACTAAGTGGGCAGTTCTTGATAAGCTATCGACCCAACCTTTTGTAGTCTAGTCAAAGGTCTGGCTGTGAGACTAACATATCTAACATAAACATTGTCATTACATTTAACGTAGAAGGTATAACATTTAGCCAATTTGCGAGCCTTTCAAAAAAGAATGAGCGCTTTAAATGTCTTTACAAGCCCTTTTTTACATTGGGTTTCATTATATTTCAAGGGATAGGCATGCGCTGTTTATATTGCAGCTCCTGCGCATGGTGCTCATGTGAACAGCATCGGCTGCCTTAGATCTCGAGAGAGCTTCACTTTTTACAACGGAAACAGCATAGAAGACTGGCACATGCTTGACCGAAATTGTTGAATAAAGTCGTTATTTTTGTTTGTTTTTGCGCACAAAAATATTTGCATCGCTTCATAAAATTAAGGTTGAACCACTGAAGTCACATGGACCATTTTAACAATACCTTTCTGGACCTTGAAAGTGTTAATTAAATAGCTGTCTATGGAGGGGCCTGAGAGCCGGATTTCATCAAAAATATCTTACTTTGTGTTCCGAAGATGAACAAAGATCTTACGGATTTGGAATGACATGAGGGTCAGTAATTACGTTTACATTTATGCGTTTGGCAGGCACTTTTATCCAAAGCGACTAACATTGCATTCAAGGTACACATTTTACATTTTGTCAGTTCTTGATTTCCCTGGGAATCGAACCCATGACCTTGGCGTTGTTAGCACCATGCTCTATTGTTTGAGCTACAGGAAATCTATTTAATGACAGGATTTTCATTTTTGGGTGAACTATCCCTTTAAGAGGACAATTTGTATGCAATTTTGTAGTCAAACACATGCCTTTGTTTCACTATATGTTAGTGAGGAAATTGCATGGACTTCCATTGATTTTATATCAGGTTAATAATATTTTCTATGGTCTAACCCAACCCCTACCCCAAAACTTACCCAACACAGAAAAAGGTGCAAAACACTAGATTTAAACAAAAATATGTTTTGTCCAATTAAAAAGCCTTTTTAACTAGTGAGAACCAAAAAAAATTTGTTCACTGGTCGGTTGTCATAATATTTTACTATTTAAGTCAGGATATTTGGCCATCACAAGTATAGCCAAACCTGCACACATAAACACACACAGAATTTTTTGAAATTTGTTGCATCAGTGTCTTGCATCACACAAAATATTAAAACAAACAAAATATCTATGAACAAAACAAAACTCTTTTTTATCCTGGTTTATAGTTTAACTTCTGATGCAGGCTACTTTTTGGTTTAAGCCTTACTTAAATTTAGTATTAGGAATCAATGTGAGGCTGAGATGTCGTACAGGACGTTTTGAATGTCATCTTTAAATGTGTATGTCTACTGCGCTTGCGAATGACTTTGCGAATCAATTAGGCTACCTTGTCCCCATTTCTATATCGGTCCAGGTAACAAAGCCGCGGCAAGCAAGATAAGCCCGCTATAAAGTAAGGTGAAATCACCGCGCTGTCAAACTGTGGGACTGGCGCGAAAGCGAGCATATACTGCCTCTATGCGTCTCGCGCTCTCTCTGCTCCACAAACACCGATCGCGCGCGCGGAGCCAAACTAGAGAACGCGAGACCTGGCAGCGGAGAGACCTCGGGGAGGGAGAAAGGGAGTGTGCTGGTGTGTGTAAAGGAGAGAGAGAAAGAGAACGAGAGAGAGAGGGAGAGAGGTTGGGAAAAGACTACCACCTCTATCCATCAGCCGAGCATCCTGCGGGAGTCACTTCGTGCGCGCGAGCGGTTGGTGCGGCATTTCTGTCCGTCCGAGCAAATGGATCATAACACAGCGCAGGATGTGACAGAGCAGGGACGCAAATAAAAAGTAAACTAGGATTCTTGCGACTCCAAACACGCTGGTTATTCATTTATTATTTTATCATTTCAGTTTGGTTCTTGTTTTGTGTTTTTCCTCATTAATGTGCGGATTTCTCGGCGAACACTTTCTAAGTGATGTCAGGAGGAAATGTCATAATTGTAGCTGAATGAAAGAAAAGTTCAAAGATTTTCCATGGGTAAGTAACAAAAAACTGAACTGTTGAAAACCAGTTTGCTGTGCTTTTGTCCAGTATTTATTATTATTATTATTATCATCATCATCATCAATGAGATTCATCAGTCTCGTTCATATTTAACCATTTTTATTTGGGCGCAGCTGTGGGTAACGCGGTTGATGTGTTAACAGCGTAAATCTTAATGCTTGTAAAGTAAGAACTACAGCACTGTCAGTGTTTAGCGACTGATATTTCGTGGCGTTTTATTGTTTTGCATGAAGCTCAACAGGTTCGCATCTGTTTCAGACTCCAGCTGCTGAAGGGTTCTGTGTCTCGAGCACAAATTCTGCCTTACTCTTTGGAGTCTTACGTGGGTTGGGAATGAATAGTTTTGCTATCAGCTTTCTTTACGAGTAGTCATGATGTATGTGCTGTATAATGTTGTATTTGCTGTCACTGTAAAGGCAATCTGGTAAAACATGTTAGTCATTTTCTTACACTATAATAAGTGCATTGGTATAGTGGGAATAGATGTGTGCAAAGCATAGCTTATAAATGATGCCTGCAAAAAAAAAAAAAAAAGGACAACTATTTTGTTTCTTTGTTTTGGTGTAGAAATTGTGATTCTAACTAATAACCTTAAGGTTTTATGTCTAATACGGTCTAATGTTTTTGCCTATTTGTCTTTTGTCCTTCTTTTTCCATTGCAACTGTCTTCCCTATCTCTCCTTGTGTTTCGTTTTCCCTTTTTTACGCACTTCTTTTTACTGTACTCTACGTGATTGCTTCCCTTTTACCTCTGCCTCTCGATTCTGCTGGCATCCTGTTCGCTCTTGCCATCTTTTCACTCCCATTTCACATCTGTCTCACTTTCCCACTGGAACTCTCTCCTCTTCCTGTCCTCCCACATTTGCCAATCTCTCACTCTCTTCTATCTTCCCATCTCCCTGTGTCTCTCTGTGTAGATGGGGTCTAATCTAATGTCAAGCTGGTTGTGAAGGTGTTTGATCTGGTCCCCTCGACCCCAGCTGGAGTCCCCATGGCTGCTGGAGTGGCAGCCTGGCTCCCCTTCGCTCGGGCGGCGGCCATAGGATGGATGCCCGTGGCCAACCTGCCCATGCCTGTTGCACCGACCAATAAGAACAAGCGACAGGATGAGCTTATTATCCTCAATGTCAGCGGCCGACGCTTCCAGACCTGGCGGAATACGCTAGACCGTTACCCTGATACGCTCCTAGGGAGCTCCGAAAAAGAGTTCTTCTTCAATGAGGAGACGAGGGAGTATTTCTTTGACAGAGATCCAAATGCGTTCAGAAGTATTCTTAACTTCTACCGCACGGGGAAGCTGCACTACCCACGCTACGAGTGCATCTCTGCCTACGATGAGGAGCTGGCGTTCTTTGGTATCATCCCTGAGATCATCAGCGACTGCTGTTATGAAGAGTACAAGGACCGCAAGAGGGAGAACATTGAGCGTCTCATGGATGACCTTGAGGACAACAAAGACAATAAACTCCCCAACATGACTTTCCGCGAGACCATGTGGAGGGCTTTCGAGAACCCCCACACCAGCACCATGGCGCTGGTTTTCTACTATGTAACCGGATTCTTCATCGCCATATCCGTCATCACCAACGTGGTTGAGACGGTTCCTTGTGGTTCCACGCCGAATTCGAGAGACGTCCCTTGCGGGGAGCGCTACACAGAGGCGTTTTTCTGCATGGACACGGCTTGCGTAATGATCTTCACGGTGGAGTATCTGATGCGACTGTTTGCGGCACCCAGCAGGTACCGCTTCATGAGAAGCGTGATGAGCATTATCGATGTAGTGGCCATCTTACCGTATTACATTGGGCTTGTCATGACCAACAACGAGGATGTGAGCGGAGCCTTCGTCACACTACGGGTGTTCCGTGTCTTCCGGATCTTTAAATTCTCCCGCCACTCCCAGGGTCTCAGAATCCTTGGCTACACGCTGAAGAGCTGCGCGTCCGAGCTTGGCTTCCTCCTCTTCTCCCTCACCATGGCCATCATCATCTTTGCCACAGTCATGTTCTACGCTGAGAAAGGCTCCTCGTCCAGCAAGTTCACCAGCATCCCGGCCTCCTTCTGGTACACCATTGTAACCATGACAACGCTGGGGTGAGTCATATTGTCTCGGAATGACTTTCTCTCTGTATATTTTTACACTTTTTAACCCTGATTGTACATCAAGCCACACCCCTAATACATTTCAGAGGGGAAGTCTTAAAGGGATAGTTCACCTAACACTCAGGAGTACAGGAGCTTGTCACTGGGGAGGTACCCTTAAAGTTACAATATTGTAATATTCATAGTATAACTACTGTAAGGTACTAATATGCACCTTTTATGGGTAGATAAGGTACAAAGTTATCCCTTTAAGAGCTGTTGTATCCCTGAAGTTACAAGTATTTTTCTGACAGAAGAAAATATAAATCCAAATCTGTATGACTGCGTAACACAAAATTGTGTTTTTGTTTTGACCCACACTGACTTACAAAATCAGTTCTTCACAGTATCTTCTTTTGTGTTATGCAGAATAAAGGAAGTCATACAGGTTTGGAACAACAACAGGGTTAGTACATTTTTTGGGTGAACTATCCCTTTAAATAGGCCTATGTACAAGGTCTTATAAACCAACTAGCAACTTAAATGAACACAACTGTTTACAATATAACATTACACCTCATCAAAGGAGAATCCGTTTCCCTGCAGCTTGTGGATTTTCCTTCTTTTCTGAGTTAACTGCTATTAGCATCTAACCCTAATGACCATGGTTGCTGAGTGCAGTCTTGCCAGCTCGAAGCAGCGGTAGGTTTGGATTTAACTCACTGCCCCGGGCTAGACTTTATTCATCCCTATTATGCACCAATTAATATTTAAGCTTGTGTGAAGCAAGCAGAGGAACATCCTTCAGCGTTTCTCCAACACATTAACAACAGACAGCAGCTGCAGAGCTGTATAGCCCCATTTATTTCAACCCTGCCCCTCATAAATCACAGGCCATTTATATGTGTGTTCATGACTGATACATGTAGACGTTTGACACAATGGCTTTAAGAGTATGTGTAGGATTAATTCAGGCAATTAGTTTGAGTGATTATATGGTGTACAGCTTGAGTAATCGGCTATATATCGGCTGCTACAGCTACTACTCTATGTAGCTGTTGTGTCACTGTGGCTTTGAAACTAGAGCTGAAGTCAAAACGGTCTTTGACTTCCTGTTTAGATGGTTGATCATTGGCTGAAGAACCTGCCCTTGAGCCCAGTGACCTCAAAACAACAAGATTAAGGACTTCATTTATTGCGAACAGTAACTCATGAATGTTACATTGCCAAATGGTTCGGTCCTTGATGAATACAGTTGCGCCGGTGTTCAGGTGACTGTCTTATTCTGAGGTAGAATTACAAAGAGTTAGACACATACTTATTTACACTTTCCTTTGAGAGTAATCTGTGTATATGTGGATGGGCGAACCTCTTAACAGGTCATTGTGGGCATTATGTGGAACTATAACCTTATATATCATCCTTATTGTTGTCTTAATGTGTTGGCTAGTTTTACATGGATTTCAGAGTAGCGCAGATCTCATTACTACATTCGCACCGGAGATCCAGTCTCCACCCGCATCTGAGACTTGACCCGAGTTGAGAGCGAGAGAGACTCTTCTCATCAATAAACCACACGCTAGAAGTGTGTGTCACTGTGACTAATGTTCTCAGGTACATGTGCTGAACAATGTAAACCACAAAGACATTTCCAACCCTGCTGACGTCATGTGTTCTCGCTGCACGGGAGAGTTTCCCATTCAGTTCAAACCAGGTATAAGGGGTCATTTTTACGTCCCAGCTGTTTTTTTTTTTTACGGTTGATTGTGCCAGTAGGGTCAGGTTTGTATCACAAACCACCTGTTGATTCTAAGGCTTCCTATCTGTGCTCTTGACCAATGCATTGGTGTGTTTTACACACCTGGTGCTTCTTTTATTCATTGATTCGTTCAGGGGTCTCCACCTCACTCTGCCAGAGTGAAACGCAGCACTGGAGTTCAGCTTCTCTGGTGAGACTGAGAAATCATGTGACCATGTAAAACAAAGACCCACTGCCCTACGAACATGTGCGTGATACTCAGCATGTGAGCTAGGAGAGATAGTTAATCAGAAATATCAAGCATATACAGTATTGTGTGTGTGAATGGTTAACTGTTCTTCTGTGCCTTGTCATCTGTCTGAAGTATTTTCCTCCTCCTCTGTATTGTTTACACCAGTAACATTTAATTTAGCTGCTCTACTGTTGAATTTCATGGCTCTGCGTTTTGTCTTGGCAAGACAGCTAGAGTTGGAAATAAAGAAAAAGAGTGCAAAAGGAAAGAGAGTGTGCTCTTTCTCGGTTTAGTAGACTTCCAGTCGTTTAATGTAAGTGCCAACTTTGTCTTTGATGTTTCTCCTAAACTTCCTAGAGATGCACTGATACTAAAACTCTGGCTGATATTATCAGGATGATAATAATTTAGATGTTATGACTGATAACCCATAAATGGCACATATAAAAATGCCTAATATATTTTGTCTAAATAAATAAATGAATAATAAACGTGAATTTAGGCACCACAACATTGCAATTTAAAGTATGAACATAGATATTCATTTTGATATTTGCTAAAGATTACATTTAACTGTGTTATTAATTAAATTATTAGAGTTTTAAAGAGTTTTTGCTGCCATCTGTTCACATAAAGCATATTAAAAAAAGAATGTAAATGTTAAAATAGGGGAAATGAACTTCACAATTAAAAATCCAATATGCGGATACTAACAAATAAATAAAATAAATATCTAATATTGACCAATAACCAATATTTTATAGATATATCATGCATCCCTAAAATTCCTTAGGATAAATAGAGGAGACATGTTTCTCAGAAAACAAAAAAGAAATTGAAAAGCAGGAGATTTTCCAAATCTCCGTTTGCTCTCCATCTAATCGTGTTGCTATCTAGGAGAAAACAACTGAGATATTAATGCTATCTCTCTGTGATTTTTCTTTCCTATGGGATTAACCTTTGGCATATGAGTGAATGAGACCAAATGATTGAACCCAATGTTGCGTGTTCTGCAGCGAAACATAAGATTTTGTGTTGCATAAATTGTCCAAGAGATGATTCAGTTGCATCATGGTCCATTTGTTAATCTGGCCCTAAACACAGGACTGGAACAACCACGCCAGATCCAGGCAGGATTTTATCTGCATTTTAAAGCTGTTAGCGAGAGAGAGAGATAGAGAGAGAGAGAGAGAGAGAGAGAGAGAGAGAGAGAGAGAGAGAGAGAGAGAGAGAGAGAGAGAGAGAGAGAGAGAGAGAGAGAGAGAGAGAGAGACAGAGAGACAGAGAGAGAGAGACAGAGAGATTTTGACCGTATGAGGGCAGAGTCTGTTTTGAAAATACTTTGAGCATTTACACTTGTGTTTCTGCTGTAAAAACAGGAGGCTGCTGAGGGACTGCAGATTCACCGAAGGGTGATGGGAAGAGAATGGATGTTTGTTCATTGATTTATTTATTTATTTGCGGTAATAAGATGGTGTTGACCTTTAGGTGGAGTAGCATATTCTAAATGACCTTTAAAGAAAAACACAAATCTCTAGTGTGCTTTACAGCACAGTGGCTTGCGAGAGACACCTGAAATATAATTTTCATTCTCTTTCTCTCTCTATATAATTCTGTATATTGGTACCTTATTAGCCTCTAGCCCTGCAGTAGTAGTTTTATTGGTTAAGATATGCTCCCTATGTTAAGGACCTATGCATTCTGCACGCTAATGTTGCTGTGAAGAAAATCACCCTGCTAATGAGGGCTTTCAGTTGTTACCACAAGCATTAATTAACATGACACTCAAAATTCACGGCCCTGTTGCAAGCGCTGAATAGATCCAGACTCATCATTCGGCCCCAACACATTGCTGACTCTCTTCAATGCTGCTCTGTTGGTAGGTGAACATGGTTTGTCGATACTGATCAGAAGCATTGATTAAAAGGAACAAAGGATGAGGGAGAAAAGGATAAGAGACAGAAAGAGGAATGAGGTTGAATCCATTAGCAAGGGTGAATGATGATAATCACCCACAGCTGCAGGGTGTCAAACTGAAGCGTTTCGGATCGGTAAGGCAACATATGTCTGTGTGTGCGTGGGGGGGTCACTGAGTTCAGAATAGCTGTTTCTCTCATGACGTTTGCTGTCAGGGGGCAGCGGAGTAGAAAAATCGGTAAAAAACGACTTCCAGTCGCACCTAGGAGACTTTTGTGTTGCTAATGCACTTGATCTGCTTTGCTGTACATGGAGATGTGAAGTTCTCAACATCATGGACTGAAGTAGAGATCACATGGTGAGTGTATGTTGAAATGGATATATAGACCACATTTGGTGTCTAAAGGTGAAAACATGACTGTTTTATTTTAAATTGAAATAATCATTCACAATTACTGTTTTATGTATTTTTGATCAAATAAATGCAGCCTTGGTATTATACGAGACTTACCGGCCCCAAACTTCTGAACGGTTGTTCTTTTTAACCACAATATTAAATTAATCATAAAATACTCATTACCTAAACAAAATCATTACATCGGGTCCTTCAGGTATAAGTATTTTTTTATCTATCTATGTTTTTATTCATACAATTTCCTACAGTGCGTGAACCAAACAAAACCTACATGAATGCATAAAGGGGGTCAAAATGTCCAATATTGGAATGAATGGTTTTCTTAATAAAAATAGAAAAAAAAATCCTATTAATGAAATAATTAATATATTTGATAATACACAAATGTTTTAATATATGAAACATGTTTATTTGTCCAATTTCATTGTATATATGCATTATGTTGAAATGTATTCTTTTTAAAAAGCAGTTTTACTTTTTCTTGCACTCTAGACTAATTTAGATCTACTGTAGAGTATATTGAACCTTCACTCCCCACATTTCTCACAGACAATGTGAACATTATCTTTTCAGACAGAGACAGAGCATTTCATATAATTTTGTTAACTGTATGGGTAATGGATTTAGCCTAAGTTTGCACTGCTTCCTTTTTTTGGCCTTCGCCTTTTTCTACTCATCTACTGCTTCTGAAATTGCATAAACTACATTTGACGAAGATCTGCAAAATGTGTATAGTATGAATATCATCAAGCATGAATGTGTGTAGTATGAATGCACTACATCCGCTGCCATGTTAGCATTGTCATGAGAGCTACAGTGTGAGTGTCATTTCCCTTCCATTCTCAACTCTTCTCCCATGGTCTATGAATAGTATCCATTGGATGTGAACTTTAGAATCATGGCAGAAGTAGTATGCTACATCCATATCCCCATATTCATCTAAATAAAATAAAGCAAATAGCAGCCTATTTTTATCTGTACAATTTTGTTGCGCATTTGATCAAGTGGCACATTGTGAATTTTTGAAATTTAAATGAGTAAAAAAGAGAGATGAAAATTCATTTGTTTGTTTGTGCTTTTGCCTCTCTTCATTCAAAGGGCTCTGTGTTCCAGAAGCTCGGTTTAGAGTTTCTATGATGGTCAAATTGCTGCCGTTTCATCCCATCAGCCCTCCATAAACACACACTTCCACCATTAGCGATCAGATCTGATGACATATAATGGGAGCATCAATGAAGGAAGGTATTGTTACTCTGTGTAAAAAGAGCATTAAATCCATTACCCGCACAGTTATTTCAACAAGCTTTCAACCCAATGTCAATTTCAGTTCATCTAGTGGTCACTGATCATAGATGTCTGGACTTCTGAGGGTTTTATACTGATTTGCAGTGCCTTTGTTTGTGTTTGTCTGCTGGTTTAAAGCTGTCGACAGAAGGTATGAGGAAAGATTACAGGTGTTAGGTCAAGCCCTCCACTTTAATGAAAGGTCATGGGAGGAAAGTGACAGTCAGAAGAATGTCTGACCTTTGAAACCTCAGAAAATACCTCTCCAAAAAATGAGTACGCCATCTACTCTGATGATCAACTCTGAGTTCAGAGCTGTGAAGCTATAAATTATATATACCGTGCTGTAAATTGTAAACAGAGTTGGCACTTAAAGGAATAGTTCAACCAAAAATGAAAATTCTTATATCATTATCTCACCCTCTTGTAAGTCCAAACACCTTTGACTTTCTTCCTTCTGTGGAAGAAGATATTTTGAAGCTAAACTTTGGAGTTTAAATATATATATATATATATATATATATATATATATATATATATATATATATATATATATATATATATATATATATATATATATATATATATATATATATATATATATATATATATATATATATATATATATATATATATATATATATATATATATATATATATATATATACACCTGTTTCTGGGGGCACTACTGTAAAAAAGAATGTGGGTACAACTTCCGGTGAGGCGGCGGAAGTAGTATACCAATGGTATTTTGTGTGCTAGTTAGTGAAGAGGCTAAGTGTTTTTCGGATCATTTTTCAAGGTTTCAAAAATTATAATTTTGTGTTTATAATGTTAATGTTGTGTTTTTTATCAGATGGTTCCACAAGGGTTTAGTGAATGTCACTGTGAAGCAACATTTGCAACATGAATGACACACACTAAACATTTCAGTTTAGTACATTTATTAGTTAATTAATAACATCACAATACAATTTTCATGTCCTTAATTGTCCTTACTTTACTGACCTTCCACAAAAGTGCTGCTGCATGACTACAACAGCATCCTGGCCCTAATACATGAACAACCCGCTGTCTGTACTTCACCTGTCACTGATGCTAGCACCCATGCCTTGTGATGGGATACATGTAGGCTCAGGCTCGGCTCAATGACCGCTTTTAGATCGTTTCCGACAGATACTGATACGCCTCTTTGCTTTTCAAATTGCTCATCGCCTTACCATCACAGGCTACTGAATCTAGAAAATAGCTAAAAATGCTAACGTACGGGACATCCTCCCAACCAACTACCATGGAGGTTAAAGGTACTGTTGTTTCACCCTTTTGAAATTTCCCACATCGTTAGCAAATTTGGATAGCTTGAATGACTGTCAACTGCTGAATGTCAATAAGCTATGTATCCATCCACCTATTTTTATGCGCATTTTGGGATATCGCTAGCCTAGAAATCTAGACGCACCCTAGCAGCAGCAAATCTAATTTGCAGCCAGGGTAGTCTAGCAACTCTCCGTTGGCATGCGAGCTGGAAAAACCAAACTCAAGCCAATCACGTTGTGTATAGAGTTGGTGGGCGGGTTTAACACAATGACGGCAAAGTTGACGCGGTTCCGCGTGCGCTACTTGTAAACAAAGAAGCTGGTGAACAGCGGTCTTTCGAATCGGCTTTGGCCGCGACTCTGGAAGACTTGGAGTTAAGCTTTTCTTTGATAAAAAAACAAAGAACAGCACTGAAGTCATTCTTAAGAAAGAAAGATGTGTTCAGAGTTTTGCCGACTGGATACGGCAAAAGTTTAATCTATCAACTAACATTAGCTTGGCTTCACCTTCTTCGTTGCTCTGGTTGGTTTTAGCGCTATCCTATTGCATGCAGAGGGCATTTGAAAGACAAACATTTATCCCGCCCCTCGGATTGAGCCCTGCCAATGGTGAGTTCCCAGACCCAACATCTTGATGTGGGTCTGGCTTGTCAGGCTAGGATATCACATCAGAAAATGCTGAATGGAAACTCCAAGATGCGCATTGATTCTATAAATGCACATAAAAAACAACCGGAAGTCGAACCGGAAGACACTCCCACTTTTGACGCAAGCCTTCATGGGGCATAGGAAACTGTATATATTCTTATTTTGTTTCTCTGTTTTATCGATTTATTTCATTTGTGCATGAGCTTTAACTATTAAAATTAGGAATAAGAAATTAAGAATCAAAGATATAGAAAAATTTTGCATCTTAAATTAAACTATAAATTATAAATACAAAATATTACCAATGAAGTCACATGCTTGTTCACTGATACAGTGGTGTGAATGTAGCTACAGAGTGATAAAGGTTTCAAGTTCAATTCCCTTTTGTCAGGGGACAATTTTGTGATAACCTTGACCTGTACTATATGCCGCTTTTATCATCTCTATTCCATTTTTGGCTTCTAGCAGGTAAAGAGGCTTTTTTTCATGAGCACTAATCCCATTTCAATGGTGCAGACACATATATAGCACCAAAGCGAGGGGGCAGTGAAGTAAAGCCCAGGGAGTTGCTGCAGAGAAAGATACCCACTAGGTCACAATTCATTTTCAGTCCTGTCAAACTGCCCCGAATATTTATCTGAAAGATGTGTATGCGCAGCACACGTCACCCCAAAGAACACTTCTGGGGAATGATCATTGAGAGGAGGCAGTGCCTCCATCGCACTATGGGCTATTGCCCTGTTCACACGAGAAATCCCGCCTTTCGTTTCTGTGCGTGTTCTGATACGCAAATCGAGTACAAACCGTTAATGTTAATGGGAAAACAAATTAAAAAATGTAAGACTTTGCCTCCTCATTTCAGAACACCACTGTTAGCCTATATAGCATATTCCAGGATTTGCCATTGCTCATAACAAATACTTTCACAAAAATGATGTATTCATTTTATAGAGTCGTCGCACATTGTGACATATTTAACCGAATAAAACGCATGAGAAAGATATAATAGTTTGGTCAAATATGGTCAATACCTCTGGATGCCCTCCTGTAGTGCCGACCCTGATTGTATGCTGTATAAAGAGTGCTTATGACAGGTGTACAAATTGCCATCCCGCTTCTCAATATGGGGAATGATCATTGTTTCCTGCTGAAATTCCCATAAGCTGATATATCGAGGCTCATATATGAGAGTATTCATTAACCCATAATGTTTGTATGGAAAGAATCTGTGTGTTCATTGTCATAAAAACCTCATTAAAACCGCATAGAGAAAGAATGAATGAATGATGATGATGGTGTTTTTTTTTGTGCTGCTGTGTGCAAATGACCATGCTAAAGTTACGCAGCTGTGTGATCATCTTAAATATGACATTTGCAGTTTTGTCCCTCTTTCATACAGACACTCACATTTCCCCCTGGGACTGCTTCTGTGTGTGTGCCGTAAACGTATAATTTTGCTCTCCCCTGTGCTCTTTTCAGCTGTAATTGTTTCACGCCTGGGTTTTTGTCTCTCTGAGTCTAGCTGATCCACACACTGAATCGTGAAGGTTTCAGAAGGTGATTTGTCACTCAAACACATAGAGTAGTTAAGAGCCGCCGTCTGACAGATTAGTTTCATGACATGGAAAGATAGCATAATGAATACATTTCAAGGCTTCATTCATTGCCGCCAAAGCTCTCTCTTTAACAGGTTGCAGGTTCAGTTTCTTACTGTATGCAAGTAAAATAGAAAATATAAGTATGTACGTAGCACCTATTAAAAGAGTGTTTTAAAAAAGACGTACATTAGCATGCTTGATGTTTAAAAAAGGGTTGTTACCACGTAATGTTACAATGTTACCACGAAACCTCAAATACGATAATCCCTTTGCAAGGGACCTCCTTTCTACATATAAAGGAAGCTAAGGAAGTTAAAGATGCTGTATGTAAGTTTTTGACTGTACATAAACATAAAAATACCATAATATGTTTGCAGATATTTAGGAAACTACCTCCTTTCTAAAATATAAAGGAAGCTAAGGAAGTTAAAGGTGCTGTATGTAAGTTTTTGACTGTACTTAAACATAAAAATGCCATAATACACTCTAAAAAATGCTGGGTTAAAAATAACCCAAGTTGGGTTGAAAATGGACTAACCCAGCGATTGGGTTGTTTTAAGCAAACATTTAACCCAACCGCTGGGTTAAAACAACCCAATTGCTTGGTTAGTCCATTTTTAACCCAGCATTTTTTAGAGTGTATGTTTGCAGATATTTAGGAAACATGCTGAGTTCACATACTTGTTTCTCAGAAAAACAATGCCACAGCCAGTTATTTTACTTTGAAATGTGCGTTCTGAATGTCTGTTTTTGATTTGGTCTGTGTGATACCGCACATTGCAAATTTACCCAATAGTATTTCGACACCCCGGGTTGCCATTTGGTTGAAAACATAGTGTATACGTAGCCATGGAAGCCAGCAAACAAACTGGGTCAGAGATTGCAGATTCTACCAGTCCTAAAAAGCCTCGGCATCCATCTAAAAATCCCTATGAACAGAAGCACATTAAAATGCGGATAAATCAACTCATCAACTCACAGTGTTTAAGTCTCCTCGCCTTTCATTGTCAATTGCTCTCGTTCCTGTCGCTATTTCTTTACCCGTGGTCTGAGGAGGAGGGGCGGGGCAAACGATATTTTGAATTTGGACTGCAGTACCAATTTCGACCACTAGCTGTCATTCTTACATACAGCACCTTTAATGTATAAAGATACGTTTTTTATCTTTTTTATTCAATAAAGTTAACACTAAGAGTAGTAACAGTATAAAAACCTGAAGAAAAACATAAAACTACAGCTGTCAATATCAAAAAATCAAAGTTTCATGATTTCTGACCATTATTTAGAGTGAAACAAAAATAAATGTCAAATTTGGTAAGCACTTATTTCTATAATAATAATTAAGAAGAAGACTACATTTATAAATAAATGAATAAAAATGTTATTAGTGCAGAGTAAGGATGACAAACAGAAAGATGTTCCAGTCATGTGCCAGTCTTTTCTATTCTATATTCTATTCTAATATTAAAAAAGAGAGCGAAACAAAATCCATAAAGGAGTAAGAAGAGTCTGTGACTGACAGAAATGAGCGTCACTCCCACTCAGTGTTTCTGTTTAATGCATTTGGTCATTGACCACTGTCATCTTAACTGCTGGTAATGAATCTGCTACTGTCACACTGAATAATGATTTGCCTCCACACCACCACCAGCTGCTGCTGCTCGGGGCTATGCATATGTTTCTATTCGTGTGTGTGTGTGTGTGTGTGTGTGTGTGTGTGTGTGTGTGTGTGTGTGTGTGTGTGTGTGTGTGTGTGTGTGTGTGTGTGTGTGTGTGTGTGTGTGTGTGTGTGTGTGTGTGTGTGTGTGTGTGTGTGTGTGTGTGTGTGTGTGTGTGTGTGTGTGTGTGTGTGTGTGTGTGTGTGTGTGTGTGACAGGATCAAAACTTTGCTTGTGCTGCACTGAATAAATTGGGATAAATGTCTGTTGTTTTTGTCTTTGGGCTTCAATTTAATCATCATTAGTGACTCATTCAGAGACGTGAAATGGATGGTTTGACAGTCACATGACTGCAGCAGCAACACTTCATACATACTGATGCGCACGCATGAGCCAACACACACTCAAAGACACAAATAAGCACACACCCGCAGCTACCCTCCTGTCTCCCGCGGATCCTTTTCGGCCCCAGCTGGTTGATGCCGGTGCTAATGTCACTAAACAATCATCACTTCTGTGGTGTTTATGTTTACTCCTGATATTAGTTGCTCGTGGCAACAAATTAATTAATGACTCTGCACTGATAGCTCCTGCTGCTCTGAACTAGTGCTCATAAAAACAAATATCCAGCTTTAAACAGATGGACTGTGGAGTGAAAATGTGGTTTGTTGTGCCTACCAGCCTCTGAGATCCAACTTTCTTTAAAAAGAAAGGACATGTGACCGAACACTGAAAAAAAATATTTTCTTGATCTGTATTTTTCTTGTTTTCCAGTTCAAATTATGCATCTTTAAATCAAGACAATGACTGTATCCTTGGCAAACAAAATTTAGTAAGAAAATCAGACTCGTTTTTGAATAAGGTTTATTTTTCTTGTGCCACAGGAAAAATTTTTTTGACTGAACTTGACTGAAGTTTTTGCTTACAATTAAAGTTTGTATGCTAGAACATGTAGGTTGCTGAAAGTGTCAGCTAGACGACATTATCTAAACCTATCGTCACTTTCATCTGAATGTGTAAACGGAGAGAAAGTGTGTGTCAGTATGTATGGAATGGAATATTAGCTGACTGCATTCGGAATCTTAACACATGTTGAAAAAAATATGGTAAGGGTTGAGTTGGTATGGGGTTTTTTGTGTGTTTTTTTTATATTCACCTAGGCTGAATCAATTTAATCAAAAATGCAGTAAAAACAGTAATATTGTGAAATATTATTATTTAAAATAACTTTTCTATTATAAGACATTTTATTTATTACTGTGATAGCACAGCAGATTTTTTTGCATGGTCCTGCAGAAATCATTCTATGCTTATTTTGGTGCTCAAAACATTTCTTACTATTATTTTGTGCTACTTGATATTTTTGTGGAAACCATAGGCCTTTACATCTTTTTTTCAGGATTCTTTGAATATAAAGTTCAAATGAACAGCATTTATTTTTTGTAATATTATTAGTGTTTTTTTTTTTTTTTTTTACTTTGAGTATTGATTAATTAAATATCCTTGAAGAAAAAAGTATCGATTTATTTCCAAAAACTGACCCCAAATTTTTTTAACTGTATTGTATTGTAGAATCCCGTTAAGCTGCAAACATTTCAGCATACAGTATATATATATATATATATATATATATATATATATATATATATATATATATATATATATATATGAAGAGTTCAGATGCAAAAGCCTCTAAAAGCCACTTCGTCAAAAATGAGATAACGTTACTGAGAGAATGTTCTCCGCATATAGTATACGTTCATAAAATACTTTCACTTCAAACCCCTAAATCCCAGCCTCAGCCTATTCAGAACCGGTGCTTAGGTAGAAACCTGTACATAGAAGCCTGACAAAAATGCTTATTTTAAAGAAAAACGTCAGACGGACTTAGAGGCTTTCGCATCTGAAGTCTTCAAAAACCTGAAATGGAAAGTGATGCATTGTTGGATGCAGTGATCTGTGTGTTTTGTGTACTGAAATTTTGCAAATGTAGTAGGTAATCCAGATCTATATATGCATGCAAAATTCAGATACTTTACACGTATTACTTTGCTTCATACTACAGCATATACTGCAGAAATAGTAAGGTCTGATTTTGTGAGATTGTAAGCGTGTGTGGTTTCATCACTACAAATAAGAGCAGTAAACCCCAGTGTCCTTCTCTCTCACCTGTGTTATTTTCCACAGCTTTAATCTTTATTTAAGCATTACGCAATCACACCACAGGACATCTGCACCCAACCCCCTGTTTTTGTACCCCTTGACCATTTTTTTCCCTTTATGTTCCTCCTCTATGATCATCCTGTTCTCTCTCTCCATCAGTACAGTATCAGTAGCTGGACTGCAGTGATTCAAGGTGAATCTGGTCAAACAAACTGAACATCAGCATCCCGTTGGGAACTCATCTCACTGCGGTCACACCATTGTCCTCTCAGGTTTTCCTGCTTCACACAAATGAAGTTAAACAGCTCGAGGCAAACACACAGACCGCTCAGGACGTAGCCAATTCTACTGACACCTTCAGCAGAACCGCAACATCACCTCTGATGCACACTGAGCTCGAATCAATCAAATGTACTCAGGTCGTGTAATGCGTTTAGATGCGTCCCATTTTGAGTACTAGAGTACCATACCGTTTTGTAGTATAAATAGTGTATGTAATGTGTTCACACTGAACATTTCAAAAAGATAAAGTGCACTTTAAATACCCAGATGATGCACTTAATTAACCGGAAAAAAACAAAATGTGGAACGTTGGACACTTCATGCACTGTTGCAGCTTTAATTACGTACTGGAGGGGGAGGGGCTAACAGACACTGATGTCGAATGACAAAATAACTTGACAAAATTCTATACGGTTGAGTACATGTTATAAATGCATAGTGTAATTTGGGACACAACTTTTGTTTTAACCTGTAGGTAAATGCTGGTTAATAAAATGCCTAATTTCTGGGGGGAAAAAATCCCTTAATTAGCAAAAAACTTTTTACGCTCACTTGCGTAAAAATGTATTCGTAAATGCAAATAATGGGAGATGGAAACGCATTTGCCGAATAAACTCTAACATAATGAACATTAAACCTACGTGACTAATCGGCTGTTTCCGTTGATGGTGTCAATAATGTTGCACAATCATAACTAATTGCAGTCCTGTCTCCATTTTCTATGCGTGCCTTGTTTTATTTACTTTTGGTTACCAATAACACCGTCATCCTCTCGAACAACTTGATGGAAACGCACCTAATTTGCGGGGTTTTTTTGCTATTTTTTGTGCGTGATCGCATGATGCGCGTGGTGGGAGTGGCGGCACTGGATGGACTCTGAAATAAAATAAAAATAGATATAAGATGCAGATGCAAAACTTAAACAACAAAAAAAACAAAAAAAATTTATATATATTGCCTTGGTAACTAATTGTAATTACTAAAAAGAAAACATTTAAATAAATTATTAAAGCTTTAAAGAAATATTAGAAAACTAATAAAGATGGCAAAAGCAGAAAAAACAAAACTTTTTAAAATTCAAAGTGAAAACCGAAAATATTTAAATAAAACCTAATTCAAAATATTAATAAATACTATGATTTTTTTAATCATTTATATGGATAATATTAAAATAATACTGCTCCAGTGAAATCACAAACTAAACAATCAAATTTGCTACCATTACTAACACATCTACTGACATACAGATGCAAGATCCAATCCATGCATTTAAACTACTGCAAAACAACACATACACAAGTCCACAGAATGCATAATATAAACACACTCTTGCCAAACTACAGATATTCAAATCACTCTCTCAGCCAAGCTGCTGCTATTTTAGCAGCCAAACTCGTTCGCAAACATGCACGTTCACTTACATAAACTTACAAACACACACACTCCAGGGCACCAAATGCGTTTGTAAACAGGCAGATGGGCCCCTTCTGCTCCTGATCTCGTGTCCGTCTCCACAGCCAAAAACTGCTGATCCAGGTCACACACTTAAGGATAAATACTGAACAATCAGAGCAGACGCAGCACATCTGTTCTCAGAGCAGATTATTCAAGAAGCATGTTTACATGCGCTGTTATAATCTATCTGTACAAGTATACATGACTAGTGTTCGGGGAAAGTTTGCCTGATGAAGGTCATGGGACCGAAACGTTGCAGCAAATAAAGCATGTTTTTGATACTTTTGCAAGTAGATAGGTTGCGTTACTCTCTTTTGTCTTTGATTTTTGATTTTTTTGGTCCTGTCACCTATACACCTATCCATAACCTGCAGGTGTACGTGGGTAATTGTTAATAAAAAGTAATGTGTTACAATATTACGTTACTCCCTAAAAAGTAACTAATTGTGTTACTTAGCTACTTTTTATAAAATAAAACAAAAAATATAATCAAGCGTATAGCGTTAGTTCTGGCAGGTCATGTTAGTCAAGCTTGCATAAGCTTACTGTCAGCTGATCACGTCTACCTATAGGAATGCGATGCCTATCACAGCATGCATATAAGCTCCTTCAGTACTATCAGCTGCTATCACGTTTCTCCAGAGCTAATTAACCTCCTCCATCCCCAGCTCCTCCTCTTGTCAGACAGGATTTGGCATTCTGATTTCCCCTGAATCAGACTAAATTCCCAAATTATGTTGTACATTTCAATATTGACATTAATGCTATCTGCAAAACATTGTTGCTTCTGTTCTGTTTACCCTAGGGGGGTTTATCACTGCTCTCCCTGCTCTTATCCATGCTAGGCTGCATGGATGCGCAGGGAGTTCTTGTGCCCAGAACAGAACCATACCGCCAATCTAAATTATATGCTAATTGTCTATCACTTTGATGATAGTGATCCTGACAGAATTACTTTAGCAATGCTTTTTTCGCCTTGGGCTGGGCTTGCTTGTATGAAGTCTCCTCAAACACACCTTTCAGCTGCCATTCTGAATTGCAGAAGAATAGGATGCAGGAGATGAGATCATTTCAGTTTTTATTCATTTTGAGGAATACTGAATCTGTTTTTTGTGTCAGTGAGATGAGCAAATGCATGCTCACATTTAGCCTAGAACTACAATAACCATTATGTTTACACAGCGCACACAACGCCTCTGCACCTTACTTCCAATTTCTCTCAACATGGGGACAGGAGAGGTGTCAGTAAATAAATGGGAAAACAAAGTACCTTGCGTTACTTATTTGAAAAAGTAACTCGGATATTTTGTTGTAAATTTAAAGCTACACTATGTATTTTTTCACGGCTAGGGGTCACTAACCTCTTCAAATCAATAACAAAGACATAGAATGATGTAGTGAATGAGCGTGGAATCATGGAACTTGTCGTCATACCGATGGATCTAATCATGTTATGGGGAAATTGTGTTTATGGTTGAGTGAATACATTCATGTTTTTTAACATGACTGTGGTATGAAGCAGGGTGCGATTACTAATAAGAGACCGATATCAGCGCCACACGCGCAAGTCCAGAGGGATATAAAGAAATGAGGACATTTCATTCTACCGAACTAACTGCAAGTGCTGAATTACTACTCATACAGGTCAGCTTATTTGACCTCTGTCAAGTCGAAGTTTGTTGTGAAGCTCTCGCCATCTCAAAACGCCACGTCGATACTGATCCACTTTTGATTTCTCATTTTGTTCCAAAGTCTGCTTGCCCTTGTCCATAATGTTTGAACGACACTACAACAGCGCTAGACGTTATGCAGTTTTCCACGTCTGTTGCCATGGTTTTTATGTGGCGGTAAAAGCGGAAACCGAGGGTGACCAGATATGACGCCATTGACAGGCGACTTCCTCACACGTCATGGTTCCTTGGGTCACAATTTTAGATTTACAAATAGTTGGAAACATTTGGGATTTTGTACATATTGCACCTTTAAAAGTAATGTGTTACGTTAGTTACTTGAAAATGTAATCTGATTACGCAACTTGTGTTACTTGTAATGCGTTACACATTGTATGATCTACGGTGTTGGGGGTAATTGAATATTTGAAGGATTAAATGCACGACCTTGTCACGTCTGTCTTTCGGAGCACACAGCTGAGGCCATTTGTTGTGAGAATATTATGATTGGTCTACTCTATGTCTGTTAGTCCAACTTCACAAAACCCAAGCTGGTAAGATTTCAGTCGGACAAAACATATATAAAGACAATTTATTGCTTTAGTTTGACTGAATTCAAACTTTTAAAGTGCATGTAAACGTACATAATGTCCATCTGTTCACATTTTGAGCAGGATGTTTATTGGTGTAATGAAAAGTAATGGTGTTATTCTATATTTAAAATGCTTAGGCTGTTCCTACACATCCTCTGAATGGACTTATGCTTCAACGTTCTCTTGTTTCACTCATTTGACTGTGGAATCATCTCTGACACCACTGGTTAACCTTTGATTGATTTTTTTCCCCCTATTTATCTCTGCTTTAATCTCCTTAAATTGTTTTTCATTGACTCTCAAACTGATTAGATTTGACTGCCAGAATCAAATGTCGGTCTGCAGGATGAGGGTGTGATGTTTAACATATTTTTTACATTGAGATCAATGGAAAATATAACAAATAACTTTCTCAAGGTATCTTGTTTAGCATCATCCAGTAGTACATGCAACATGTACTAGTGTAAATCATGTTTGCAAACATGTTGAAACATAGCAAATGTATAATGAATTGAGTAACAAACAGACGAATAATGAATTCTAGCCTCATCAAATGCACATACTATAGATTCTGAATGCAGGTGCCCAAACCACAGGCTGCTCTTACTAATTGAGTTCGACTTCTGCTGGATAGTTCACTAGCTGCAAGGTCAGATTTATTGACAAAACTTCAGTTATTTGACATAGGTGAAACTAATCAAGTAGATTCAAGATCTATAAACCTCAGAAAGACCATGCTGCTGTTTGAAGCTTTAGTGAGCAGCATGATTATTATATCTAGTTTTAAGGATGGTTAGATATTTTGACCAGAAATCAAGACAAAACTACTAAGAATAATGGAGTTTGGCAGTGTGCAGAATCTGCATACAAACTTGAACATACAATATAACGAGATCTGACAACCCCCAGCCAGTGTTGTTACTTTTAAATAAAACTATAAAAAAAAAAATTGTTAGTTGAAATAGAGTTGATATAAAATATAATCAAATATTAATATTCGATGAAAAATGTAAACTTGAAAAACAAAAATAAATAAAGGCTAAATAGAAAGATTAGAAAAACTAAAAGCACATAACAAAATTACTAACACTTAAACCAAAATTAAAATGAAAACTATAAAATAAATAAAAGCTCATCGTCACTGTCAGACGGAAACCTGGCTACTTTTTGGAAAAAAAATAGTATTTTTTAAATAAATGAACACCACGTTGTCAGAGTTGATTTTGTGGCTTTATATATGGTCAGACACTTGCATGTGTCATTATATTATTTACATTTTACCAAAATCGAACAAACAAGGTACAAGTTTTTTGACCGGAGGACACGTATGTGTTTTGTCCATCAGTAGATCGGCTGCATCTGAGGCAATAAGTGCATCGCGTTTTGTTAGCATCAACTTACAGGTTATAAAGTTTACTGTAGCTATGGGGCGCTTAGTTTTTCTGTCATTTGACAAAGTTTGAAGCAAATACACCCATTAGTCAAAAGTCTTGTGGACACATATATATTGTGTGTTTTGAGGCCTTAATTTTAAAACTTTTTTTTTTTTTTTTCTCAAAAACCATGCATAAACATTTTTTCTCTCAAAAATACAATCATGTACATACATGTTGCTCACATATTATGGTAGCCCAGTTTGTGCTGAATACAGTGTAATTACACTTTTGCCATTAATGTGTTTATAAGCACCTGAAAAAAACACAAATGCCAGAGTATGTCTAAACTTCTAAAGGGTCCCAAAACAGCTCAGACTCCTAGGGGTTAAGTCTACACACAGGTTATTTAACACAGTACTGGCTATGACTCGAAGATAGATGCTATAGACTAAGACACTCTTCTTTGCTCCTGATACATAAAGCATTTTTAGTTAACTTTGCATTGCAAACAAGCAAAGACGGTCCAAACTGCATTCAGCACTATCACGACAGAGGCGGGGTGGAGTTATGAGGTTTGAACAACAGTTTGAGTCTCCAGATATAGTCACATACTCTTTTTAAGACTTTTTTTTTTCTTTAAAAATTTTCCCCAAAAAAAATTATAATAACACTGTCCCCAATACAACAGCTAATGTAAATACAAGCGGCTCACTGTAAGTTATGAGTATGTGATGGCAGAGCAGAGTACAGAACTAGAGTGACATTAACTTATGTGAGTGTGTGCTTTAAAGGGACAGTTCATCCAAAATGTAATATTCTGTCATCATTTATTTATGTTTTTCTACATGATTAAATAGAACACAATAGAAGGTACTTAGAATTTTTTTTCCATTCAATGAAAGTCAATTGGGTGCCACATTGGTGCCCTCCTGACTTCTATTGTAAGGACAAAAACATTCTTTAGAACACCTTGTTTTATAAAGAAAGAAACTCATATGATTTGGATTGACATGAGGGTGAGCAGGGCCGTAGGCAGGGTTTTATAATCACCAAGGTGCCGATTCAAAATGACGAAATTAGACAAAATTGTATTAATTTGCCTGATTATTTTCGTCAGTCTTTTAACATTTCTGTCCAGCTGTCAAATATGAAATGTTAAGTTTAGCTACTTACATCTTATTCCACAGTTTATGACAGGTTACTGAAGTCACGCTGGAATTCGCGCTTCTTTGATTTTATTGGTCATCTCAAATGTTTTAACATTGACGAGCGGTGACAGACCAATGACAGTTCAGATGAGAAGATCTTGCTGCTGTGCAATATCCTCCCGTCACGTACAGGTAGGGTGACCACCATCAAACAAACCAAATGTGGGACGATTACTAAGTTTGTGTGGGACGATGTGGGACATGTTACCAACACTAAAACATAACCTAAAACTGTTGTATAATCTTAAATTCAACATCACTGAGCCCAAAGGCAGCAGGCATCATGCAGATGACTACTTTTGAAACAGTTCTGCCCAAGTGCAACTAAAATCCAACTAAATAAATAATTAAACAAATAAAACAACATTAAATGAGTTAATCTTATATATATATATATATATATATATATATATATATATATATATATATATATATATATATATATATATATTCATTCATTTATATACAGAGCTATCTATTCGTTTTCTGACAGGGAACACATGGAACGAATCACTGCTCCACATTTTGATTGACAGCCGTCACAACCTACTAGTGACCGTGTTTACTCCTTTCTTTTCAACCATTGGATATGGTTTAAAAGACGGCTTTTGTATTTGTGTAAGGCGGGATGTTATTTCTGACGAAGCGCTGTTAAATATAGGTGAAAAACGATGCCGCAAAAATAATAAATAAAATGCTTTCTTAAAAAGGCAAAAGAACGCATGCATGTTTTCTCAATATGATCTTTAAAAATCAACAGACTGGTGAAAATGCGGGACATTTTCTCAATATGCGACATGCGGGACAGGGGGTGAAAATGCTGTGCGGTACAACGCAAAGCGGGACGGGTGGTCACCCTACGTACAGGTCTCTCACACACATACACAATAGATCATTTAAACACTGAACACGCATTCACAATACATCATAGAATAATTCTCAACTCACAATCATCGACACGCAGTCATGCATCACTCTACACAAGAACTAACCGACTGTCTGTGTGTGTGTGTGTGTGTGTGAGAGAGAAATGAAAGGTGCTGCAACACAGAGGAGCAAAGAATAAACTCAATGCACTCAACCCCACTCATCTTTCTGTCTGTCCCTCGCTCTATCTATCTCTACCTCTCTCTTTTTTCATCTCTTCCTGCCTATGTGTATCTAAGAGAGCGAGAGAGAGAGAGAAAGTGTGGGTAATTCAAACCCGGCTGTCAGTATTTAATTAGAAGGGGTCTGTGATAACATTGCAGCAGTCACAGCAAAGAGGACCGTGTGTGTGTATGCGAGTGTGTGTACTGACAGATACTTTCGATAAAAGGATGGCTGTTTTATACAATCATCTCACTGCTCTCTATTAAACATGGCAAAGTGAGGGCAGCACTGAAAGGCTTTGGGACTAAAATACACACTTGCTTGTATAAACACATGCACACATACACTAAACATTTTTGGGATGGTATTTCCAATAGAAGACGGTACATATCTATGTTATGAATATTTATTATTTTAGCACTCTTATTTTGATTTAAGAAATGATCTGGCCCGGTCAAAGTTAAGTGATAAATTACAATTAAGTGCAGTTACAAAAAATGGGGCTTTTAACTGAGGCTTTTAAGCCTCAAAACGGCACCATAAAAGTATCTGAAAGTAGTCCACATGACTTATGCACTACATTTGTGTCTTTTTAAGTACACTGACAACTAATGTGTAAATCTGTATTGTCCAAACATTTTGTTCAAGACACATTTATACATTTACTTTATAGGGTACAATAATGGTGCAGTGAAGACCAGAGGCTCTGTTGGGAAAAGAATATAGTGTTTTTTGTTCATTGTTGCTTGTTTTATATTAAAGAAGTAACTGATAAAAAGACCTTGATCAAAAAAAAAAGACGGTGAACAATCTCCTGGTTTTTCTGTGAGGCCCTATTATCAATATCAATATCCCACAGAGATAAAAGTCACCTGCAGCATAAAAATGGTCATCAAATCAGCTTTGAATTTTTTCAATTTATTTTATGGTGAGTCTCCAGCGCACGCTTACCATTGCCCCCAGTCTTATTAGACTAATTTCATTATCTTGAATGTATAGTTTTGTCTTTTTTAAGTCTTTTATGAACTACTCACTGCATCAGATGAGAGCATTCACATTTTTTCTCTTACCCTAGTCTCTACTGTATTTCATTCTCACCTCTCTTTTACTCTCTCTCACACACACATACATCAGATGAGATCCAAGTAGGTTGGAGGTCCATTTTTTCTCTTTTTTGTCTCTATCTCCATCTCTCTGTTTCTCTATCTGTCTTTTACACACATGCTCACATGCTATCTCCCAGAATGATTTTTCTTCAGATGCCAAAAATAGCGCGGCACCCTCAGGCTTCACACGCTGCCGAGGTTAAAGGTCACATGCTTCTTCATCAGTCCTGAAGATTCTATCTATTCAACCTACTGTCTAGCACCTTCTCACCCAGTTACCACACACAAACACACACACACACACACACACACACACACACACACACACACACAGAATCACTGGAAATATATTCAGACTATGAGTGAATATGAGGGAAATTCGATTTCAGGATTTAGCACCTGGTGAAGCTGTATTGCAGGTGCTAAATAAAATAATACCATAAGGCATACCAATATCGGCAAATAATATTTCATTATTCATGCTTATTTTCCACTTTGTCTAGATTTAGATTACTTTTGCCATCATCTAAGGCTCACTTAAAGTTAATCTTTAAATACCCTAATTTAATAAAACTGTTAAATCCTAAATGAATTTCCATTTTTTTTATATACTGTACAATGTAGTGATGTCTAAATTCACTTTAAATGATTGATTTTAGTTTTTATTTTTATTTTTAATTGTCTACAAATTGTTCTAGAATTTTTATGTCAGCCATTTATCATCATTGGCCATAACATGAAAATAATTATTGGCTTATCCATCAGCTTTTTAATATCGAATGTTGTGATGCCTAAATTCACTTGTAGCATTTAAAATGATTGATTTGAATTTTTTGTGTTTCATTTTTATTTCCAAATTAATATAATATTGGCAATTTCTCAGTTTTTGGCCATAATGTGAAAATAATTATTATTGAGTGATTCATAATCACTTTATTAATCAGAATTTTAATATGGAATTTTGTGATGCCTAACTTTACTTTTAGTTTTACAAATTTTAATATTAAGTGTTTCGTTATTAAAAATGTTTAAAATTGGCCATAAAATTACAATAATTAACAGCTTATCTGTCACATTTGTTTTGTTTTTTATATATCTGAGCATCCTAATTTATTTTCCAATATGAAGTATCCCTATACCGAATATAAAAGTAGATTTTTAGATTGAACCTATCTGTTCCGAGCACTGGCCTGTCCTGCACTCTGAGCTAAAACTTCATTGGATCTTTCCCAGTATTGATTTGTCTTGGCCTATTTCTCTTTTCCTCATTTAGAGACTGTTATTGTCCTTTTCTCTCTCTCTCTCTCCCTCACAGTGTCTCTCTCTTTGTCTCTTGATTGTCCTAATTAATGTGTGTTAAAGACTCAGTTAAAGTTCACTGCTGTCGGTGCGTGTGCGTAACCTCTCATTCATATTCAATTAGAAACATTTTTAATATGAATACTAAATATCACAGTCAGCAGTGGAATTTGTAGTGCTGCATGGAAGTTTCATAGTAATTTTTTGAGGCAGGATTCCTTTTTAATTACCTCAGCTGTACAAATGTCCTGCACATGCAGTGTGAATGTTATATCGCTACATAATCCTCTGCATATTTCATCAGACAGGAGAAACATCCTTACATTCATGGCTTTGTCATACTGTCACCAGCACAATAATCATGATGGATTATCCTGTCGTTCACTCTCGTTTTTCGCTCTCTCCCTCGCTGAGAAAACGGACCGAGGGGACTCGTTTTTCTGCCTTTGCTTCATTCATTGGAATGGGCAGGGTTTGCATTATTCAGTGCCTGATATACGGTTCACAGAGTGATGTAATACTCCTATCAAGCTCTGGCGAATTGGTCGGGTACCCTCAGGCTTCTGCGCTCTGATTGGCCAATCACCTTCCTTTCCCAGTGCTCTGATTGGCTGGACACCCTTGGGTTTTGTGATCAGATTCGATGGCGCACAGCCTCATGCTTTTATATGCAGTGATTCAAACATTTGTAAAGTTTGGAGCGTGCAGACACTCGTGCGTACAGTCAGCCATAACAGAGCGGAGCGATCAGCTCAACTGCAGCTGTCTGAGAGCTACTGCTCCACTCTTGTCATCTCCAGTTAGAGGAGAAACAAGCAAGTGGCAAAGATGACTAGTCGTCACACTGCAACACACACGCCGTTCCTGTCAACTCAGATCATGACACATTTTTCAGCACTGATTGAAAAAACAAAAACTAAAAAAGTATTTTTCCTATGTAATTCTTAGTTTTCATTCTTTTGCAGATGGTTCTATTTTTATTTTAGTTACAAAAACTTTTTAGCACCTTGATTCAGTTTTGTTAAAGATGGAAACATTATAAAGACTTTTGTTTAGTATTTGAGGGGATGATTCAGACAAAATTATGTTCACACCCTCATGTCGTTTCAAACCCATCTGACATCTGACTTTCTGTGAAACACAAATGGATGTTCTCGCTGCTCTCTGACACATGATGAAAGTTAATGGTGGTGACCAGGGCCATCAAGCTCGAAGAAAAAATAAAAAAGCAACAAAGTTTCATAAAAGTAGTCCATACCACTCATACAGTCTTTAAAAGTTATACAATAGCAATTTTGTAACCGAAATGTAACCACTTAAGCTCTGGGACCATTTTTGGGGATTTCCGCCTGGAATTGGCCCACCCAAATTGAAAAGCTTCCCATACCCACATACAGTGGTCTAAATATAAAAAATTGGTGTAATTTTACAGGAAACCCTTTAAACCCTCTTGCGATAAGTCATTCCAAAAATCATGGCAACGGATATTGGTAGGTTTAAGTATATCACAGTCACCGCACTAGTCATTATTTTTAATCGAATGAGACGTGGGCATGTTATCCAGCATTAATGGGCGGCCACGTATGAGGTGTTTCTGGGTATTTCTCCCTCAGATCTGCTTCGAGGAATTGTGGCATTTCATTCTTGTCTAGAATCCAGTATTCCCAAAATGATTTTGTCTGTTATGAGTTTAATAAAGAACTCTGTCTTGTCTTCTGTCCATCAAGTCACTTTTACATACGCTATGACCTGTAAATGTGAAAACTAGGGATGCACCAAATGTGTGTGTGTGTGTGTGTGTGTGTGTGTGTGTGTGTGTGTGTGTGTGTGTGTGTGTGTGTGTGTGTGTGTGTGTGTGTGTGTGTGTGTGTGTGTGTGTGTGTGTGTGTGTGTGTGTGTGTGTGTGTGTGTGTGTGTGTGTGTGAAATATACCTTTTTCGAATTGCCTGAAAAACAACCTCATGCAAGCATAAAAACTTTTTTGCAAAATTTCCATTGGACGTATTTACAATTCGCAATTTCAATTCAATTCGAAGGGTAACAGAAACGATACTCGGTTACTTAACGTAACCTCGGTTCTCTCTAGAAGAGGGAACGAGTATTGCGTAAGTTCCTTACGCTACGGGAAAGTATTCTTTCTTCGAGATTTCTGAAAAACCCAAAATTATCCTTAATTTTGTAACATTGTCAACGCAGTGCGGCAGCCTGGCAGACCATAGCAGGCTATTCCAGCGTGCTATTGGCTGCTCTGCTGGCAACTGCAGCAGCCTATCGGTGAGCCCGCGTGACGTGGCGACCAATGAGGGCGCTTCGCGCCCACCTGGCTTCATTTGCCTACAGGTGGGGCGTGGCCACGTGTATATAAGCAGGGCTCACGGGCTGCATATTCGGTTTTCGTAGTTCTGAAGCGTAAAAGCCCGCGGGGCGCACGGCAAGGAACGCAATACTCGTTCCCTCTTCTAGAGAGAACCGAGGTTACGTTAAGTAACCGAGTATCGTTCTCTTACGAGAGGTTCTCTCGTATTGCGTAAGTTCCTTACGCTACGGGAACATATTGTCAACGCCGTGCGCGCCTCGCATACAGCATATGTATCCCAGGGAACCGGGGACCATAACACTGCTCGGGCAGGGTGGCCGGTAAGGAAAACGGGCCACCACATATACAGACACTTCATTCGAACTGACGGGTGGTTTACGACGGGTGGTTACAACACCCTGTCCCATGAATGAGGGAACGGCACCTGCCGGTCTCCTTCAAATTCACCACACCTTGTCTCATGAATGAGGGAGCGGCAACGCCGGTCGCCTTCAAATTCACAATATCTTGTTATATGAGTGAGGTAACGGCACCGCCGGTCACCTTCAAACTCACAACAGCTCGTCTCGTAAATGAGGGAACGGCACCGCCGGTCTCCTTCAAATTCACATGAGCCTAGTACCGAACTTACTACCAGTATGTGAGCTATGTCTGCGCAGAATCACTGGGCAGAACCAACGGCCCTATTGAACTGATAACACTTTCGCCTGTAAGGCAGGAACTTCCAGATTGTAAAATCTCACGAACGTAGACGGGGAGGCCCAGCCTACCGCCATACAGATATCGTGGATGGAAATCCCTCTGGCCCAAGCCCACGAAGAGGCCATGCCTCTGGTGGAGTGTGCTCTGACACCTAGTGGGCACTGCAGGTGTTTGGAAGCGTATGCAGTTGCAATCGCGTCCACTATCCACCTGGACAGGGTCTGTTTCGAGGAGGCGAGACCTATAGTGCGCCCACCAAACGAAACAAATAGCTGCTCAGAACGCCTGAAGGCGGCGGAGCGTGTGACAAAAACCCTCAATGCCCTGACAGGGCAGAGGAAATTGCCACCGTCCCCCTCATCGGATGCTGGCAGAGCCGAGAGGAAGATAATCTGCGCCCTGAAGGGAGTGCCGATCGCTTTGGGGACATAACCATGCCTCGGTCTGAGAATGACCTTAGAGTCATTAGGACCGAACTCCATACACGTCGGGCTCACTGAGAGTGCGTGTAGATCCCCCACGCGTTTCACTGAAGCCAGAGCTATCAGAAACGCGGTTTTTAGCGAAAGGAACCTTGGTTCCACAGTCTCGAGCGGTTCAAAGGGATGAGCCTTCAGGGCCTCTAGGACCAAGGCCAGATCCCATATAGGAACCGACTGGGGCCGCGGGGGATTCATCCATCTGGCTCCTCTGAGGAAACGGACGATGAGCTCGTTCCTTCCTAGCGTGCTACCTAGCGTCGTCTGAGCGAACGCTGCTATAGCCGCCACATACACTTTGAGCGTGGAAGGGGACCTGCCCAATTCCAAAAGCTCTTGGAGGAAGGAGAGCACCCGCTGGACTCCACATTGCTGTGGGTCCAATCCCTTGGAAACACACCACTCAGTGAACACCGACCACTTAGAACTATATAACCGCCTCGTCGAGGGGGCTCTAGAGTGTGAAATCGTGTTCATAACCCCTTCGGGCAGGTCAACGGGTATCCGTTGGTCACCCATACATGCAGAGACCATCGCTCTGGATGGGGATGCCAAACTGACCCTCCTGCTTGAGAGAGAAGGTCTGCTCTCAGCGGAACTGGCCAGGGGGGTGAGTGCGACAGCTTCACCAGCTCTGGGTACCAAATCTGGTTCTCCCAGCGCGGTGCTATAAGGAGCACCGGACGGCGCGTTTCCCTGATTTTCGCTATGACCTGAGGCAATAGGGAGATCGGCGGGAAAGCATACAGCGGGAGGCTGGGCCAAGTTTGGGACAGCGCATCCTCGCTTTTGGATAGAAACGTCGGGCAGCGGGCGTTCTCTTTTGTTGCAAAGAGGTCGAGCTCCGCTCTGCCGAACAGGCGCCATACCAGCTGGACTGTCTGGGGGTGCAGGGACCATTCTCCTGGGAGAATGAGGCCCCTGGACAGCTTGTCCGGACCCACATTGAGGTGGCCCGGCACGTGCGCAGCTCTCAACGAGCGCAGCGAGCTGTGTGCCCACACGAGCAGGCGTTCTGTCAGTTTGCCCAGACCTCTGGACCTGACACCGCCCTGCCGGTTCACGTAGGACACCACTGTGGTGTTGTCCGACCGGACTAACACATGGTGTCCTCGTATAAGCGGGAGAAACTGCTTGAGCTTGTTCTCTACCGCTATCATCTCCAAACAGTTTATGTGTAGGAGTTTTTCCTCGCTCGACCAAAGGCCCGAGGCTGATCTGCCCTCGAAAACGGCGCCCCAACCCGTGGTGGAGGCGTCCGTCGAGATGACCTTGCGGTGTGAGATGGCTCCCATCGTCACTCCCCTCTGGTACCAGTCGGCTACTAACCAGGGCTCTAGGGCTGACACGCAGCCCTGAGTCACTCTGATCCTGAAGCCACCGGACGCCCAGGCCCTGTGAGGCACTCGGGCGTTTAACCAGCATTGCAGCGGGCGCATGCGCATTAAGCCCAGCTGGAGCACTGCTGCAGCTGAGGCCATACGTCCCAGCATCCTCTGAAACAGCTTGAGAGGTGCGATTTTGCCTGGCCGAAAGTACGCAGCCATGCGCCGAACTTGGCGCGCGCGATGGGGTGACAGGCGGGCTGACATTGCCACAGTGTCCAGATTCAAACCCAGAAATGAGGTTGATTGCGTGGGCACTAATGAGCTCTTGGTCCAATTGACCGTGAGCCCTAGGCTGTCCAGATGGCTGAGCAGCATTGCCCTGTGGGCGAGGAGCTCGGCCTCCGACTGCGCCAGGATGAGCCAATCGTCCAGATAGTTCAATACTCGCATCCCTCGATTTCTCAGAGGAGCGAGGGCCGCGTCCATGCACTTCGTAAATGTACGGGGTGCTAGTGACAGGCCGAACGGAAGGACGGTGTATTGATAAGCCTGGCCGTCGAAGGCGAATCGTAAGAATGGCCTGTGACGCGGCGTTATCTTGATTTGAAAATATGCATCTTTCAAATCTAGGGAGATTAGCCAGTCTCTCGGGCGAATATGCGCGAGGATCTGCTTGGTCGTGAGCATCTTGAACGATCTTTTCATAAGAGCTTTGTTCAGACGCCTCAGATCCAGAATCGGTCTGAGCGACCCATCCCTTTTTGGCACGAGAAAATACCGGCTGTAAAAGCCTGACTCGCTCATAGAGTGGGGAACCGGTTCTATAGCCCCTTTGCACAGCAGCGTGGCTATTTCTGCTCGAAGTAGATGTGCTACTTCCTCGCTCACTCTCGTCTCTGTACGCGCACAGAAGCGCGGAGGGCGGCGAGCAAACTGCAGAGTGTACCCGTGCTTCACTGTTTTCAGCACCCATTCTGATACACCCGGAATGGCTTCCCACGCTCTCGCGTGCGCCACACGGGATAGAACGGCCTCCGGGCTCGAAACGCCGCGCTTCGCGGGTTTGACGGCCTGTATAGGAGGGGCGGGCGTAGTGCGCGCGCTCTCTGTGCTGTGGGCCAGCCGATCGCTCGCGATGGCTGGCCGCCCTACACACTGCATCTCTGCCGCTTCGAGCGGGGAGTGGCTTGTGTGCGGCCCTACACTCATCGCTCCGGCCACCCTGGGCGGAAAACAAATGGTGTGTGGCGCGGCGCGTGGCGCCTGAGGCATAATGTTCGCGAAAATGTGTGAGCGCGTTTGAGCGGGCACAACTCTTACGCGTGGAACATGACCGGTTAAGAGTGGCTGTGTGACAGCACGTGTGGTGGTTAGTCGTGGACGCAAACAAGCGGACACGTGACCTAACTCTAGCACTCGAGCGGCCGGTGGCCGCTTTATGTGAGTGGGGGACACAGGGTTTATAGTGCTTGTGTGCAGGGGTGAACACAGAAAAGTGGGCACATTTACTGCATTTGAAACACATACGGCGCGAGCCGTGCGACCAGAAATAATGCAACTTTTGTGATTTCTCTGGTTCGCCGTAAAAACGGCGGTTATTGACAGGCGAGAAGGCATTTTTGCCGGCTCGTTGGCTGCGTGAAATCCATCTGCAGCAGCCACAGTGGTGGGGGCTGACAGGAAAAAGAGTTTTGACGGTGGTCCGGCCGCGGCGGGACTTAACCGTCGTTTCTCGCCTCTTGCTAGGAGGACTTTGGAGGCTCGGGCTTCAGCGTGATCCTAGGCCGGGGGCCTCGAGGTGGAGGCGGCTTACCACGGCTGGAAGAGCGCGATCTGGGGCGGCCGCTCGGTCTTCTCTGAGACGAAGGGGGCCGCGCTGGGCGCTGCGCAGAGCTCGTTGCTGGCTGGTCACGAGGACGGCGAGCAGCGGGGCTATCGCTAGCGCCGGGGCGTCGAGGCAGGAAAAGGTTCATGGCCTGCGTCGTTTTCTGCACTTCGGAGAAACGGTCGACGATCCCCTTGACCGCTGGTCCGAAAAGCCCAGACGGAGAGAGCAGGGCGTTTAGGAAGGCCGCGCGCTCTGTTTCTCGCATGTCCGCGAGCGTGAGCCAGAGGTGGCGCTCAGCTACCGTGAGGGAGGCCATAGAGCGTCCGAGGGCCTGTGCTGCGGTCTTGGTGGCGCGAAGGGAGAGATCCGTCGCGCTTCGCAAATCCGTGATTAACTCAGCATCACAGCATTTCTCGTCCAGGTCGCGGAGGAGATTAGCTTGGAGGATTTGCAGCACGGCCATAGAGTGCAGAGTGGACGCAGCTTGACCGGAGGCAGCGAAAGCGCGGCCGATCAGCGATGACGTCACTCTGCAGGCCTTAGACGGGAGGGCAGCCTTTGAGCGCCAACCAGAAGGCGGGCAAAGGTGCGCTGCGACCGCCTCTTCCACCGGAGGGATAGCGTTGTAGCCTTTCTCAGCCGCGCCGTCAACTTGTGAGAGCGTCGAAGAAGCCTGAGACGAGACCCTCGCGGAGAATGGCGCGTTCCAGGACTTTGCGAGCTCCTCGTGAAGCTCTGGCAGAAAGGGTGCAGTCCTGGAGGTGGGCGCACGGCGGCGACTGTTTAGGAAGCATCCGTCAAGTCGGTTCTGCGCTGCCACCTTGGGCGGGGCCCATTCGAGGCCTAGCTGCTCGACAGCCCGGGTGAGAAGGCGCAAAAGTTCGGCGTCCTCACCCGCTCGAGAGCGTCCGGAGCCCCGGACTGAAGAGGTCGCGGAAGACCAGTCCTCGCTGTCGGAAGCCATGATGGAGCAGCTGTCGGCGCGTTCCGCGGCCGCATCCGCCTCATCCCCGGAGGCGGCAACAGAAATGGCGGCCTGGGGTGGGGGCGGGGAAGGCGAGAGTGAAGCGGGCGGGAAAGGTTCCGGCGAGCTTCTCTCGGCGAACTCCGGAGTCCGCTGCGAGCGGCGCTTCTTTCTGCGCGGCGTGGCAGGGACTGGAGGGATATCATCTTCGAACAGGACGAGTCGAGCCCGCAGGGTCGACATCGTCAGTTCTTCGCACTCTTGGCATCCGCCAGCGAGGAGTGCGGCGGCGGCGTGATCACGGCCCAGGCAGAGAGCGCAGATCACATGGCGGTCCCCGGAGCTGAGCTGCGCGTGACACGAGCCGCAGGTGGAACGAGACATTTGTATCAACGCTCGGCTCTTTTTGTGAAAAGTGTGACGCAGCGGCGACAACACTTTGAGCGTAAAAGGATATGGGGCTGCCGGATAGCAGAGCAGGCACGGAAGGCTGAAGGTGGCGCGATGCTGCCGGCTTCCTCAGGCGCTGTCCTCTGCTTGCTTGTCTGCGCGGTCACGGCGGCGGGTTCCAGATCCAGCGATGCGAAGGGCTTCGCTGAAGAAAAGAAAATCGAATATGCAGCCCGTGAGCCCTGCTTATATACACGTGGCCACGCCCCACCTGTAGGCAAATGAAGCCAGGTGGGCGCGAAGCGCCCTCATTGGTCGCCACGTCACGCGGGCTCACCGATAGGCTGCTGCAGTTGCCAGCAGAGCAGCCAATAGCACGCTGGAATAGCCTGCTATGGTCTGCCAGGCTGCCGCACTGCGTTGACAATGTTACAAAATTAAGGATAATTTTGGGTTTTTCAGAAATCTCGAAGAAAGAATACTTTCCCGTAGCGTAAGGAACTTACGCAATACGAGAGAACCTCTCGTAAGAGAACACGGCTACTGTCATAAACTACTCAAGTAAATTGCTAAAACCAAGGTAAAATATTTTTTATTTAGTAAAATAACAATAAAACTGGATGCAAGGTAGCAAAGAGGACATGTTAAAGCAATTAATTCAGAAATTCAGCTTACAAAATTGTCCAGCTAATATGTGTAGAGACATTACATAATCTATAAGAAGTCTTCATATTCTGTCATATGTCATTCACATGAAAATTAGGCCTGGACATTATTCGTCTCATCAGAATCATTCAGTGTCTTTGATTGTAAAGATGAGTGAATGATGTGGGAAAGATGCTGAAAATGCACCTCATTGCTGCATTCTGGCCTCTGATAGCCGTGTTCCTTTGTGTTCCTTCACAGCCAAATAATAGAGCCTAATTTTTATGCACTAAAGTCTTTTATTTTATGCACTAGACTTTTCAATTTCCCTAAGCATGCATCTTTAATGGGTTCCCATCTACTACAACCTGACAAAAAAGAGAGAAAATCAGTACAGTGAGAATCAGCCTGGTGAAGTCAGCTATACCCTCCTCCAACAATAAAGCACCTGGCAGAGGTGTTCAGGAGTTTATGAAGCAAAAACCTTTACAAACTGCATCAGAAAATGCTGTACGCACTAGATATATAGCTTACATTAAGTTGTTCTCAACCCACGTTCAAATTAAATGGACATTTTTGCTAAAGGATATTACGTTGCTTCTTGAACATTTCACAACACTTTCAGAGTGGTGCTAAAAGCGCATTCAGTTTTAACAGAAAAGATAAACAATAATCTTGCAACATTTTATAATGTCGTTTCTGCTACGTATTGTGGCGCTAAAACATTAATGCGCTATTGCATTTGAAAATAATGTACCACTTACACTAAAACTACCCTAAATCTAACCAATAATATTAACAAAAGCAAAAGCCATTTTAGCTTGCTTCTACAAATATTTGAGCTCTTTTATTGATTGTCATGACTCAAATGATTCAAATCGCAAGTGCAATGCTGTACCAAGTGAGTTACCGAGCAAGTTTACTTTGGAGCTGGTTATATGATGTCGTTAAGTTTACAAATCATGCACTATGGTAAAAGTGTTTTGAGTTCATAACATAGTATTGTGCAAGGAAATGTCTTCATTAATCAATCATAATGAAGCGAAAATGATAATGTTTAAACATAATTTGTGAAAATAATTAAAAGTTGCCTCTAGTGTGCATTCAGCTGGAAACTACAGTGAACTGTGTACAGTGAATATGAATATGTGAATATGTGTAGGTATGTTTTTGGAGTTTTGCAGAAATGTAGGTATAGGCACGTTTTTCCAATGAGGCTATATTGGTTATTCTATCAAATAAAATGAGAACTGGTCTGAGAGTGAGACAAAGAGACATAAAGAGGATGATAAAAGTCAGTCCACCATTTTACGAGCACTGAACATTGTGCTGGGCATCACCTCTGAGCAAACACCAGATCTTTCTTCCCTAATTCTAACCTGTGGCCAGGGAAACAGCACAGTTAGTCTAATATCATTAGTAAATGCACTCATTAAGCTACAAGCTACAGGCAAAAGAAAAAAAAATCTCTACAGCAGTTTTGATGAGGTTTAGTTGCAAAATTGCCAAGCTTGCCTTAAGCCTCACTGTCTTGGTCAGCTAGTGTTTCAGGGCATAATCGTGTCTGACTTAATTCTGATATGAAATGCCTACTTCTCACAGTTTAATCAATTCACACTCGATAAAATAAAATCCTGCCATTTTTCCCCTATTTAATATCCTGTTTCAGTTGGAAATACATCACATTACAGAAGTAAAATAGGAAGATAATGCTGTTTCATGTTTACTTAAAAGAATCAGCGTAGTATTTATCAGATATGAAGATCTACAGTAAATTAAGGTGACATCAAACCTGAACTAATAAAAAAAAACAATTTACATAAAAAATTTGAAAACATTCACAGAATCAGCCTACTCTCGCGGTTTAAAGGGTTAGTTCACCCATATTTTTGCTTTGTTTTTTTTTTACCTGTGAATGTTTTGTACGAATACCTTAAAGGGTTAGTTCACCCAAAAATGATCCAAAAAATCCAAGATCCATGAAAGGCACTTAAAACGTTGTTACAAAGTCCATCTCACCACAGTGGCTCTACAATAATTTTACGATGCGACGACAATAGTTTTTGCGCGCAAAAAAAAATCCAAATAACACCTTTATCCAACTTGTTCTCGACTTCCGTGTGTGCCTCCACGATGCATGCGCGAGAATATGACGTAGCGCCGGCGTTCGGGAATCCATGAAATACACACTTAAGCCCCATTTTGAGCACTACGCCGAGACCTAAAGCACGATCAATGTAGAATCCAACAGCTTAGACACGCGCGTCTTCCTCTGCTCGTAAACAAATCGCTTCTGGGTCATATGTCCGAACGCCGGATCTGCGTCATATTCTCGCGCATGCGTCGTGGAGGCATACACGGAAGTCGAGAACAAGTTGGATAAAGGTGTTATTTTGATTTTTTTTTGCGCACAAAAACTATTGTCGTCGCATTGTAAAATTATTGTAGAGCCACTGTTGTGAGATGGACTTTGTAACAACGTTTTAAGTGCCTTTCATGGATCTTGGAAGTGTCAATGTACTGAATGCAAATGGAGGCCTGTCTGAAGCCTTTCTCAGCCATCAGCTTTCAACTAAAATATCTTCATTTGTGTTCCGAATATGAACGGAGGTCTTACGGGTGTCCAACGACATGAGGGTGAGTAATTAATGACAGAATTTTCATTTTTGGGTGAACTAACCCTTTAAGGTATTCGTACAAAACATTCACAGGTAAAAAAAAAACAAAGCAAAAATATAAATATACACGAGGTGTATATTTATAATATTGTGTTGGTCCCCCTTTTGCTGCTAAAACAGCCCTGATTCGTCGCGGCATGGACTCCACTAGACCCCTGAAGGTGTGCTGTGGTATCTACCTCCAAGATGTTAGCAGCAGATCCTTTAAGTCCTGTAAGTTGCGAGGTAAGGTCTCCATGGATCAGACTTGTTTGTTCAGCACATCCCACAGATGCTTGATTAGATTGAGATCTGGGGAATTTGGAGGCCAAGTCAACACCTCAAACTCGTTGTTCTGCTCCTCAAACCATTCCTGAACCAATTTTTGCTTTGTGGCAGGGCGCATTATCTTGCCGAAAGAGGCCACAGCCACCAGGAAATACCGTTTCCATGAAAGGGTGTACATGGTCTGCAACAATGCTTAGGTAGGTGGTACGTGTCAAAGTAACATCCACATGGATGGCAGGACCCAAAGTTTCCCAGCAGAACATTGCCCAAAGCATCACGCTGCCTCCACCGGCTTGCCTTCTTCCCATAGTGCATCCTAGTGCCATGTGTTCCCCATGTAAGCGACACACGTGCACCCGGCCATTCACATGATTTAAAAGAAAACGTGATTCATCAGACCAGTCCACCTTGCTCTGTGGTCCAGTTCTGATGCTCACGTGCCCACTGTTGGCACTTTCACCGGTGGACAGGGATCAGCATGGGTACCCTGACTGGTCAGCGGCTATGCAGCCCCATACGCACAACACTGTGATGCACTGTTTATTCTGACACCTTTCTATCAGAATCAGCATTAACTTCCTGAGCTATTTGAGCTATAGTAGCTCGTCTGTTTGATCAGACCACACGGGCCAGCCTTATTCTCACAGACTTAATGCTGACAACAATGGAACCACTTGGGAGAACTGCCAGGAGACTTATTTCTTAGCACAAAAGAGGACAGTGGTACAAGAGGATTACCAAATCATTGTTTTTAGTGTGAAAATATAGCAAAAGTAACACAGAAATTCAAAAACAATGGACTTGTGACAAGGCCCCTGAAATAATCAGGCCTTCATTTTAAGTTTTCATTTAGTGATAAGTGATTTTTTGCTAGGCAAAGACCAGGATAAATGCCAAGCGAGTGTCTCAGAGCCAGCAAAAGCTATGAAAAGATTGACTGTTTATCTCACAGTGTAACACCGTGTCTACACTGAACACGAGCGGCGCGATGTGATGCGACAAAAGACAATATGACCCATTATAATCAGTGATGTTGTCTACACTGGATGCTGCGTGGCGCAGCGCGACACGACCCGACAAATCCCAGACAGTAAACTGATGCCTCGTTCTATTTATGACGTATCCCAAGCACTCGCAATACTTCTCATAGGAAGGACAAATAGATTTGCAATGGTCGCTTTGTCGCGTCCAGTGTAGACAGCTTTTAGCTGTTGCGGTGCAGTGCGACCCATCAACAGTCGCGTCCGGTGTAGACATGGTTTAAGATGCAGTCTGCAGAACTGACATGCATTGTTGTCCACACTGGAACTGCCTACTGTAGCCAAAGTACAATAAAGTCAATTAGCCTTTTCCAAGGCCCATATTTACGAAATATAGATTTCTGGGGAAACATACTCTGGACTCGTGAGACCAAGTGAATCATTTTGGATCTAACAGCATGTGGCTAGAGGAGGAGTACAGTGAGAAGTGCCTGGTTCCCACAGTGAAGTTCAGTGGTAGTAAAGCTCTTGTGATATTGTGATGTATGAGTGCTGAAGGTGTGAGGGAGTTGTGCTATATCAATGCTGTCATGAATTCACACACCACTGTGTAATGTAATACAAAAGCTTGAAAAAGAAGATGCTACCCTCTCCTCATTCCCTGCGTTGTTGGACATTTTTTCAACATGACAATGATGATATGCATTCTCCCAAGGTGAAAACCCATCTGTGGACATGTATTACACCCAAACTTTATACTCTTGAGCACCTATGGGGGATTATGTAGAGACGATTTGAGCAACACTACCCATTAAAGAGCAAGGCATTTAAGAAGGTCATCATCCAGGAGTTAAACAGGACAGATGTGACAATTTGTCATGAACATGTATACAGTTCATGCAAAGAAGGGTCAGAGCAGTATACTTAAAATTATGGAGTACTAAGTACTAGAATTGTATGCATTTGTTGTATTAAATATAGTGTGTACACATTTCTGCCATCCTTCATTTAAATAAAATTGGCTAATTTACTTATTTCACAGATATTAATAACATATATTTGTTTGTTTTTATTAAGTATATGTTTAATACATTTCAATTTTGCCATCTTTCCATGAATAGTGATCATTAAGAAAATACATATTTTGTATTTGTTCAGAGGGGGTGTACTCATTTCTGCTGTGCACTGTATATAGTTACAATATAAAGTTTTATACATATATTTTAGATCTGAAAAAACGAAATGAGCAGGAAAAATGTACAGTGACTTTGTTACAATGTAAAATAATATACAGATAGTTTTGAGTTGCCAATCCCTCCTATCTCTAAACAAAACCTTAACTATTTATTTCGAGATGTATGAGTGTTTTTTTTTTATCATTACTGAAAAAGCACTATTTTACTTCTGAAAAAACTCTACCTTTTTTTCTGAAAAGTGTCTCTACATTTAGTTAATTAATCATCAAAACTTTTTGCTCTATTGTTGATTAACTCCAATTAATTTCCAATCAAATCCAAGCTTCTTCTCTTGAAAATTACACTCTTAGACTGACCTTCCGACGGATACTAAATATAGAATCAGTACTTAAGAATCTGGCTACTGTGAGTGCAGGCTGAATCCAAGGGCCCTAAAGGTTAATACTGACCTAAATGAGTGTGTGCAGGTTCATACAGCACAGCGAGCGATTGGCAGGAAAGACTAAGACAGATGGTTCACAGACTTGTTCAGAAAAACAGATAGAGAGGGAGATGGAGAGAAATATTCAAAGAGAGTGAGGTCAACTGCTGTGTGAAACAGCATGAATAGATTTGAATCCCACTGATTGTAATAACGGGTTTGGACTGATCACAGAGTGTCACACACTCAAACCGGGAGGAGTCGGGGTCAGAGAGGAACAGATGGAAGGAAATTAGGTTCCGGGGGGCTGATGTCATGAAGTTGATATGTTTAGAGGCTGTGTCGTGTTGCCAGCAAAGGAAACACGACTGTGATGGAATGTTTAGGTCACATATGTATGTAGCAGCAGTCCATAATACCTTCTAGGTATGAGGCACCACCATTTTCTTACCACCCATTTTCCTTTCGAGCCATTTGAAAATGTTGTGGTTAAAATGAGAAATAATTTGACATTATTATTCAACAATAATTCAACATTTATTAGCCCTAAATGATCATTTATAAAAAATAAAAAAAACAATAAAGACCAGCATTCTATTTTCAATAGGCATTGTCTGCATTTCAGGATTTCTGCTTGTGTTCAGATGAGTGGAAGGCAACGTTCATATCCTATACACAGCTATAGTTATTAAAGAGTACTTTACAATAAGATTCTGTACATTGATATACTATTAAAAAAAAATTACATTTCAAGTTGCATACATTAGCATAAGTTAATGTAACATGAATATAAATGGATTAATCTGAGCAACACTCGCACAGCAATTCATAATTATTTATGTTTTGGCAAATTGGTGGCTAAATTGTATGATCTCATTAGTATGTCATGGTGGTTGCAGGAAGGCAGACACAGACGAAGATAATACATCCAATGACAGGTTTAACGGTAATAGAAGCAAACAGATGATCAGGCAGCAACACACACTTACTAAGACGGTGAATGGACAAGGAGTGACTGAAAAGGAAGAACTTATATAGGAACACAAACAAGGTAACGAGCCAACAACAGAATTAACTAATAATGAAGGTAACCATGATAACAAGTGGTGGGAAACTGAACAAAAGGAGCACATGAACGAGTCAGAATACAAACAGAAAGTCCAAACACAAACAGACATGTGCCAGTATATATTTGGCTTATGCACCAATACTAAATAAATCTCTAGTTTAACAAACAAAAAAATAATGTGAGGATATCAGCATCAATACTTGTATTTATTTGCTGTTTGTTAGTGGCTGGGGCTCCTCAGTGGGAATCCTGAACTCTTTTTAAAGATATGGGCAGCAATTACTTCTCTGCTTTTGTCACTTCATCCCAGTTTTGCTCTTTGGGACTAGAACATGACCCAGTTCCCCAGAGAACTGCCTTGAGACAGAGCAGAGACACTAGGTAGTCTGTGTGTATGTGTGTGTTTGCCTTTTTCTGTTGAAATTAGGTACAGTTACCAGTAATTGCTTGATAAACATCCTTACCCTTAGGTTCAAATGACACGGGACCCCACTGACTTTCATTGCAACAGTTAAAACAACATTTTTGTTCCATAGAAGAACATAGGATTACACTTTATTTTAGGGTGATGTAGTAAGGCCTACATTATACTTACTGAATAAGTACTGAGTAATATTAATTAACTACATGTACGTACTATAGAGTTACGTTTAGGGTTTTGTTTAGGTTTAGTTACGTGTAATTATGCATAATTTACTGTTATTACTGTAAGTACATGTAGTAATGCGTAACTACCTCACCTTAAATTAAAGTGTTACCGATGGTACACTCAAAAAAAAAAAGGTTCTATATGGCACCAAAAATGGTTCTTGGCTCGTAATCATAGGGGAACCTTTTTAAGTGCTATATAGCACCAATTTTGGTGCTTCGGTGGTTCTTCAGCGGTTCTTCACCGGTTCTTTGACTAAGGTGCTATATAGCACCTCTGAAGAATCGTTGAAGAACCACTGAAGCACCAAAATTGGTGCTATATAGCACTTAAAAAGGTTCCCCTATGATTACGAGCCAAGAACCATTTTTGGTGCCATATAGAACTTTTTTTTTAGAGTGTACAAACATACTACTTTTCAAAATAAATTCATACATTTATTTGGCAAGAATGTATTAAATTGGTCAAAAGTTACAGTAAAGACTTTTACATTGTTACAAAAAATAAACCTATTCAGAATTATGAACATCAGAAATCAGAGTTTCCACAAAAATATTAAGCAACATTGATAATAAATAGAAGTGTTTCTTGTTTCTTGTTTTTCAGCTGCTGGAAAATCAGCTTTGCCATCACAGGAATAACTTACATTAAGAAAACAGTTATTTAAAATTGTAATAATATTTCACAATATTACTATTTGTGATGTATTTTGATCAAATAAATGCAGCCTTGTTGAGCATAAGATACTTTTTTCAAAAATATTTTTAAAACCAACCCCAAACTTTTGAATGGTAGTGTACATGTATCAATAAATAATTTGAGATTTTTTTTAAAAAATCTTTTACTCTTTCGAAACCTGAAGCACATATTATTCATGTGCCCACAGTAAACAAACAACACTGTCAAGTCCTCTCCTTCCTTCATTCTATTCTGGTGATGTGTAGCGGGTTCCAGAAGACTGCAGATTGTGTTCCCAATTCGCAGACTCCCTTCAGAGTTGCTACTTGGAAGGATGTATTGCTTTGTAGGAACTGTACCCATACACGTTCTGCCATGATGCCATTTGTTATAACAGTGTGAGTTCTGAAGACGTCTGGAGCTGAAGTTGTGCTGTGATGAGAGACCAAAGATCTTGCTAAGCTTTAGAGAGATTTAGTGTTATGTGATGCTGCCGAGTAAAGCTGGTCCATCATTATGAGAAGATAAAGAAATGTATTTCAGTCATGACTATTACTTTTCATTAAGCCTACCAGGTCTTTCACAAAGAAATTCTAGGTTTTCCGTTTTCGGTGCATCTCTGAAAGTCAGTCCACAGTCATTAAACGTATGAAGGAGGAGGGTGCCGCTTCGAGCAGTGCTGCAACAGAGGCGTTTCATGTGTTGGACTGATCATCTTTAATTCTCTATTAACAGAGACAAGCTTGCCTCGGCCTTCATTAAAAATAGATAGAGACAAGCTCTCCACTCGGCTAATGACACCTACCCTCCTGCGCACACACACACACACACACACACACAACCGCCGAGGACCACTCTAGTCTTTCAATCTGTTTCTCCCTAAAAAGAAAAAAAAGCAGATTCATCTTCAGCACAGTACTTTGCTCTTACTGTACAAGCATTGTGGTTAGAATATTTCAGGACACATTTATAGAACTACAACAGAAACAAGGGAAAATAGAGAAAAATTCCTTTTAGGGCTCTAGAAGCTCAAACAGTCAGTCGTCACTCGTCAGTGGACGTTCTGATTAATAACCAAACAATACAGGTAATTACTCAGAATGTCAGCCTGGGGAAACTGAGGGCAGAACTATGATCAGATTATGTGTGTGTTTGTGTGAAGTGAATATTTGTAACTAATCTACAAATAACAAAATATGAGCAAAAAGCAAATATGATTGCATACTTAATTATTTTCAAAATAAAGATTCATTGTTGTCATCTATAGTTCCATGAAGAACCTCCATCTTTCATTGCATAAATCATTATTTATAGTGAAAAAGGTTTATATAGGCTATTAAAATGATCTTCACAAGGAAAATATTTTAAGTTTTTTAGCCACCGCAAAAAAAATCATGCCCTCCGGAATATTTTGTTGTATGATTATCTGACCATGCAATATATCAAAAGAAAGAACAGACCCTCTGCTTTTAAACAAAAAGAAACTGTTTTATTCTAGCTTCATGCATTCTTTTTTATCAACACTTGAATGTGAGCAAGTTTCATGAAAAAAGCAACATTTTGAGCGAAAAGTTGAGTAAATCACGTTTTTGTCAAAGACTATCCAGACCAGATTCAGAACGATGATCAAAACAGACATGGAGTAGATAGAGTCCATCAATACCCCCAAAGCTTCACAGTCCTATCTCATCCTGGGTCGGCATTTCATTCAGTAACGTTAGGCAGTTTTGATTTACTTGTTTCTGCATCTTCTTCGCATGTGTTTTGAAAAGGAGATTCAGTACTCTTTCAAAAGATGTGTAATAGCGCCCCCTACCATATAACAGTGAAAACATGAAAAGCCAGAATATATGGTCAATGGTGGGGAAAGAGTTAGGAACTGTTCACTGAAAGGAACCTTTATTTTTAAGAGTGTAGCAATTCTAAACCTTATTCAGACCTGCAAATCTGATCTTGCTGCACCTTTCAACCCCCTTAAATGGATAGTTCCTACAAAAATGAATATTCTGACATCATTTTTTCACCCTCATTTTGATCTTTCTTTCAAGAAGGTAGAAGAATAATTTAAAATTCAAATAAAAAAATGTCTGTTTTGCACATAAAACACGATGTTCCTCTACACGCCTGAGTTCCCCTAAGGCTGAAATCCTGGAAGTTCCTCAGGTATACTGTGATTCATAAAGCAAATGCCATGAGTCTCTCTCTCTCTCTCTCTCTTGCTATAAATATGTACAATGATTTTAATGTCTTTGAGATGAACATCAAGTTAATCCATGTTAGTGCAATGAGCTGCTAAGAATATTAATAATATCAAGCACTGATCCTGTCAACTAGGTCAGCTCAGGGTCTAGGAAATGTGACTTATAGAAACAAAAATACATCTGTTCGATTGAAGGGTGCTTATAACATCTATTTAGGTAACCTTTTGTACATCTAAACGTTGTTTACATGTTTTTGCAGCAGCAGTTGATCAATGTAACCAGTCATAAGCATGTTGATTTGTGTGCAAGAATGCAATGACCAATCAGAAGCATTTTAATAGCACTGATGCTTTATATTTAAAATCCTTTCTCAGGTGTCACACAAACATCAGTTCTGAATAAACGTCACTTGTGGATTCGCCAGATACCATAACACTCACTTACAGTTTAGATGGTGTATCACTCAATAGACATGACAAGCGATGCGACAAAACTAAAACGCTCCCATTACCAACCAGGTGAAGAAACCGTGTCAGTATGACATATACTGTGTGAGCATGAATTATAGACATCTTCACTGATTATATTTGAAAGATCGCTGAACTGAGACATAAATTGCAGGGCTCAAACAGTCACATAAAACTGCTTCATTCCTAATAATGGTATGGGATCATCAAAATACTGCATAAAATATGTAATTCAGTGTATTTTTACATTATGTTTATGTTACAAATGTGCAGCCATTTTATTTATTTCAAAAGAATTATGTAAACATGATGGCATTTATGATTGTATACTTTATTCTATTGATTCTAGACTGTATTTAGGGGGCTTCAGTCTCTTCAATCCCCTACAAATCTGCTTAACTTGTCTGCACCTATAAGCCCCCTTAAAAGGCACAATATATAAGATTTTTGGATTCAAATATCCAAAAACCACTAGAACAATGTTATATATTTTGTTGACTTGTGTACTTACATTATCCCAAATGTTATAAAAATAAGCGTTTAACCAGGACATGGACCGTGCGTTGCCTTTCAATGACATCATACCCACAATACCCACAATATCCTCAATTTTCAAAAACACCAAAGACGCTTTAATATATTATGTGTTTTATTACACATGTAAGCAGCTGTTTTGATACATTCATTGACAGAAAACAAATCATTGCTATATAGCTCAACACAGTTAGTCTTATTGTTTAAATCTTGTTTTCTTGATTTACCGCGAGTAATGTTTAATATCGATCTAGCTTACTGCAGTGTGCAACAAGTGTCTCATAGTAGCCGCCAAGTGAACGCACAGAGTAGCATTATAACACAATTTTAAACACATTCAAATGTATCTAATATGATAAAACAGCTCTGCGTTACCCAACATATGCATGAGCGGAAGAAGTGAACGTGGTCGTCTGCAGGATAATAAAAGCTCCGCAAAATCAAGGCATCATCAATCTATGCCTTTGTTTTGAATGAGTGACCTCTAGCGGCGCAAAGTTACATAGTGTGGCTTTTTAATGGAAAGTTCATCCAAATATTAATATTCTGTCATAATTTTCTCACTATTGTTTTGTTTCAAACTTTCTTTCGAGGGATGAGATACCACAAAATACCACATAAAATATTGTATTATTACATTATTTTTCATGTTATAATTGAGCAGCCATTTTATTTATTTGATTATTTATTTATTTCAATGTATTTTTTATGTATTTTTTATTATTTTGTAGTTAATTGAGCATCCATTTTCTTTTTTGATTTACTTATTTAGATAATAATAATTCTTGTACATTCCTATTAAAAGAATGAAAGAATATCTGAATGCAGTAAATGCCATATACCACACAAATATACAGGGGTAAAATCTGTTGTTTGTGCATGTCTGTGTATCTGTTTGGGAAGTGTAAATGAGGTCATAAACTGACAGGGTTCCAGACAAGAACCGTCATCTTTACCTGCATGTTGTTGTCTCTTGTTGTTGTCTTGTGGTCACCACCACAGGACCTGCAGGGAAGAGCGCTCTGCCGCTCAGCAGCATGTGTTTGCACAATCTGGACCCTTATGTTCAGACTGACATGTACAACAGCGCAGAAATGCTCTCACACTGAGCAGCTTCCGCTGGTGACTGTAAACCACCATCACAGTCTGATGCCACAGTGTCTGGCGCCATGCCCAAACACCCGGCAGTCATCCCGGAGTGGACACGACTAATTTATTACTGGATCACTGAGTCCCACCCCCTACATTAGGGAGTAATGAGAAATCAAGAGTGGACTGGAGCTTATCCAGCTAATGTGCCATTGGGGTAACACTTACACGCTAATGCAAGGCCTACGATTCGCTTTAACTACTGAACTAATGTGCAGGCTTTAGTTCTGCTTCTGTGTGTTCTTACTGTGAACAGTTCCTTTCTGTCTTTTTGATAACATCCATGTCGGATCTACAGGTATTTTAGCAGATGTTTGCCATTAATTAGCACCTAATTAGCACCTAAATGTTTACAGACGCTGAGCTAACACTGTTACAAAGGACTGATCAAGGTTCACACTTCTAGTTTACACTTTGATTCAAGCTTTGTAGAACAGAACGCTGTTTGAATGATGGGCCCAGGTTAGGAGTGTTATGTTTATCTGGTCTGAGCTGCCAATGTGAAAAAAAAGGTTAAAGACACTTCCGAAAAACACCCACATAACTGTATCCCACAATGCCTCACAACTCGACAAAGGTTAATGAGGGAGAGCTGACTTTTAACCTCAATCTCGCCTCCACACAACAAACACGTTCAGGCTATTAGATCGCACAAACATGGGGGAGTATGGGGTAAGCTGTGCCACTTTTTACAAGTTTTACAAGTTGTCCTCTATTTATGTATTATTTATCCTTTATTTTACCAGGGTAGTCCCATTGAGATATAGATATCTTCTTCCAGAGAACCCTGGCCGAAATGGAGACACAAAAATGTCCACATAAAAAAATTAAATAAACATATACATAAAAAACAACACATGAAACCAAACAACGTATAAATAAAATTTTATCTTGTGCTCATATGATAGCGATTGGGTTGATCTGTAAAATGTATTATTTTTTATTAGATTTTTTTTTTTTGACTATGAATGTTACAATATCCCAAAGGAATCTTGCAGAAGCTCTATGGCTTAATTCAAAGAAGGACATAAGATAAATGGAAAATAAGATTGGTCCGAAAATAGATCCCTGTGGAACACCTTTTTTAACAGTTCTGTTGAAATGGAATTTTCCACTGAGACACACTGGGTTCATTCTGATAGAAAATTATTGAACCAATTTAGAGCCATTTCACAAAAGCCTAAACAACCAAGACTCTGCCTCAAGAGTTTGTTATCTACGGAATAAAATGCTTTAGAGATATCAACAAATAGAGATGCACAATGCTGATTACTATCTAAACATTTCATAATGTCAATGTATCCAGCATGGCTCTGTTACTGTTTACCTGGTCTAATGCCTTATTGAAATTCATTTAGAGTCTTCAAACCAGAAGTTTTAAAAACTGTTACAATGTTACTGTACTGTTACTGTTTTTAATCATTTACAAAAAAAATCGAATACTTTTGCCATAACCGACAATCAAAATGGGATGATAGTTTTCGAAGTCAGAGAGGTCTCCGCCTTTTACACTCTTAGAAAAATTTGCAAAAATGTTACCTTTAGGGGTACAACAGCTTGTCCCTGAAGCAGTATCCTTAAAATTACATCTTTGTACCTTTTTTACACCTTACAGTAGTACTCTAAGGTTTGAGGTTGCAAAAGGTACAAATATGTCATTTTAAGGGTACTGCCCCAGTGACAAGCTGTTGTACCCCTAAAGATACAATTTTTGCACATTTTTGTCTGAGAGTGTAGATGAAGTGGTTTGACTGAGGACACAAAAAGCCCATGCATGTAACCAAACTGTGAGGGGTCTGAACACAGGGGACAAACTTTAAAATGCTGCAAGGAGTTACTAATTGCTGTCTCCTATGAGCTAAAGTTTAAAGAAAGTGTCCAAAACACATTTGAAATCAAATAAATTAGCTGGTTATACAAATAAAATATACACTGTGTTCCAAATTATTATCCAAGTGACATATCGGTAGAATTTTAGTACAATAAACATTCCGATTTTAGTTTTTAAAAGAAAGTATTTTTTGTTTTATTGTCCATATATTTTTAGATTACTAGTATTAGTACCAGACAGGTTTGTTAAATAGTTTGCCAGGTCTACTTAGCTAATTGTAAACCCTATTTAGAGAGGTTGTTCCACATTTTTAAAGCTACACTGTGTGATATTTTCCCCCATCTAGCGGTGAAATGGTATATGACCATCCAGTGAATATTGGTTTCTGTTCCTCTCAATTCCGATTTGGTTTTAACTCCTAAGGTGGCCGATTTAGTCCAAGATTAACATGGCTTCCAGTTCGACCTTGTCCACATTCGACACGGTGCCATCGAGTGTTAAAACATGAAAGGCGAAGCTTGAATTTACGGGTATTTCCCTCTTTGGCTAATGTACTTTCAAGATGGAGGGGCAACATGGCGACCCGCATTCGAACCCCTCACCCATATGTATTTTCAATGGCATATTATAAACTTACGAGAATACTTTATTACTTGAAAGAAGTAAACAATTACAATACATTAATGAGCACATATATTTTTGAAAGAACTAAGTGTTTTTAGCTAGAATAAACTAAAAAAGTTACACAGTGTAGCTTTAAGCAAGTCACAGTTGCAATATGGGGAGGAAGAATCTTTCTGAAGAAATTGTATGAAACTGTATGGAAAAAAGCATGAAATTGTTCAATGATATGCAAAAGGCATGAAAACAACTAATATTGTGTGAACAGTGAATGGAAAATATCGAACTATCATAAGATTTGTGGACTGAAGTCATTATTATTCCACATTCCAACCATCAAACTTGAAGGAAAATATGAAATAATACTCCCTTCTTACAGTTTCCACAACTTTTTGTAGTTTCAGACAGAACTTCCTAGAAAAGGTCCTTGATCATTTTCTTTGAAAGGTGAGCTTCTCTTTGCTATCACTCCCTCTGATTCTTCAAAGAAATGTGATACCCCTCCCCCCAATTTTTTTTTTTTTAGAAGATTAAAAAATGATTATCACTTTTCATGTGCATCTCATGGCCACAAAGTTTCCATTCTTTCTACACATTGAGGCACACACATGCACACAGAGCCACATCGTGTTTTATGCATGAGCTTTTGTGCTAAAAGGCCGCCCAGGCATGTCCTGTGGTTTGTGTGGTCAGCGTACTAAAGCTTGACCCCTGTGTTCAGACCCCTCACGGCGGGGTGGCATGGGCGTTTCGTGCCCTCAGTCAAACCACTTCACCTCTGTTTCATGCTGTGAGCATAAACGAGTGAACTGCCTTTCATTTCAGTTTATGTAGATACAACATGACAGACAGAAACATGGCATTTCATCCTCTACTGCACATTAGCTCAGACATTGACTGCAGTACCATATGGCACAAGTCAGAGGTTACAGTTATTTGTGTTGGTTTTCTCTCTGATTATGGCATCGTTCACTGAGTGGACCTATTAGTTACAAGAGTCACATAATGATTTCTTTGTTTGGACACAAATGGCTGGTGTTATTTCCTGATGCCAGATTGCGCTTATCTCAAGGGATTATATGCATGTGTGCTAAATTAATGTGACTCAGCCACTGCCACACATTTAGAAATGCTATAAATATAGCTATATATGAAGCCAATGATCATACAGTTTAACCAATGTACAAGGAATCATATCATGACTAAAACTAGCCTTAGACTCAGCTGTCTGATGCATATTGTTTACAAAACTGGAAAGCACTTTCTCAATCTGGCAAGCTCTAATCTGATTGGATGACTATGCACAAATTTTCAGAGCAAGGACACATATGGTTTAGCTTTTGAGGATGAAATAATTTAGAGCTTTGTATGAGGCACTGAGTAGAAGAATAATATAGCCTAATATAAATGAGCAATATCAAGTAGCAGTGTTATATGGCTGTAATATCAGCATGGCTGTGATTTGGCCGTAGGATATTGTAACAGTTTGACTGCACAAGTGTGTAAATAAATACAGAAAGAAACAACATCGGATTGTCTTTAAAAACACTCTTTTGTCCAGAACTACTTCCTTCCACCATGGATTCAAATCTCAAGTTGACAGTTTGACAGTTAAGCCCAAGCTTACTAAAACATCACAACTAGTAACGAAGGAACGTTGAGTCACTTCATTGAAGCTTATTGTATTACGTATAGTATTATGGTAATATGGTATAATAAGAGAGAGATAGACTAAACGAGTGTATTACCTGCATCTAGATGATATTCTTCAGGTCAATCTTATAGTCAAAATCACAAAATCAGTTTGAATGTCCGCTGAGGAAAGTGATATCTTTGTCCTTTTAGCGGTTAAGGAGATTTTTCCATGACAGCGCTAGTCAATGCATTTGTAAGTTGCGTCTTGTTTACAACCTTGTTTGATTCATCCTTTCAACATAAAAGTCATAAAAGTCCATAAAAGTCTTACTGACTCACTGATTAAAATCGTCTTTCTTACATTTTGATTGATTCATTGAGGTACTTATTTATTCATTAATGAAACTGATTTGTTCAAAAATGCAGATTCATTTAAGAACAAATCAAGTGGCTGGCTGGGTCCGAAATCGCATACTCTCTTGAGTAGAATTTTGGATAAGTAATTACTTCACAACTGCTAAAAAAGTATGTTCTATATAGTACGAGTCTGTGGGTTAGGGTTAGGTATAGGGTTAGGGCTAGGGTTAGGGTTAGGGTTAGGATGTCCTACATTCGCTATCCTGCCATTATCAGCGTCAATTGCAATGCTTCACTGCCATTCACAAATCCTCTCCCTTGGCCTCATGGGATAGTAAAGTATCCATCGTATGCACACTTCAGAATCTCGCCAGAAGAAGTAGGTCATCCGGGGACTTTTTGCTTACGCTTTTATGAGTACTGTGAATTCGAATCATTCACTCAACTGTTTTGTTCAAAACTGCTGATTCATTTAGAAATGAAAAAAACATCCACATATGTGAATAGAGTGGAATGTCCGAATTTATAGTATTCATAAAACAGTAGGCGAAAAGTGGCGTTTACTACATCCATCAGGATTCTGAAGTGTGCATTGGATGGATAATTTACCATACCATGAGGCCACTAGAGAGGATTGGGGGGAAAAATAACAACATGACAGATGTAGTACATCCGAATTATATTCATACTACACACATTCAAACTGTATAGAACATACTTTTTTAACGATCACAAAGTAATTACTTATTCAGTACAGAGACTGTATGATTTTGTATTGCAGCAGTTAATTCTAACATAGAACTATTTTAATTGGGAAACAGATAAATTAGTTGGCAATATTGTGTTTAAAATGTAAGTTGCTCAAAATGAACCTTTTGTTGATTGAACTCTTGTATAAAAGCAATATCACATTTGTAATTGTTATGTCAAAGTTGTTGCTAGACCCAGTAAACACACAAAGTATTGAGATTTGTTGCATTTCTGCACCATTTGCAGTCCGGTGCGGTCATGTCCTCTTATCATGATTATGAAGAACTCCACAGATTATAGGGGCCAGAAAGATCATGATGAGTGCCTGCATACACACACACTCACTTCTTTATCTGTCCCTCTTTTTCCATCAGGTCTCTGATATTTTGATGTACCCTTCAGATTTAAAGGGCACAGCCAGCTTAGTGCCATCTCTTCATCTCTCTGCTCCCGCCCATCATCTCACATCTTTCTCTGTTTATGTTGTCCCTCTCTGTCTACAATTGTGTCTGTTTACTCCATGTGAACTTTAGAGCCTGTATACAGTATGTGCGTGTACATTTGTGTACACTTGTTTTGTGCTCCCTTTTGTGTTTTAAAACGCTTTTTGATTATTTATCTCCCCCTCATTTTGTATATTGCATGCTCTGCCTTATGGTTGCCAAGCAACCGATTCAATGTTTTATCAGACGAGATGCAGTAGGTGTTAAAGCAGGGTGTTGTATTCTACTGTTTTAACACAGATACACTAGAGAAACACTATTTTAAAACACATATCCATAACAAAAATTGAAGTGTTTTTGTATGTTTGTAAGCTAGGGCTCTTTGGGATTTTATTCATCATTTTTGTCCCCAAACTATAGCCAAATAAATGCACACACAGCTTGGTTAATTGCAAAATGGCTAAAATAAAATATCTTATCTTCAATATAACATGCTGTCAAATATAGAAATGTCAAGAAAATATGCTTGAGACATTCTATTGTACTTGACTAAACACTTGTTGATCGTCTTGATGTAGGTTCATTAGGTTTATGACTGTATGAACGCCACAATTTCTGTCTGAATATATTACAGTTTTTCTCTGTTGGTTTGGCTCAGTTCTTGAAACAGAAATTACATTCTCAAAATTGTAAGATCATTTGGCAAAACAGTCTTACAGTTCAGCACAACACTATAGCTCACTTGTAAAAGCTAATATCTCTCCCAAAACTGTTCACTCATGCTTCAGAACTAAATTCCTTTCCCATATAAATAGTCAGTGCCACCAAAATGGCAAAGATCCTTCTCATTGCTTTGGCTCATTTCTTGAAACAGACCGGACGTTCTCAACACTCTTCGTACTTTTGCCAAAGTAAAGTGGATGGTTCGGCAGAACACCATGGTTCACCTGCAAAAGCTCATAACTCTCCCAAAACAGTTCACTCATGTGTCAAAACTAAATTTCCTTTTCATTTAAACAGTCAGTGCCCCCAAAATGCTTCGTCCCTTTGGCATTGTGTAAGCACTGCAAGTCAAAATGTTTAGATGTTTTGTCACTATGGCAGAGGACCATTGAAATATCCCTCATGTCCACCTTCCAGTCTTAGCCCAGTCCTTCATTTTTGTCTAGCTAACAGAATACAATTGTGTATAAAACTGAAAAAAAGAAATAGGATTTTAGGGTAAGAGTAGCCTCCAAGGTTTGACATCACACATTGCACTCATACTGCCAAGGAAATTGTAACCATTATCATTCACACACATAAAGTAACTTCCATACATCAGAGTAAAAAGAAAATGTATACTGCATAATATACTGTAATATAAACACACAAACAAAAAAACTATGAAAATGACCGTCCTCACCCATCCACACGCTGCTGTTCTCAATCTTACTGTAAACACTTGTAATATTTTACAATTTCTACTTTTCTAATTATATAATCTGGGTTAGATTTTTTTCAGAGATATTGTTAGAGAAAAGTATATGAATATATTGACCAAACAGTACACACAAGACCAGTACTGCATATTGATGAAAATATTTATTTCTCTCCACATTTGTAAAATCATTCGATTCCTTCATGCATTTTTAAAGGTTTGTTTTTTATATCTGCTGAGGTTGGGCTGAAGTCTCTGTCCAGCCTCTCTCAATGTCAACCCATGGGTACTCAGTAGAATCGCTTCTGATAAATTTGGTCGCCGTCTTCTTTGGCCACATTCTGCTCCAGGTCTACCTCTCCCTTCCCCCCTCTTCCCCTCCCCCTCTCTTCCCCTCTCTTCCCCTCTCTACCCCTCTCTACCCCTCTCTACCCCTCTCTACCCCTCTCTACCCCCTTCCCCTCTCTTCCCCTCTCTTCCCCTCTCTACCCCTCTCTACCCCTCTCTACCCCCTTCCCCTCTCTACCCCTCTCTACCCCTCTCTACCCCCTTCCCCTCTCTTCCCCTCTCTACCCCTCTCTTCCCCTCTCTACCCCTCTCTACCCCTCTCTTCCCCTCTTCCTCCACAGGCTCCCCCTCTCATCCTCACTCTTCCTCTTCCTCAAGCAGGCAGTTGCCCTTGTTCATTTACTTGGCCAGGTGCCTCCATGTTCAGAAATGGTACTGGTCCTGCATGGTCAAGCTCTTTACATACATGTTTGGCAGCTTTCACAGTCATGGACAGCACCTGTCAGGTAACTAAACATACTGTTTGATTGGTCATCTGAGATGTGAGAAAGTACTCCTTTGTTAGTCAAGTTCTAGTTTCACCTGACTGCCAATTGCTGAAATAAATTTATCAAATGTTCCAAGGGATTCATATATGGTGTTCATGGTATTATGTTCTTGACTAATTTTGACAATTGAACAGACTATTGTGCATGTGATGACTTATACAATGAAATGATTTTGATACGTTTTGGAGCGAACGACCTTTAGACTGAGAATCAAACAATCAGTTTAGATCAACAAGATCTATTCACTTGCAAACTGTGCTAAATGTAGGCTACCTGTACTTAATCATTTGCAAAGATGTACTGAGACATTGAGACATGTACTTAGACATTTGCAATTTGATGAAATGAATGAGAAATGCTATTCTGTTGTGAACAATTGCCAAGTGATTTGGAGATTTGTCCATGTTGTTTTGAGAATGTAATTTCTGTTTCAAGAAATGAGCCAAACCAATGGAGAAAAACTGTAAATACATATCATAGGGCCTATTTGGATGTGTTTACAGTACAATACACTATAACACATTGAGTCAGATGCTTTTTAGTTTGGTGAAGTTCAGTATTTCTTTTTTTATGCTGTAGCCTGTATGACTAACGAGTAAATTTCCTCCGTGATTTAGTGATTTGGAAGACGGCCATTTGTAGTCCGGCCATAGCACTTCTTCTAGTCTGATGATTTAAAATGCTGTTAAATATCACCCCAGACAGGCGCTCTCACAAACGCCTGTTTCTCAAGATTTAACTTTCCTCATATGATTTAGAGTAATGAGCTTTTAGCTTCAGATGAGAGGAAACCAGCCAGAAACTAGAATGCTTTCAGGGCAACAATCTTTTTGACATTTATAAGATTTTAGATCTCATGAAGGTGCTTGAGTGAGTGCTAAGTTTGTTCTTTTGATCTTTTAAATATTTTTTTTAAAATCGTTATATACATACCGTTTGGTGTTTTGTATGATTTTCTTGTTGATTTGTTTTATTTCACTACCACTTTATTTTGATGTAATTTTTGGAAGATATTATATTTTGAATTTGACAGATATTCAGTTCTAAATTCCAAAAATCAAAACAATGCCATTATTACTCACCAACTCACAAGAAGTTTGTACAACTCGTGTTATATTCCAAGTCTTCTTAAGGCATATGATAGGTTTGTGTGAAGATGAATAACAAACTAAAACTTAAAGCTGCAGTCCGTAAGTTTTGCCTCTTTGTCGCCATCTCTGTTTGAAACCTGCAATTGCAGTTGTGGAATTATCATATTCTGTGGGTTGTGAACAGTGTTGGGCACGTTACTTTAAAAAAGTAATTAGTTATAGTTACTAGTTACTTCTTACAAATAGTAACTGAGTTAGTAACTGAGTTACATCATTATAAAAGTAACTAATTACCAGGGAAAGTAATTACTGCGTTACTTTTTTTTCCCCCAAATGTTCAAATATGTCAAATAACTTGGATGCCCCCAATATATTATGTTAACCTCTTAACTGTCACCCCCCTTTTTGAGAATACACATGAAAATGCACTATCCAAACTTAAAGGGCTGTAATTCAAGAATGCTTTGGAATATAGACCAAAGTTTGGTCTCGTTTTAAAGACGACGTTCTGCAGATTATTGCTGAAGTGAAAGCAATTCAAAATATGAAAGTATGAAATAGTTATGTAAGTTTAAATTTACTGTAAATGAAAAATACTGTAGTAAATATTTTTTATTTCATATAAAATATATATTTTACAAAAAAGCATTTACTCTAAAATTACTATAAAATCAAAGCCATATGTCTAACCAATTTGTGTTCCAAATTTGAAGTTGATATCACAAAAATTGAAGTCCCCATGAGATTTTGTTTAGGGTGCTGTACCAAAAATAGCCACCGGGTGTCATTCAAATTCCATTTATTGTTGTTTTGATGAATTTTCCTGTAAATTTCTGTCCAAATATTACTTCCATCACAAAACAGTCACCAAATATGGACCCTTGAGACTCAGACCTTTCCGACAATATGCGTTTTGTCAAGATTGGAAAAGATTTTGAATATAAAGCAGTTAAAATAATTGTTGTAATATGAAACATGACAGCGCCCACTAGGGGAGGAGCCCACTAGAATAATTTAGAGTAACGTTTCCATGGCAACACAATGTCCGATTTCAAAACGGTTTGCACAGGATGAATTTTGAGTTTGTAAGCTTTCAAATGATACCTAATTTGTGATAATTACTTAAATATATGATATGAAAAAAAGGCGATCAAAAAAAGAGCACCAGGCGTCCCACCTGTGGGACGGTGACAGTCAAAGGGTTAAATGAATTAATTGGACACTAAATAGAATAAATTATTATTATAAAACATTGTACATTGATGTGCACTATTGTAATGTTGCTGTGGGACAATGTGAGAGACAAATATTGTGTAAATATTATCAGTACTATACTTTCCTTTGATAGTGGAGCTCACGTCATCACCTGGGTTTTTAGCCACTAATTTTGTGGCATATGATGATGAGGCGCTTCAGAATCACTTGCCACCGGCGTGGAGAGACTCTTTCTTCCTGGGCATAAGTTGCACGTTACTTAAATATTCTTACCTTTCACCTCAACGAGGGAAAAGTAGCGCTTATACTTCCAGTTTGCGAAAGCTACCTTTGAAGTCGTTGGACCATCGCTGAATGTGCATATGCTTGTGCGTCATAGGTGTGTGTGTGTGTGTGTGTGTGTGTGTGTGTGTGTGTGTGTGTGTGTGTGTGTGTGTGTGTGTGTCTGCGAACCATAGACCGTGAAAAAAAATAGGTGTGAACTCAACCTATCAACTTCAACCTTGTCTCCCACCCACCAATCATCATCAGTTATGTGTACCACCGCACCCACCCCCAACGCGCATGGCTGGTGCGCGCACACACACACACACGTTGCAGGTCCGACTGACAGAGAGCCTGTTCGGATGAAAAGCGCTCCAGTGAGCTCAATTATAGTAACGCGACTAACGCCGCATTTTTTTCCTCAGTAACGCTAACGGCGTTGTAACGGGAGAAACAGTAATTCGTTTGATTACTCGTTACTGAAAAAAATAACTCCGTTAGTAACGCCGTTTATCTGTAACGCCGTTATTCCCATCACTGGTTGTGAATCATCGTAGCTCCTCAACGTGAATGAATCTAATGTTTTGTGGAGTTTGTGTGGCTGTCATTCATTCACCGCACCGGTGTGGAGACTGTACTTCGGAATCACAGATTCCCTTTCGTTCAGTCACTACGACGTACGTTAGTGACTAACGAATGGGGGTTTCGCTTAGAAGCCAATCATCTTCATCGTGTTCAACAGCGCCCAATGGCAGTGCCAATGCCATGGGCATGCGGAATTTGTATGCGTAACTCCGCCCCACCTCGTGGGTATATAAGGAAGTACGCTGCGAACATCGCATTATGTTTCTGCTTTGGAGCCAAGAGGATCTCTTCACTCCTACAAGCCTGATCTGAGTCATCGACAGCTTTCGAGACGAGCAGCTTTCCAGAGGCGTTGGTGTTACGGCGCGTTCCAGTGATCATCATACTGCCTGCCTGCTGATCTGCGCAGTGGTCCGCTAGACAGCTGGTGTGTGGTCCCTGGGCGCTTCGGCGTTCTCTGCGAGGCTTTCCTCTCATAAAAGAGCTTACACGTGACGCGTCCTTTTCAGGATGTCTCGTCCGTGTACTTCTGGGTGTGGTCGGTTGCTTTCCTCCTCTGATGGGCACGAACACTGTCTGGTATGTTTGGGCTTTCAGCATGCTCAGACAGCGTTCGCGGATGAGTCATGTTCTCACTGCGGGAACATGACCATCGCAATGTTGCGGTCAAGACTCCATGACCTTCGTTCTGAAGTGAGAGTCCCCTCTACCACACCCCGATCTACTGAGTCCCAGAGGCCCAGTACTTCGGCTGGTGGTCAGGGTGACTTGACGGTTACGGTGTGGAACAAAGCCCCGACGCTCATGCCTCGGGCCACACCCCCGTCTTGCACATTGCAACCCGCGAGCGTTCAGATGCAGATCGCGGGGCCGGCTCCGGCCCCCCCGCGCATCTCATTTGGCGCTCCGGAGGAGGATGCGATGTCGATCACCGCATCACAAGGTGGGCTCGAGTCCTCTGGAGATGACGACTCGGCTGTGCTGCCGCCCTCGGGCGTGCCAGCATTGCCCGAGTCAGATCCAGAGCTGACAGCCATGTTGTCTCGGGCAGCCGCGAGTTTAGGGATCGAGTGGAACCCTCCACCCTGTCCCGAACGCTCAAGGCTCGATGATTGGTTTTTGGGGGCTCGCGCTGACACCCGTCAGTCCTTGCCCTCAATACCTTTCTTTCCCGAGCTGCATGAGGAACTCACGCGGTCCTGGAAGTCCCCGTTGTCTTCCCGTGACCGTTCACTGACTTCCTCCGCCTTCTCCGTCCTCGATGGGGCGGCAGCTAAAGGGTACACTGGGGTCCCTCCAGTTGAACGTTCTGTTGCGATGCAACTGTGTCCTCAGAGCGCTTCAACCTGGCGTGGTGATCCTAAGCACCCCTCCAAAGCCTGTCGATTCACATCAACCTTGGTGTCGAAATCGCACAGAGCCGCGGGGCAGGCTGCCGCTTCGCTGCATGCCATGGCGATCCTCCAGGTCTACCAGGCCAGGATCCTCAAGGACATGCACGAGGGTGGAGTTGATCCGGGGCTCTTAAATGAGCTGCGTGCCGCCACCGACCTCGCTCTCCGGGCGACGAAGGTGACCGCACGCTCCCTGGGTCAAGTGATGTCCACAAATGTGGTCCAGGAGCGTCACCTGTGGCTGAACCTGGCCGATATGCGGGACACCGAGCGAACCCGGTTCCTCGATGCCCCCATATCCCAGGCCGGCCTCTTCGGCGGGGCGGTTGAGGACTTTGCCCAACAGTTCTCAATCGCCCAGAAGCAGACTGAGGCTATCAAGCACGTACTGCCCCGGCGGCCAGCTGCTGCCTCCACCCCGCCGCCGGCACAGTCAACTCAGTCTGCTCCACGCCGAGGACGCCCTCCTAAGGCTCCCGCCCCTCCCACCCGGTCCAAGCAGCAGCCTTCACCCGGGCCGGGTCGCGGAGGAAGCCGTAGGAAGGCGTCCAAGTCCCCTCAGGCCGCCCCGCGCCCCGCTAAACGCCAGGCCAAGCGGCGCTCCTGAGACGGACGGCTCAGGGATGGGAAATTCTTTCGAGGAGATGGTAGCAGGACCACTCCTCCCCCCGGTGGAGGGCCGGGGGAGAATCCTTTGTTCAGCTGCTGGCCCCCGGGTCAGCAGCACCCTATGTTGGTCAAAGAAAGAATTAACTCTCCCATCCCTGAGCCCACAGAGTCCGGTGATGACGGTGCGCGCCACCCACGGGTCCCGCCACTCGCATCCCACTCTGTCGCCAGCCTCCTGGCAGAGCAGACCCCAGTGGAACGCTGGTCCTTCCCTGGTCTCCTCTGTCAGGATGCAGCTGTCAACCGTGCCCCCGCACCGGGACGCCCCACAGCCTCCCATGTCCGGGCCGGTGACGCTGCATCGCTGCAAGCCCACACCGGGTACGTCTGTACACCGTATGACCCCGCTGGTGCAGTTTCTGGATGTCTGGCTTCAGCTTCCAGGGCTGTCCCGCTGGGTCGAGCGGACCGTCAGGCGCGGCTACGCGATTCAGTTCGCGCAGGTTCCTCCCTGCTTCCGGGGAGTCCGTTCCACCATGATCGGGGCCAACGCCCCCGTCATGCGAGCGGAGATTGCCACCCTACTGGCGAAGGGTGCGATCGAACCTGTCCCTCCAGCCGAGATGAATTACGGGTTTTACAGCCCGTACTTCATTGTACCAAAAAGACCGGTGGGCTACGGCCAATCCTGGACCTGCGCGTCTTGAACCGTTACCTTCACCGGTTTCCGTTCAAGATGTTGACAGCGAAACGCCTTTTCGAATGCGTTCGTCCACACGATTGGTTTGCAGCGATCGACCTGAAGGACGCCTACTTCCATGTCTCCATTTTGCCTCGACACAGACCGTTCCTACGGTTTGCTTTCGAGGGGCGGGCATATCAGTACGCAGTTCTACCATTCGGGCTATCTCTGTCCCCTCGCGTCTTTACGAAGATTGCCGAGGCAGCCCTTGCGCCCCTTCGGCAGCACGGGGTCCGCATCCTGAACTACCTCGACGACTGGCTCATACTGGGTCCCTCTCGAGAGCAGGTTTGCGGACACAGAGATCTGGTGCTCCATCACCTAGCCCGTCTGGGCCTTCGGGTCAACTGGGAGAAGAGCAAACTTTGCCCCGCGCAGAGGATCTCTTTTCTCGGTATGGATATCGACTCGGTCGCCATGTGCGCGCAGCTTTCGAGCGAGCGCGCGCAGTCTCTGCTGACTTCCCTTCGACAACTCGAGGGCAAGAGTGCGGTTCCACTGAAACACTTTCAGAGGCTCCTGGGGCATATGGCATCTGCAGCCGCGGTAACGCCGCTCGGATTGCTTCATATGAGACCGCTTCAGCACTGGCTACGCGATCGAGTCCCGAGATGGGCATGGCGGTCTGGCACGCTCCGGGTCCCAGTGACCCGGGCCTGCTTACAGACACTCACCCCGTGGTCGAACCTCAAGTTTCTACGGACCGGCGTGTCCTTAGAACGAGCTTCCCGGCATGTTGTTGTGACAACAGATGCATCATCCACGGGCTGGGGTGCCATGTGCAATGGACAAGCAGCCGCGGGCTCCTGGACAGGACCCCAGCGCCTTCTGCATGTCAATTGCCTCGAGTTACTGGCTGTACGGTTCGCCCTGCACCGCTTCCGAGCGTTGCTGAAGGGTCAACATGTGCTAGTCAGGACAGACAACACGGCCGTAGTAGCGTACATCAACCACCAGGGCGGTCTACGCTCCCACCGTATGTCTCAACTCGCCCGCCATCTCGTTTTGTGGAGTCAGAAGCGCCTGAGGTCCCTTCGTGCTGTCCACATCCCTGGAGACCTGAACTGTGCAGCCGACGAGCTGTCACGGTTTCAGCCTCTCCCCGGAGAGTGGAGACTCCACCCCCAGACGATCCAGCTGATATGGGAACGGTTCGGCGACGCACAGGTAGATCTGTTTGCCTCCCAGGACTCTTCCCATTGCTCCCTGTATTATTCCCTGACCGAGGGCACCCTCGGCACGGATGCACTGGCGCACAGCTGGCCGTCCGGGCTACGCAAGTATGCGTTTCCCCCAGTGAGCCTTCTTGCACGGGTACTGTGCAAGATCAGGGAGGACAAGGAGCAGGTCGTCTTGGTCGCCCCGCTTTGGCACGGCCAGACCTGGTTCCCAGAACTCTTACTCCTTGCGACAGCCCCTCCCTGGCCTATCCCTCTGAGACCAGACCTCCTGACTCAGAGACGGGGCACCTTTTGGCACCCGCGTCCAGCGTTCTGGAAGCTCCACGTGTGGCTTCTGGACGGGACACGGCAGGTTTGAGTAGCCTTCCACCTGCGGTGGTCGCTACCATCACTTCCGCTAGAGCTGAGTCTACACGACGTCTCTACGCGTTGAAGTGGAACCTCTTCGTCACATGGTGCTCTTCCCGCCAAGAAGACCCCTGGAAATGCCCGATCGGGTCCGTGCTATCGTTTCTCCAGGAGGGGGTGGAGCGAAGGCTGTCTCCCTCCACCCTGAAAGTGTACGTGGCCACAATATCTGCCTACCACGATCTCCTGGGAGACAAAAAGGTAAGTCAGCACGACCTGATCATCAGGTTCCTGAGGGGGGCGAGGAGACTGAATCCTCCTCGCTCTCCTCTCGTTCCCTCTTGGGACCTCTCAGTAGTCTTAAGTGCTCTGCAGAGGCCTCCCTTTGAGCCTTTGCGGTCGGCCGAGATTAAGTTCTTGTCTATGAAGACGGCTCTGCTGACCGCATTGGCCTCGCTTAAGAGGGTCGGGGACCTGCAAGCATTTTCGGTTGACGAAGCGTGCCTTGAGTTCGGGCCGGCTAACTCTCACGTGATCCTGAGACCCCGGCCCGGATATGTGCCCAAGGTTCCTACCACTCCGTTCCGAGATCAGGTGGTGAACCTGCAAGCGCTGCCTTTGGAGGAGGCAGACCCAGCCTTGGCATTGCTCTGTCCAGTACGCGCTCTCCGCGCCTACGTAGACATGACGCAGTGTTTCAGGACCTCAGACCAGCTCTTTGTCTGTTATGTACCCTAGAGATCTTCCATATGCAACCCTCAGCGGGTCATATGTGTATTCTCTAAGTCCTCCCTACGGTAGGCACCTTGGCATTCCCTCACTGGGATATGCTTCCCAGTGTACCTTGGTAATCCTGTGATAAGTGGGAGTCCTAGGGCCTTAAGTGGCGGGATCTCACACTTACGCAGGGCACTGGATGACAGCTGAGTGGCGTTGTTGAATAGGATCCCCCATTCGTTAGTCACTAACGTACGTCGTAGTGACTGAACGAAAGGGAACGTCTCGGTTACGTATGTAACCCTCGTTCCCTGAGGAGGGAACGGAGACGTACGTTTCCTTAGCCACGTCAGCTGTGCTGCCTGGAACGCGAGGAGTTCAGTCTTGGCTCCTGCAGCAGTAACATAATGCGATGTTCGCAGCGTACTTCCTTATATACCCACGAGGTGGGGCGGAGTTACGCATGCAAATTCCGCATGCCCATGGCATTGGCACTGCCATTGGGCGCTGTTGAACACGATGAAGATGATTGGCTTCTAAGCGAAACCCCCATTCGTTAGTCACTAACGTACGTCTCCGTTCCCTCCTCAGGGAACGAGGGTTACATAGGTAACCGAGACGTTCTACGTCTTGGAAGTATGACGAAAATAAGAATTTTTATCGGAAAATGTCATCTGAACAAGTAAGTAACATGTCTGCCACTTTTGTTTTCACCAACTGAGAAAAAAAAAAGCAAATTGCACTACCAACGGTGATTAAATCATATTTTTACATCTCACACCCCTAGAAGTATCGCATGCGCATGTGAGGATGCTGCAGGTGGCGGATCATTTATAGCTTTTTCTCACAGCATCTAGAATAATTAAACGTATCATTTTTATGGCGGATTGTAATCGAGAAAGGTCCAAACGACATTCATCATTGACAACTGGAGATTCACATGTAGTCAAAAGCAAAAGATTAGATTGTACAGAAATTGAAATCTACAGGTAACGCTAATGCACACTAAATACTCCTAGTCATGCAATGCTGATGTTGTTAACATTAACAATTTGAGAACAAAGTATAACAATAATAATAATTTGCATGGTTTGTGATATGAACTAAGTAATCGTTAGATTTAATCACCGTTGGTAGCATGATCTGTTTTGTTTTTTCTCAGTTGGTCAAAACAAAAGTGGCAGACATGTTACTTGTTCAGATGACATTTTCCGGTGAAAATTCTTATTTTGGTCATGTTTGGAATCTGTGATTCCGGAGTACAGTCTCCACACCGGTGCGGTGAATGAATGACAGCCAAACAAACTCCTCAAAACATTAGATTCATCCACGTTGAGGAGCCACGCCGATTCACAACCCAAGTAAAATGATAATTCCACAACTGCAATTGCAGGTTTCAAACAGAGATGGCGACAAAGATGCAAAACTTACGGACTGCAGCTTTAAGTTTTAGTTTGTTATTCAACCTAGCATATGACTTAAGAAGACTTGGAATATAACATAAGTTGAATAAACCTCTTGTGAGTTGGTGAGAATAGTTAGTTAATAGTGAGAATTGGACCCTAATCTAAAGTGTGACCTGATTTTTCACTGATAATCTTAACATTATGACTAATTATGCTTTTTTTATTTAGTCTCAGTATAGGGTACACTTTTGTCAACTGAGAAATTTTGAGTAAACTAACTAATACGGTCAAAACAAATAACATAACCATCAAAATTGTGCTGTACAGTATCATGAAGTATCTACAATGCTGTTTTCAGACTAACTTTGTTAAACCTTTAGACTTTAACTGTATTGCATGATATAACTTCTGTAAATGTCCCCTCCAGTGAGCTGTTAACCACTGTGAACATTTATTTCATTTATTATTAACTTAAAATCTTGTGAAAATCTAGCGCATAATGGACTACTTATATACTATTTATACTTATATACTATACTTTTGAGGTGTTTTTGAAGCTTGAAAGTTTCAGTCCCCATATATTGGAATTGCATGATAAAAGAAACACCAGCGCCAGTCTTTAAAGTCACCATGAAATCAAAAGTGACAATTGATCAATATTGCTATATTTATAATAAATTATTTATCTGTGCACATCATAATTTCTTTCAATAATTAATGTGCTGTAGTCTTTAATTAAAATAACTTCCCCTCCCTCTTGAAACAACATCTCGTTTTCTGTTTACCGCTGTGAGGGCGGAACAACCTGTCAATCACATTAACCACATAAACAAATGCACACACAGCTCGGTTAATTGCAAAATGTTTAACATAAAATATCTTATCTTCAATATAACATGCTGTCAAATATAGAAATGTCAAGAAAATGTGCATGCGACATTCTATTGTACTTGACTAAACACTTGTTGATCGTCTTGATGTAGGTTCAATAGGTTTATGACTGTATGAACTCCACAATTTCTGTCTGAATATATTAAATGCATATCCCAAAATATATTTGGATGTTTACACGTTTAATAAACATGTGTTTATTAATTGCCAACCACAACCATCCAATCAATTCCCAATGGGAAAAAAAAGTCCCACCCTACATTCTTTCCTGTCCAAGAAGCCATATCACTCTACATCACAATAGGGAAGAAAAATCGCAACATCCATTTCACTTTGAACAAACAAAGTGAGTCAGTGAGTGAGTGATTGAGTGAATGAATGAAGTGCCGTTGGCCAAGTAAGGTGACCCATACTTGGAATTTGTGCTCTATTTGTAACCTATCCAAGTGCACACACACAGTAGTGAACACACACACACACACACACACACAGAGCAGTGGGCAGCCATATTGCTGTGGCACATCCAGGGAGCAGTAGGGGGTTCGGTGCCTTCCTCAAGGATCTCACCTCAGTCGGGGTATTGAGGGTGGAGGAGAACGCTGGTTATTCACTCCCTCACCAACAATTCCTGCCGGACCTAAGACTCGATACCACGACCTTCAGGTTACAAGTCCGAATCTCTAACCATTAGGCCACGACTGCCCACATTCACCACATTCACCACATTCACCACATTCACCACATTCACCACATTCACCACATTCACCACATTCAACACATTCAACACATTCAAGATTAGAAGAACTTGTGAGAGAGTAAATGATTTTTCATTTTTTGATGAACCATCTCTTTAATATATTCTCTTCTGGCTTAACACTTGGGAAACTGTCCCATATTGCTTCCAAGTGACTTATTTTTGATAGTAAAAGCTAATTTCTTTGTCACCGTTTCCTAAAGGTGCTTTCGGAGCTTACATTGTCACTCCGCTGGTGTATGTGTGGCGCTGTCCAGCTATCTGGGTTCAGTCAGACTGTTTGTGCATTGGGGATTATATCATCTGATCCCAAGAAATGAGTAAGAACTGAACCTCCCTAAAGGGTCTCCGCTGATCCTTTAGTAATCGTGTGGAGGCCTAGAGCTGCGCAGAGGTGCCCAAACTCATGGCGCTGGAGAGGATGTGTGAGGTATGATTGTCATCCTGTGGGTTTACAAGCTCTGACGGAGATCCATCTCATGCATTACATCTCCTCATAATAGCACATCTCCCTCAAGACAGACAAATTGTCGGTTTTTCCTCTCCCTCTCCCCCTTTCTCCGTCTCCTTTAATGTTTTTTCTCTGCCATAAAGCTATTATGTCATTTTGTAAATCTGATTGCTTGGTAATCTCTCATGTCCTAGCAACAGGCGTTCCCAGAGGAGCTTTGGTCGTTTGTCGTGCTCTCCGAGAGGTGAGGAGAGAGTGTGTGTGTGTGTGTGTGTGTGTGTGTGTGTGTGCAGATTGCGAGCGTGTACCTGTCTTTGTGCGCGTCTGTCTGTGGTCTCGTAATGACTGGAGCCCTGCCGAGATCACATACCTCTGAGAGAAGATGTTGATCAAATGCCAAACGCTGCTTATTTATAGAGCGCACATTAACCCTGACCGCCAGACAGCTGCAGGGATCATACAGCTGGAATATGTCTTGAAGCACTGATCCAGGGTCAACCTCTGCTTTTCTGGCTTTGTGCTCCAGTGTTATGAGGAGACATGTCACACCGCCCGCAGATCCGGAGCAATAACGCTGTCTCTTTCTGTCCATCTGTTTGCTGGATTCTCTTCCTTCATCCCTTTCTCATCTCATCTTCTTATTGCCCTGGCTGCGAACTCTTTATCCCTCATTTCTCCGTGCATCTTTCCTACTGTTTTCTCATTACCTCTCACTGTCTCTCAAATATCATCGCACATACATAAACACAAAGGGTACACGCATAATGCACCCAAACAATGCGACAACTAGATGACACTCGTTAGATGGTTACCATGGAAACCTCAGAAACACCTGAAGTGCTCTCTCATTTTTTATGCATCTCACAGTCTGATATACATATACAAGGTATAATGATTTTTGGGCCGGCTGAAATCTATGAAAAAAAGCAGGGTTGGGCAAAAGTCAGAGGATAAGAACTGTCTCGCTTTCAGTTTAAAAGTTTGAATTCAGTTCATGAGAATTTGAATTCTATTGGCCACACCCACAGAAAGATGAATTTGAATGACAGGAAGAGGAATTTAAGATATTCAACACACCAAAGAGGAATTTCATAAAAAATTTATTGAATTATGACTTATGCCTATTTTTCTCCACTTATTAGATGTTTTTGTAAACTAAGCACAATACTGTAAGAATTATTTTGCCATACAATACCACAAAATGTTGTTTTCAAACTTTATTAAACCTATAGAATTTAATTCTATAAATGTATAATTTAATAATAATTAATAATAATTTAATTTAATTATAAAATTATAGTTTATAATTTATTCTATAAATAAATTATGACATGCAAATCTGTGTAGTGGTTTATATTTTTTACAATAATAAAATGTGATATTTAAAAAAAAATGTATGTATATTGTATCATTTACTCCATCTCACTTACTGGTAAACCCAACTAAGTAGGCTAAACTCAAAATATTTGAGGTAATCAGTTACATCAACATTTGTAAAATTTTAGTATAGTTTTAGTAAGCAGAATTGGCCAATTTTTATTTTGTAGTCATATATACATTACTCTGAATTTGAAACATTTGAATAAGCTAATTCATACATTTAATAAATGTAATACATTTAACTTAAAATTATCAAGTAATCTCAATTAAAATATTTTTAATTGTGGTAACTTGACTAGCTTTTACTACCTAATTCAATAAATGCTAACTTGCTAATTGCTAACACAATGCTTTGATACCCATAGCATAGCACAGCAATTGCTGTTTGAGTACAGCAGTATAGAACATGTAACATCTGTTCTCAAACTAAGCTCATGCTCCACTTATCACCATGATGGTAACCCCCAAAAAATGCCACATAACAGAAACTCTTCTAAATTAGCATAGCGAAACATTAAACACTGTTAAATATCCAACATTAATCTTGCACAAAAAAAACATTATATAACACTTAATTTTAGCATTTACTCTCCCTTTCGAGTGTCATGGCAAAGCATGCTGGTGAAATAGATATCCAGCCCAGTTTCAGTTATATTTCAGTTTGTCTAAATTAAAAGAAACAAGTTCAGATAAAACTAAAAACAATTAACCAATTCAGATTACTTAAAATGTGTCAGTTTTGAGAACTCAAAAGAAAAATGCTCTAAATACTCATAAAAGTTCATTTGATTTAACTAATTTGTTTAATGTAAGTTTACCCAAACCAGTTAAAGCTGCGAACTATGTAAGTATTGCCTCTGTGTTGCCATCTCTATTTGTAACCTGCAATTGCTGTTATCATCTGTACATCAGTTGTGCGTTGGTGCGGCTCCTCAGCGCGGATGAATCTAATGTTTTTAGGAGTATGTGCGGCTTTGCTGTAAGTCACCGCACCAGTGTGGATACTGTACTTCAGAATCACAGATTCTACGTCTTGGAGTAAAACCTATATGAATTTTCACCAGAAAATGTAAGTAACATGTCTGCCACTTTTGGGAACAAAACATTACAACAAATCATGCTACCAACGGTGATTAAATCTAACAATCGCTCGAATAACATCAAACCGTGCAAATTATTATTATTGTTAAACTTTGTTCTCAAATTGTTAATGTTAACAGCATCAGCATTGCACGACTACGTGTATTTAGTGTTTATTAGCGTTAGCGTGAATCACAAGTTGTCACTGATGATGTCATTTGGGCCTTTCTGGATTAGATACGCCATCAAAATGATACGTTTATTTACTCTTGCTGCTGTGAGAAAAGGCTATGATCCGCTGAAGAACATGTGGTATACATGCTCCTCACGTCCGTTACTACTAGCCGGACTCTTTAAAGATGTGACGTAATGAGGCAAAGACATGCTTGAATTATCTTGCGGAAATTCACCATACCACTTTTTACACACATTATTACAAGCTTACCGTTGTGAATGGGGCTAGGGTATGGAGAGTTTTGAATACGGCTTGTTGTGTGGTCAAAAATTTATTTTGGATAATTTTTAAACTTTCTTCTGTGGAATATAAAAGAAGACATTTTTAAGAACAGTTTTGACAACCACTGACTTCCATTGGATGGGAAAAAAACTCTGAATCTTCTTTTATGTTCAACAGAAGAAAGTAAGTCATAAAGGTTTGGAACAGCATGAGGATAAGTAAATGATGACAGAATTTTAATTTAGGGGTGAACTATGCCTTTAATTCAGTTCTAAATGGTGCACAAACCCGGTCATGTCGGTCATGTTGAAAGAGGTATTGTACTGCTTGTCCTCAGCTCTCCCTCTGAGAAGCACGTGTCCCACCCCGTAGCCCCTGCTCCCCATCAGAAAGAAATATAGATGGATCTCTCTTCTCATATCAGTTAATACTGTTATTAGAAATGAAATCTCATTTATTCTTGCTCTGTTGATGTTCCTCAGCCAGCGCATGTTTGCACAGTTGTAACATCTTGCTGTTTCGTTCTCATTTGTTCAGTAGAGATTCACAGAGGGGTTCACGTTTTCTCCATAGATGATTTCCTCTGCCTGTGTGTGTGTTTGCGGGGATGTTGATACTGCTGTTGCTAACAGTGATTTATGTTGTAAGGAAATGTAATAACTTTCTTATTAGATTATGTTAAATTCATTCTGCTCAAGGCAACTCTGGCTCAACTCTAGCTGTTTCAATGTCAGACGCTGTGCTGTCTGATGGTGCACTTGACAGATTAGAACCAATCACGTGTCTTTACTGCAGGAGGGATGTTTTTGACATTAACATATTATACATTAGATATCAAGGCCAAACATTGCTCTTGCCAGAAACCTCAGAGAAGAGACTTTTATATAAATATGTTTTCATTGCTGTTATATATTTATAATTAAATAACACAATTCAGAATTAGCCAGTGACACTCAATCATTTTTGAGAGTGTTGACATACTATCAATCTACATTTTGACCTTTGGCACAACAAAACAGATACAAAAGAAAACAGGTAGTAACATAACCAAGAGTCAATAGTAATATAAAAATGGACGTTTCAAACTGACTCTGAAAAATAGTACTGCCACAGGAGAAACTAAATCTGCAAACAAAAAAGGTGTTTTATTTTCAGTCACTGTGTTATTCTGTTCTTACTAAAGTGTGCAGCTCACGTATGAGACATGAAAGATGGATTGTGCAGCAAACTAATTTCTGAATTTTGCCAGATTTAGCGGAACAAATGTTAAAAAGATTTTACACGCTAAGAGAATTACCTACACCTTTGAATAAAGATGGGTTACAAGAACCTATACATCAAAAATCTAAAAGTTTCATATAAACTTTAAATCTTAAAAATAGAGGTTGATTCAGCTCAGATCCTTAAATTATTCCTGTGACCTGTAGCGTCTGAAAGCAAACACGAGATTGGTTTGTGCCAGGTTATACTCTGAATATTTCTAAAGAGCATTTTTCCACTAAGTGCAGTGGGCTATACATAATAAAAATATATTAAGAAAGCTAACTTTCTTTAAAAGGAAATGTTTTTTTTCAAACTCATTAATGTCATCTCTCCACTGATATAAAAACCTTTTGGGATTAAAATGATTTTTTACTTTTACATACTTTACTTTTTATTATTATTTTATTATTATTGATTTATTATTTATTCTGCAAGAATGAATTCAATTGATCAAAAGTAAATATTATGTTTCAAAATATTTTTATTTTAAATAAATGCTGTTCTTTACAACTTCATCAAAGAATTAAAAAAATGCATCACAGTTTTTCACCAAAACATTAAGCAGCACAACTACACTCACCTAAAGGATTATTAGGAACACCATACTAATACTGTGTTTGACCCCCTTTTGCCTTCAGAACTGCCTTAATTCTACAGTATGTGGCATTGATTCAACAAGGTGCTGAAAGCATTCTTTAGAAATGTTGACCCATATTGATAGGATAGCATCTTGCAGTTGATGGAGATTTGTGGGATGCACATCCAGGGCACGAAGCTCCCGTTCCACCACATCCCAAAGATGCTCTATTGGGTTGAGATCTGGTGGGGGCCATTTTAGTTCAGTGAACTCATTGGCATGTTCAAGAAACCAATTTGAAATGATTCAAGCTTTGTGACATGGTGCATTATCCTGCTGGAAGTAGCCATCAGAGGATGGGTACATGGTGGTCATAAAGGGATGGACATGGTCAGAAACAATGCTCAGGTAGGCCGTGGCATTTAAACAATGCCCAATTGGCACTAAGGGGCCTAAAGTGTGCCAAGAAAACATCCACCACACCATTACACCACCACCACCAGCCTGCACAGTGGTAACAAGGCATGATGGATCCATGTTCTCATTCTGTTTACGCCAAATTCTGACTCTACCATCCGAATGTCTCAACAGAAATCGAGACTCATCAGACCAGGCAACATTTTTCCAGTCTTCAACTGTCCAATTTTGGTGAGCTTGTGCAAATTGTAGCCTCTTTTTCCTATTTGTAGTGGAGATGAGTGGTACCCGGTGGGGTCTTCTGCTGTTGTAGCCCATCCGCCTCAAGGTTGTGCGTGTTGTGGCTTCACAAATGCTTTGCTGCATACCTCGGTTGTAACGAGTGGTTATTTCAGTCAAAGTTGCTCTTCTATCAGCTTGAATCAGTCTGCCCATTCTCCTCTGATCTCTAGCATCAACAAGGCATTTTCGCCCACAGGACTGCCGCATACTGGATGTTTTTCCCTTTTCACACCATTCTTTGTAAACCCTAGAAATGGTTGTGTGTGAAAATCCCAGTAACTGAGCAGATTGTGAATTCTCAGACCGGCCCGTCTGGCACCAACAACCATGCCACGCTCAAAATTGCTTAAATCACCTTTCTTTCGCATTCTGACATTCAGTTTAGAGTTCAGGAGATTGTCTTGACCAGGACCACACCCCTAAATGCATTTAAACAACTGCCATGTGATTGGTTGATTAGATAATTGCATTAATGAGAAATTGAACAGGTGTTCCTAATAAGCCTTTAGGTGAGTGTATTTCCAAATGATAATAATAAGAAATCTTCCTCGCTTGTCTCGCTTGCGCTTGTCCATGCGGCCAGCATCAAGATAAAAAAAAGACACAAAAGTATCACAGAGTGGCAACCCATTCTCTCTCCCAAGGCGTCAAAATCCGAAGCATGGTCAAGTGCCTACCGCGTCACAATGAAGACGCTAAAGGCACCCCAGGCGTCACTATATCGACGCGCAGAGTACTCCATTCATTTCAGTTGTTTACCCAATGTGTCAGATCAAGACACATTTAATTCTTTGCATTTGTAAAAGCAGATATTATTTCTTACCCAATAAAATTTCATCATGCCGATAATGTTCCCATGCCCAACTGTGTATGACGCCAAAGGTTTCTCATTTAAATGAATGGAACACCCAGCACGTAGAAAATTGACGCCTATGGTTACCTTTAGCGTCTTCATTGTGACGCGGAAGGCTCTTGACCATGCTTCGGATTTTGACACCTTGGGAGTGAGAACTGGTTGAGAGTGGTCCGATGCAACACTTGAGGTATATTCCAAGTGTATCCAATAGGGTTCTGGATACAATCGGGTTTCGGTTTGGCAAACAAACCGAAATTTTATGTATTATTTAACGAAAATCCTGACCTTGGCCGTCGGGCTTCTGTGCCCTGCTGCACGCTCACATGATTCGATTAGCTCTGCAGTTTACTCCTATTCGCCCAGAAAAAGCACAATGGTTTTTTTTTTTATATTTCCTTTTGTGGTCTGAAAAATAAAGAAGGGCATATGACATAACACTAGGTTGAGTAAACAATGACTTTATTTTCATTTTAGGGTGAACTAACCTGATAAATACAATTTAGATTTTTATGATTATCTATTTAGCCCTAAAGTATAAAAATAGTGATATCTGAAAACTGAAATCAACTGCAATTGCAGCATAATTTTTACATTTCGTTCCCTGTGTAGCACTGCAGATGGCATGCCATCAACTCAGAAATTCTACACATGAATTTCCTCTAAAGCACTCATCCCTTCATCAGTCTCTGGGTTTGTTTGGCGTTTGGCCCATTAAAGAGCTCAGAGCAAACACAGAGCATCTCTGTTCTCAGTGTTGCAATAATCACTGACTCCTCTGAACTTCCAAACTTCAAACCTCTCAGTGTCATACTCATTTCTATTCATAATAGAGCTCTTGATCTACAAAAGAACCTGTCTGACTTTATCACTGCAGAAGAACTGATATAGATCCAGTGTTAATGAAAAGCATAATGCACATTCAAATGGCTCTATGGGTCGTCAGCAGCTGATCCAGATGTGCATTTAATTGAACAGCACCAAAACCAAGAGATGTTCAGTAAAAAGAAAAAAAGAAGAAAAAACATGTTCTACTAGCTCGCCCATCCGACATGCAAAACACATTGATTGCATTCACATAATCATCATACCATAAAAATGACCTTGGGTTCAGTCGGAAGAATAAGCAGTCCACAAACGTCATCTTTCCCCCAGACAATCTTTTTGTTTTCTTTTTCAAGCAAAACATTAGCACAAGGACAAGTTTGGATTCGCATGGAACCATTTCAATTTCATGTGTAAATGAGGCTGTCTGAATGTGACAATTGGTCGCCCAGACGACGGTGTCAATCGTGAACAAAGCCCTGAGATGTGTATCGTACAGTCTGACACAAAAGAGCATTGATGTGCAATAGTCTGCCTTGGCTTTTTACCCGCGATCTCACTGAGGTCATATCGTACAATCTGACAAGCGACAATCAGAAAAAGAAGGGGGAAACACAGTGTGCAGCAGGCATTAACCGAGATCTTTTTTCTTTTTCTGTGAAGTATATGATCTCCAGAGGGAGCTGGTAGGGTTTTGAGGATGTTTATTTCAGACGGATGTTTATTTGAGAGTTAAGAACATGCTAATGATAGGGTATAAGCTAAAAACAGCACAGATCTAGTCTGCTTTCCTTTAATATGTCCCTCTCTTTCTTCTCGGGAAAACGGGAGGAGTACTTTGCTAATACCTCTGACCTATTGTATATTTACCTCTGAGCATCTTTAGATACTCATCTTTAAAATGAGGCTTGTGCACAGACAAAAGCTGAAAATGAAATGTGTCCTGATAGACGGACTGATACATGTGAGTATTATCGCAGCCTGACAGAGCCCAGCACATGCAACACTTCATATTAACTAGCAGCAGGCCCATGGGAGAAGATAGGTTCAGGAAATGGCACAGGCTGGAATTGTATTGCCCTCATGCTGAACACAAAGATAACTGTGTCTCATCCTATTTCCACTTCAAATATAGTTCTGTCTAGCAAGGCTGTTAACATTAACATGAGTGGGAATCACCACGTTCAGTCACCGCATTGTATTTCAGACTTGACGTTTCATTCTGCTGTTTAGCATAAATACATACAGAGACGCCATGAGATTTATGCGTCATAATTGGTGACACACCAAAATGTCAGCTATGTTTAATTTAGAAAAATATTACATTTGTACGCAACCTGTTGGTGATTCACCTAAATTCAAACTTATTTTCAGAATTGGAGCATCACTAGTCATGTCAAAACAACAAATTCATACACATTCTAATTCATGCATGCTGTGTAAACATCTGCTGAACGCCATTCTAACATCAACTGGGAGTGCCGTAGTGACGTATTGCACATGAGCACATGCTCTAAAAATAACATCTTCCAGATGAAAACACACATCAGATAGATGTCTCAGTGATGTATGAGTGCTATCAGGGCTGTTGACAGTCGTAACAGAGGTCTTGCGAGACACTGGGTATGTCTCAGTCAGCTCCCTAGTTCAGTGGTAAGTGCACTGCCTCGGGAGTCGGCCATTTCTAGGGTCAAAAAGCTCTCCAGAAATTCCCAGAATGCACCATAAAAAAAGCCAGTGAGTATCAGCTGCTCCCTGTATTCACTAACTGTAAATGTCGTCATGCCCTCTTAAGTCTCTCAAGTGCCCCAGAGGACAGGCTCAAGAGTGAACGCATGGAGACTAAGCCTTATTTTCTGTCATTAAAAGTTATTCCGTTTTTAATGATCCTTCCTAATGTGCATAAAAGGGGAACAATCCTGCAAGCTTTTAATTATATTTCATGCACATAAATATATGACATTATATTACATTATGTTATTATAATTAAATTGTAAACAGCTTGTGTGTTGCTTATAATTAGATCTGTCTACGGTCTGAATTGCATTATCCCATGACACATTTATGTATGTTTAAAATATAATTAATAATATAATTAATGTAATGTATAATATAATCTGATATAATAACACTTACATTGTAGTATAGCGTGTAAGCGCTAGTTCTGCCTCTAGCATTCTCTGTTTTGAGTGGGTCTGACAATAATCTCTGTATGGCGGCTGATTTATTTATTTTATTTTTTTACTTTTTTTACCATTACTGAAATGGACAGCTTAAGGTTTGAGTAATCTGCAAGTTAGCATACACTGCTCGCAACTGAGCCAAACGGTTTCCCAGATTTGATTTTGAGACAAAAGACATGGATTCTAAAGGGGTCAAATGGGGTAAAACTCTTAAGTCTTACGCAAAATCCACTCTAGCGTGTTCTGGTAATAGCTTAAAAGAGACAAGAAGTGAAATTTAGCTGAATTTTATCTTTTACTTAATAGCAGCTGGTGCGAATATTCACAGAACTGTTGATATGATGTGTACGTAGAACCAGAGGAAAAAGTTTGTGTTCATCTTTCATCAGAAAAAATTAAATCAGTTATGCTGAAGCGATTTCTCTGGAGTTTAGTCAGAGGCAAACTGCCATAAATCACATACCTTGTGAACCTCTTCGTTTTGCCCCAGTCTTTTTCTGAGGATGTATTTGAAATCAGCTTGTGCTTGCACTTCTATTACAAGAAGAAGAGTGTGTTTATGTGTGCAGTGCTGTAATGTGGGATAAATCCAGTGTAAATTATGTAACAGTGCTTGGGGATCAGTATATGTGTGGGATGAACACTTTCTGGATTTAAGGAATATTGCAGGATAAATACAAGTTAAAGGGATAGTTCACTCAAAAAATGGAAATTCTGTCGTCATTTACTCACCCTCAAGTTGTTCCAAACCTGTATGAGTTTCTTTGTTCTGCTGAAAATATATTTTGAAGAATGTCGATAACCAAACAGTTGATGGTCCCCATTGACTTCCGACATTCTTCAAAATATATTTTGTGTTCAGCAGAACAAAGAAATTGATACAGGTTTGGAACAACTTGAGGGTGAGTAAATGATGACAGAATTTTCATTTTTGGGTGAACTATCCCTTTAAGCTCTATAATTCAATCTATAACATCATTTTGACTAACTCAGTCCATAAAAAAGCAAAAATTCTTCTTTATCGTAATTGCACTTAAAACAGAAGCCTATGTGGCGATTAAACTAGACCACCAAAAGAATTGCGTATTATATATTTTCTAGAAGTATCTTATGCTTGCCAAGACAACTTTTATTTGATCAAAAATACACTAAAAGTAATTTTGTGAAATATTATTATTTAAAATACCAAATCAGCATATAAGAATGATTTCTGCAGGAGACTAAAGACTGGAGTAATGGCTGCTGAAAATTCAGCTTTTGCCATCACATATATAAATTGTATTTTAAAATATTATAAAAATAGAAAACAGTTTTTTAAAACGTAATATTACATCAATAAATGCAGCCTTCTTTCAAAAACACATAAAATTATAGTAATACAAAAAATTATAGTAATTATACCAAACTTTTGACCATCTTTATACACACTCTACATGGATTACAAATACTGATGACTCATCCTGCACTACTTTCCAATCAAAAGCTCTCTAAAATGATAATGTCCCTCATACCACCTGCAACTGACTAGAAAATGATGGTTAATGGCTGTGATGTAACTAAAGCCTAAAAAAGGCCCTGTGTCCCAATTCACATGCTATCCGCCCTAAATAGTATCCAAGAATAGAATTACTGTGTCCCAAATGATAGTTGAAATGAGTATCCCAAAGATACTCAGATGGTCTTCTATTTCTGATGGAGTTTCAAAATGCAGATCCATGCACACTCTAATGGCTAATATGGCTAAATTCCCACAACCCATTGTGCTTTGAAGGAGGATTTGGTTCAGAACTACAAACACGAGATGCAATTATGACATGCTCTCTCTCACTCAAAATGTTACATAAGTTAACATAATCCCTACTTGGCGAATTGTAAAGCAGCATGGACCTAAAAAAGTAACCACACCTCAAAAGAACAAGTTCTAAAAGTAATTTTCATTCACAGGATAAAACCTCACTGTCTTGGTTTTCTTGTCTTGGTTTTCTGTTTCATCTAAAACTCTATCCAGGTAAGTGCCACTCTCACATTGTGCTAACAGCAGTGGTTTCATTCAGCACAGGAAGCAACCCTTCTCTCTTAACAGAGAAAAATGTTTAAACCCGTCATTTCCAGAGCCCAACCTGAGAGCAGAAAGATCCTTGAAAGTGTGGGGTTTTTTCACATAATCTTCTGTGCTGAATCATCCTCTGGCCAGAGACTCATACTTGAGGCTTGAACTAAACAGATGCCTGTAAAATGAATCCATCAGCCATATACTGCCATCAGAAGAGTCATCATCATCTCCACTCTGTTCTTTCCCAGAGCCATTTTAATATTTTCAGGGAACTTCTCATGGGTGCTGTTTAGTTATAACTCGATTTTGAAGTCTGGGATATTAACCAAAGGTTCAACAGGTTATTGCAGTGCACAGCCTCTCAGTTGGAGAATATATGCTACTGTCATACCGCAGGGACAATGATGTGATTTACAGTGGCCCCAAAAAGTATTTGGACACTTTTGAAAGTCAAATTTAAAATGTATGAATTTCATTATCAAGTGGCATCTGCAAACACATGATTCTAGACCTTTGGTCTTAAACTTTTAATGCCACTTTTACATAGCATGTTTCATTTGATATTACATTTTTAGTTAATATACAGATCAGGCATAACATTACGGTCCCCCTTTCGCTGCCAAAACAGCTGTGACCTGTCGGGGCATGGACTCCAATAGACCCCTGAAGGTGTGCTGTGGTATCTGGCACCAAGATGTTAGCAGCAGATCCTTTAAGTCCTGTAAGTTACGAGGTAGAGCCTCCATGGATCAGACTTGTTTGTTCAGCACATCCCACAGATGCTCGATTGGATTGAGATCTGGGGAATTTAGGGGCCAAGTCAACACCTCAAACTCGTGCTCCTCAAACCATTCCTGAACCATTTTTGCTTTGTTTTACATTATCCGGCTGAAAGAGGCCACAGCCACCAGGGAATACCATTTCCATGAAAGGGTGTACATGGTCTGCAACAATGCTTAGGTAGGTGGTACGTGTCAAAGTAGCATCCACATGGATGGCAGGACCCAAAGTTTCCCAGAAGAACATTGCCCAAAGCATCACACTGCCTCCACCGGCTTGCCTTCTTCCCATAGTGCATCCTGGTGCCATGTGTTCCCCAGGTAAGCGACATACATGTACCCCGGCCATCCCATTGATGAAAAACAAAACATGATTCATCAGACCAGGCCACCTTCTTCCATTGCTCTGTGGTCCAGTTGTGATGCTCACATGCTCACTGTGGGCGCTTTCGACAGTGGACAGGGGTCAGCATGGGCACCCTGACTGATCTGTGGCTATAGAGCCCCATACTCAACAACTGCGATGCACTGTGTATTCTGACACCTTTCTATCAGAATCAGCATTAACTTCTTGAGCAATTTGAGCTACAGTAGCTCATCTGTCTGATCGGACCAAATGGGCCAGCCTTCACTCCCCATGTGCATCAATGAGCCTTGGCCACCCATGACCCTGTCACCTGTTCACCACTGTTTCTTCCTTGGACCACTTTTGATAGATACTGACCACTGCAGACCGGGAACACCCCACAAGATCTGCAGTTTTGGAGATGCTCTGACCCAATTGTCTAGCCATCACAATTGGGCCCTTATGCTTCAAATCCTTACGCTTGCCCATTTTTCCTGCTTCGAACACATCAACTTTGAGGACAAAATGTTCACTTGCTGCCTAATATATCCCACCCACTAACAGGTACATTTTTGGAAGTAGGTTTAGGATCGGATCGACTGAGGACTATTAACAGAACAGTTATTGTAAGGGTAAGTTTATCACTGAAAATGTTATTGTACTGTCTACTCTTTGAACGGCATTATGGTAAAATTGGAACACTATGGAAACAGGTGTCGTTTTGCTTTGGGCGAAACTGACTAAATGTTTCTTTCAGTTTTTCCCCTCCATTTTGGCCAGTTTGTTATGTCGACTACAATCACAGAGGTTTTTCTGTCGGTGTGTTCTCTCCATATTTACGATTCTTTGCAGCCTTTAGCCACTGCCTACAACACACTGAATCCTTTACTGGAAACCAAATAGCTCACTCCCGCTAAACATTTACTCTTTGAATTATTGCACCTGGGAGCAATACAAGTCGACACCATTATGATGAAAAGTTTGCCGAGAAGTATTTCCTACTAAAGCAAGGCGGGATTTGACTCTTGTAAGCGTATCCATAGCAGACTGTTGGGACTGGCCTTGAATGGAATCATGCCTAGTGCATTATGGGTGTTGACATTTTCCCACCTATTTGGCAAAAGGGAAGACAGCAGCCCTTTTCTCTGTTTTCTCTAGTCAGGTATCACAGATTTCAATTTGTTTGTCTTACTACTGTATAAGCAAACATGTTTTATTGAAAGCCCATTTTGCCAGCGATGAAGTACTCCTTTAAGTATACTGTATTCTTTTAAAGTAGCCTATTATTTCAGTAATAAGTACTCTTTTCAAAAGTGTGCTAAAATGTACTTTTTTTCCCCACAAGGGAATCAATTTATATAACCCTATTTGTATGCCTTTAGTGTCCAATTACATTTTATGACTCTTTGTGTTCTTGGCAGCTATTTCCATCTCTGTGTTAGTATGTAAGCCATGTTATTCAAGACTAAAAACAATCACTAGTGAATAATAAAACTCTGTGTGAACCAGCACATATAAATATAACAAGCACTAAGAAAATGATGACAGTAAACCTTCGAGAACAGTAAAGTGGTGATTGAAAAGTGAATCTATGCATCCTCAATAATGCATGCGGTAAGAACAAAAGATTCTCAGGGACTTTTTTCCCTGTCTGAACACACACACACATATAGACACACTCATATTTTTAAAAACTGCGAATAATGATGTCATCTGTGCTGAAACAGAGCTAGTTTCCAAGCTGCTCTCACACCCCTCAAAGCACAGAACACATACAGTACACACACCTGTTTTACACCTGCAGAATCTCGCATCTCCAACTAAGGTGTTCTTCATTATACAGTTCTCACACGTACACAGCTTTCTGATGCTCCGCGTATGGCTAATTTGAGTAATGTCTTGAGGAAAGGTTTGTTTTACGGCAATCTTCTGATCTGATAGAAATCGAAAAACCTCTTGGTACTGCAAATATGAATAAAAATTCAACTGAGACACACTAACAGGCTAGAAACCGAATCTGTGAAATTCTCTCTCCCGTAGTGATTATCCTGACTTAAACCATCCACCATTTAGCGCACGTTTTTTGTGAGAGCGTGTGCGTGTGTGCGTGTAAGCTCACGTTCACGATCGTGTGTTTTTGGCAGCTGTAAGTGGTGTGTGATTTATTTCAGTTCAGATTTCTGTGCTATGGTCCTCCCACACACACACACACACACACACACTCCATTCATATACAGCTAAAACAGGAAAATGCAGGGCTGCTCGAATGTTTTCATCTATTGGATTAATATTGAGCCATAGGCCATGATTTCCTCCACAGCCACACACATTACTGGAGTGGTACAGCACTAAAAATAAAAAATAATCATACACGCCAGAGAACAGCTCAGAGTTAAAGCCAAATTGAGAGAGAGAGAGAAATATGGATGAATAAAAAGGGTCAAAGAAGAAAAGTCAGTGCAGTCTAATCGAGATGAAAGAGCTGAGTGTTCAATTTGAAACTCAAACAGGGGTTACTTTACTTTCATGTAAAATGCATGGCAGAAACAGTCAGAAAGAAGGAAACCGAGAAAGACAGTCGTCTGTAGGTTAGACAGAGAGAGCGGAGGTAATAGTGGCGATGCTATTTAAAAGAAACTGGAGACAGTTCAGAATCTCTATTAGCCTTATATTGCTCTCTATTACCCTACTTATGTCTGTCAGAACAACGTGATCTCATTTGAATGCATAGGTATTTGCATGTAAAGTGTATTATTTTCACACACATTTTTATGTTTGAAGCATAAAATATCAAGGTATTTAAAGCATAAATGCAAATCGTTTGAGGAAAGAATATTGAACCCATTTTGTTGTATTTATAATAAGTTACATTAAATGTTTTTTAAGGTATTACAATTATTGAACGCAGTTCACATTTGTCTAATTTGACATATAACTCTTTTATTCTGTTCTGTGTGATTGCTAAAGGAAAGTTGAAACCACTGTGACAAAACACACACAAATAAGTAAAGGAGTGAAACGCAATATTCAGCCATACAAAAATGACTTGTATTAGTCCCATTTGGATTTCATTTATAAATTAATTCGGTCTTTAAAAAGATCTCTTTCTCGGGCAAGGTTTCTTTGTCATTGATAAATGAGAGTCCTGCTATGGGACTGTGTGTGAGTACTGAACTCGTTCACCGGCAGTGCTACCCCCACAAAATTTTCAGTTCTGAGCATTCATATTTACGAACAAATAGCCACAAATGTGCTCACCCTGGTCTGGAAGGAACTTTTCTGAAACTGACTTTCACCATTTAATTTCCAAACTATGCAAAATCCCTTTGTGAAGATTTATTCTACTCCCACACTGCATACATAATCTCAAAGAGTGCATTCACAATTTGTTCTCTAAACATATTAGCCTTTAATGTTATTTCTTTTCATGCTTGTGAATACATTTATATGTACTTTATTTATTAAATTATTTCTGCTGTTTAATTCATAGATTACGCCACAGTGCTTTGCAGTGCTGTGTTTTGACATTCAAGCAAATAAAGCAGCATTGGGCTTGAAAAAGACTTGACCTGAGAGCTAGAAAGAGAAAAAGAGCATTATTTGAACGTGTTTGTGTCTGTGTATCATCAGAGGAAAATTCTCTTGAAAACAGTGTTGCCAAAAAACTGGTTCACACAGAATGCCCATCACTCTAAAATTACAGGTTTGTTTATCACTGTTTTCACCTGCCAATAAATGTGCACTTTAAGGGCGGAAAATAGCCTTACCTATCTTAACAGGTTCTGTATATAGCGGTGCTATAGCACCTCAGTTATCCCAAGGAACCGGTGAAGAACCAAAAGTGGTTCCCCTATGATTACGAGCCAAAGAAAGATTTTTAGTGCCATATAGCACCATTTTTTTTTGATTAATGTGTATAATTTTTTTTTAGATCTGGCCCTAAACCAGGGCCGTGCACAGGGGGGTGGCCCGGTGGATAGAGGCACTGCCCCTCTGCCCTCATCAGCTGAGGTGCCCCTCTCGCAGTCTATGGTCGCTACCCATCCCCGCTAAAAGTGTTCTTTTTTCTCTCCGCTAAAGATCCACCGATTCCGCAAATCCGCTCCAGTGTTTTCCCGCTTGCTCCCCAGCGTCACTCAGATTCTGTGCATGGAAATCTGGAAAGCGGAGACGACAGTTCCAGAATGTCGCTGCATTAACAGTAGGCTATGCATTACAATCCGCGGAACTAGTAATTTGGTAGTTTGTTTTTGTATTTCTGTCAGTATTATTTTGCTCCTGATCTTCTAATAGTGCTAACAACTTGCACAAAATACACCTTCTTGGAAGAGAATTATAATTCTTGTCTAATCAAGTTTGATCTAATATAAATAACATCAACTTTGCTGTTTATGGCACACTTTGTAGAATATATATAGGCCTAATTTCATATAATAACCCATAAACTGTTGCAGAATGTATAAATTACTTTTGATATAATTCTTATTACTATTACTACTATACATCTTCCGTGTCAATGTAAAATAGCCTACTAAAAATATTCTACTTTTATATTCTATTATTCTAATTTTATTTTGACAATTTAGTAGAATAATTGAATAATCGATAAAAGAAAAATCTGAATCCCAGTAAAAGATAATCATCTGAAAGGTATTTTTTTATGACTTATGTACAAGCATATCAATATTTACTTATTTAATTGCCCATATTTTAATTGAAGATATGTCATAATAAAAAAAACATATATAGAAATCACTCAATTAACCTATAGGTTTTAATGAAAGTGAAGATGCCTGAAATGTACATCTAACTCATGAAAAATTAAATAATAGCCCCGTTAATTACAATAAGTATTAAATTTAAAAAACAATAACACCAGTAACAACATGCCACTTGGGGCCTTCTGTGCTAAATATGGCTGGGTCATCTTACCCCAAGAGTCTAATTTTATCTTTTTTCTTCAAAATTAAAGCTATAACATTTACTCCACAAAGCCAAAAACATTGTGTCCACAAATCCTTCATTAACAAATAGACACAAAAACTTTGATATTCGACATAATACAATGTCATATATCACTATTTTTTATAGACACAGAATTAGATCAAAACTGTTTTGACTGACTAGTAAGAGTAAGATGGATAATTTGTATGGACAAGCACCCAATCCTCGCCCCAATGCCACCTCACCCCAGTGCCCCTTTTTTTGGTTTGGGCCACTGCCCCTCAAAATGTCTGTGCATGGCCCTGCCCTAAACTGACATTAAGCTGAACTGAAATTATATATATAAAAAAAAATAAAAAATTAAATATCATAAAATGTATCAAAAAAATTAAATAAAATGAAAATATATATTATCATTAGAAATATAAATCATAAATTGTTGTATAAATAATACTGTATGAACTTCTTGTAGTTCTATATGTACCATACACAGATTATGTCTGAGATTTTGTCCCTATATTTCAAAGCAGAAGCAAAGAGCTATAATACAGGAGCAGATCATGAAGAATAAAAAAGCAAAATAACAAACAGCAAGATTGATGAATGGTTCAGAAGTGGGAGTCTGCTCAGAGAGCGAGTGAGAGACACTGGGAACTGAAAGGTCATGGTTTCCCACAGAGAGAGAGAGAGAGACTGTAACCTGTTGGTCTCAGTCTCGGTGCTGTGTTGTCTTACGTTCTGCAGACAGACAGTTGTTCTGCTTTAGATTTTCTGTTTTCATTCTGAGTTCATTCATTTGGACCCTGGGCTTGTGTTGGATCTGTCATTTCTTCCTGTTAGGATTCTTGTCCATGTCCAAGTCTGGTTATCCAAGCCTCCCTCTGTCCCTCTGTCTCTCTTTCACACACATTCTCTTTCTTAAATGCACAAATCGTTTTTCTTCTGGTATTTGTTAGTCCTTTTGTATACAATACGTGACTGTATGTCTACACAGTGATAAATAATAATGAATACAACTGACTACACATCTTAAAGGGGTCCTATTATGCCCCTTTTTTACAAGATGTTATATAAGTCCCCAGAATGTATCTGTGAAGTTTCAGCTCAAAACACCCCACATATCATTTATTATACCATGTTTTAAATGCCCATTTTTGAGTGGAAAGAAAAACATGCTGTTTTTGTGCATGTATCTTTAAATGCAAATGAGTTGCTGCTCCCCGCCCTCTATACAGAAGAGGGCAGAGCCTTTACAGTTTGTGCCTCGGATACTCTGCCAAAAAACGAAAACATCTGTTTGGTTTTGATTTTCATCTCTGTCACGGTCACGCTCACGTGACATTGCAGTTCTTCATCATCTTGATTTGATCTTGAAGTTTATTATCTGCATGCGTTTTAAAGCCATATCAGTCTAAATTTCTGATATATGGTTTTCTGAGCACACACATCCGAAGCTTGCAAACAGAAAGCTGGATGTCAGACCGCACGTCCCATGAGTATTAGCCTGAACTAAGTTCTCTTTCATGTCTTATTGGGCTTAAACGGTCAGGGTTATGTCAAAAACACACAAAGGTCACATAAACACAGTCTGTTATGTCTGTGAACTTAAACAGCAAGTAAAGATATTGCATGTATATATTTGATATATTAAAGTGAAAGCAGCTTGATATACAGTACCTTCTACTATATATGCTTTTTAATATGAATCAAACAACAAAAGAAAAACAGAAAATCATTAATTGCTCTTAATTGAAATAACTTTAGTATACTATAGCTTTAATAAGAATTTCATTTCTAACTTGAATGCTGCTGTGAAATGCTCTGGCGAGGAGATAAATATGGCGGACTGTGTACAGCTCACTCTGGGCGGGGTCTATGCTAATAGGGCAGAGACCATTAGCAGTTGAGGGCGGGGCCTAAGCATGTGACGTCATAGGAAACTGCAAACAGCTTATTCTGAGACACTGCTTATAATTTATGGGGAATCAAAAAAAGAGGAGTGGATTTTTACCATTATAGAGTGGTTGTGTACACACACCATGCAAAAGTGAATTGTGCATAATAGGTCCCCTTTAAATCATTATTTTCAAAGCTAAAAATGTAACCTATTTTAGCAGATTGTGAATATGTTTGAGTTTACTTCATTTATTTGGTGTCTTATGATATTATTTCAGATAATATATATTTTAAAGGCTTTAGTAAGATTTGGAAAGTCAAAAAAGAGAACACAAATTGTATAATGAGATAATAACTTAGGTCTAATGATGAAAGTGACAATTTATGATAGTTTTGCACAATAAACTATATCCTCAAACAAAGAAGATGATTGAACTTAAACCGTGTACCTTTAAAATGAACTTTTGAACTGTTTTCTTATTCAGAGCATTAATGTCCTATGCAAATAAACTCCTGCTAATCCACTCCAGCACTGGTCAGATTTATCAAAGTGAATCCGCTCTCAGATGGTTAATCTCCAGTGAAATCAGAAGATCACTGTGAAAGATTTTACTCATAATTCATTGGTAGTCAGCAAGAAGATTTTTTTTTTTTTCATGAAAATCCTGGAAAAAAGCTTCCACTGCTCCCTTTCAGCCGCTAGGTTAATAAGGACGGGTTCTATCAGATTCTCTTAATGTCCCTACGCGCCTGAGCTCTGCGGTCCTGTGCGAATCTGGTCCGCTGCCAGGCCCGTCTGGGCTCTCTAAACCCCTTGACTGAATTAGCCAACATTTCCGTTAAATGTCACCAGTAATCTATTCTGAGCCAACTGAAATCGCTTCATAGAAATATCACCTGGATGCAGCTGCTCACAAAATATAAAAAGGATTAAAAACAGATTAAAAACCTGAGAGTGAGTAAAATTGTTTGTTTTTTGAAGACAATAGAGATGGCTAGTACTTAAGAGTTACCCGCTGACAATAATGTACTTTGCTTTCAGACCTTTTTCATCTTATGTTTAAGTATGAAACATTAAACTTCCTCTGCTCCAAACACGTCAGTAAAAGAGCAGACACACGTGTCTCATTTCTCTGTAAAGAGCCAAATCCGAACAGTGTTTTAGTTCCCACCTGGGCTTCGTGAATCTTAAGAGCTGCTAGTTTTAGCTTCAGTCTCTCACTTCAATGTCATTACATTCCACAGGAACATTCTGCTCTTTGTCCTGCATGTTAATGGATCTCTCAAAAGAAGGTTGAGGGGAGAGAGAGCGAGAGAGATGGAGGAAGAAAGAGATAGATAGAAAGAGGAAATGGCAAAGTTATTTACAGCTGCTGGTATTGACTCCCTGTCACTGGATTTCCAACCTCTTGACATAAAGCGAACACGCTGGAAGTGTTGCTGGACTCTTCTTTTCCCCCCCTTCCTCTCACCTTTCACCATAAAATAAGCTTTGTTTTTCTAGGACTGCTCTCTAGTGCTATAGGAGGACGTTAAGGGAGAATTTCCTATGAATGAACTGCACACTGATAATGTTGTCCGTAGTCACATGCCGTTTGTGATATTTCAACACATGATTCAAAGGATTTATAATGACTTATTTTGGAGCAGCAATATACCAGTGCAGATACTGGATTTAACTGGATTCTGGGTTATGGTTAATTAGATATAAGAATAAGATGATGGACCGAAAAGTCACAACTGAAGAAAATAAACACCATTATCACATGTTTTATCATTATTTCTTAGAGTAATTAGGCAGAAAATCAATTTAAATACTAATGTATTTCTTAATATTTATAAAACATGATTCAAGTTTCAGGATGACCCTGGATATAAGTTGTACCTTGCATGTTAAACTACACTGAAAACGATTTTCGCCCAGTTATTGCTAGTACATTTCAGAAATAATTACAAAGAAACAGCAAGTAACACATTGAATTAAATGTGAAATTTGGATGTAGAAAGACTGAAATCGTTTTTTCTTGTAAAATGTACTCCCAAAACCTTTTGTTTTGAACTTTGAAATGGTGATAAGTGGAGTTTTGAGATTCATTTGGAAGCTAACATAGGAAAAGTGAGTTACCTATAGCACATTTCAAAAGAAAACTGACATGAAATTGCTGTGTCACTCTCATCTTTTGATGTTTCCTGTATGCTCTGATTCTCAAAGACAGTGGCTAAATTATTTACTGCTCACTGCACTTTCCATAGACGGTCAGTCAATATCCAGACAGAAAGAAAGCGAGAAAGAGAGGACACACACTGACACCTGTCTGAATGCACCACTATAGGACAGGCATGGAGACAGGACATACACACTCACACATTCACGCTGTTGGGTTTCAAGCCGTGATGCTGAAATGTTTTGACAGGAAGTTGCTGTTTAATTGCAGTCCTGTCCTCTCAATACCTCTCTACAGTAAGGTTGTGTGTATGTTTTGTGTTTTCCAAGTATACAGTTTATCGTTTGTTAAAATTTCAGGCTGTCATTTAGTACAATGTGTTATTGACTACAAACTGTTAATGTATGGGTCAACTTTAGTGGTCTTTAAGTCCTGTCCTACATTAAACTCACAAAAACAATCTTTTGTAAATGCCATTTTTATTGGCTTTAATAAAAGGACTAAATAATGTCCTAAATAAAATCTAAAAATGCCAAAATGTTTCTGTAGGGCTAGTATAGCTGAAATGTGGCTATTTAAATCTAGTGATTTGGGTAGGAGTTGGGTTAGGCCATAGAAAATATAATTAACCTGATATAAAATCAGTGGAAGTCTATGCAATATGTGTGTATGTGTGTTTTGGTTTTAAAATCACACTCACATTGTACTAGAACATACTAGAACTAGTACGGTGTGAAGAGCTGAGGTCAATGATAGAGGATTGATAGAATGTTAATGGCGCTAGACATTTTTACATTTTGTCAGATTACACCTAACCCAAAAAACATATCTGTCTGGGTCACATCCCAGTCATCAGAATCTACAGTTTGATTCTCATTATGACTCATTATGAGTGTATAATCATTTAATCAGTGGCTCAGAAATGATTCTGCACTAGTGTCACCAAACGAAAATACAAAAATCCTAAATGGTCATTATCTTTGCAGTTAAAGCATCATAAAATATGCATCATCTTATATACGCTACAGTTCAGAAGGTTTTTTTATGCTCAGTTTTAGAATGGGTTGTTTATTCATGTGGTGCAGATTTGGTGCTTAATATTGGGTTAATATTTTTTATGGAAACCCTGATACATTTCTTTCCATGATGAAAGGAACGTATAAAAGAACAGCCTTTATTTTAAATTGAAAGATTTTGTAAAATGTAATGGATTATGGCAGCCAAAAGAGAGAAAGTTGTGAAATTTACCATGTCTCCATCAGCACCCTGACGTGTTGTTTGTATGTATATTCACTAATAGGTTACTTTAGCACCAGCAGACTGTGTTTGCATATACAGTCTGAGTATGTGTTCTGCTGAGCTTCTGAAGGTCAGTATGAGGGAGGAGATTTTTACACACAGGAGAGTGGCTCCTCGCCGGGCTCTGATCCTGCTGTGGCCTCTACACCACAGGTGTGGCTGCTCTTTGTTGCATTATTAAAAGCCACATTCATGCTCTCTCTTTCTCTTTCTTTCTTCCTGTCTCTCTCTATCAGTCGAGATCACAGTCAGGGACATCAATGAACAGAGGGCAGAAAGGGGAAAAAGTGGAGGTGTTTGTGTGTTCAAGAGACTCCTTGTCCCATTGATTAGCTTTCCGTCACACACAAGCCTGGAAGAGGAAAAGCAACAGAAAAAAAAAATAACATCATGAATGATCATTAAAAGGGTGAACACAGAAAGACTTTCTCTTCCTTCATCACAGACTCACAGGGCTTCATACATGAAACATTTGGTTGATTGGTGATTAGTGTGAGAAACCAGGTTTTAATCGGTTCCCATTGTCACTTCACAGTCAAGCAGCATAAAGACGTCAAACTTAAAGGGTTATTTCAGCGATTTAGCATTAAGCTTTGTATCAGTAGAAACCCGGTAGTAAATTCAAATTATGGTCCTTTACCCCCTCATAACCCCCTGAAATGATAGAATAATCCATTTTATTTCTGGAAAAAATCCTCAGATGACGCAAATATCGCCATTTTGCGTCATCAGAGGATTTTTTTGGCCAGAGCCTAAAGACTACAGCCAGTAGTAGGAGCTAGTTCCGCATGTTATCAACCCGCCCACAGGGGAGGGATCTCTCTCACAGAATGTAAATGCGTACGGCATTCATAACGGAGCGGTGCAGAGAAAAGTGAGTGTTTCAACTTTTCAATGAATTCCTATGAAAGTTAAGCTTCCATAGGCATGATCTGATAACGCGCCAGACTGGACACGCGGTGTGAATGACAGCCGCGCTTACCTCAGCTCTGCTCAGCTCTTAGCTCTCGTGATGAATGAAATCTGACTCCTGCTGCGTTTGTTCCGTGCCTTTCGTTCGGCTCACTCGCACGTTATTGAAAAGACACATTCAGTTTTTAAATGTAGTGTTTATTCTCTAACTGAACAAAATTATTGTATTACTATAAAAGACAAAACGACGGTGGGGGCGGTGTAATGGTGGGCAAGTGATTACTAGTAGCCATGGCTTTGGGAGTGGCCTCGTAGGGCAGCGAAGCAAGTGCATTCTGGGAGTTGTTGTCTTTCATCCACATGAGACAAAAATTCATTTTCTGTCTTTTCTCAGTCTAGAAGGCACCAAAATCAAAAAATAATTTCACATTTCTACTACACAAATGACCCAGCGCTGAAGTACCCCTTTAAGTACTTTAATACAAAAAATGCTAAATAAGATATGAAGATAGTAAGATATTATAAATATTAAAATCAGGATTTTCTGCTTTGAAAATGTGTACTCTGAAAAGCATTATTAAAAATAAATAAATAATCATCATCAGACACTGGTAAAATCGTGAAATAAATACAATTTTATATAATAAAAATATTATTTATTTTATTTTATTTTTATTTTATAAATATTCATTTGGATTCACAAATTATAGTTTAATATAATGAAATAATTGATTAACATATTGCTTGCAAAAACACTATTTTGTCAGAAGTCTACTTGCTCTCTATAGCATTAGTTATGACATCTACCAACAGGGTCATGCTAACCAGTCACACTTAACCTTGAGTTTGTGCTTTACAAATTAGCTGTGCATTAAAGGTAGTGTAGGTGATGTTTTTTTGTTACTGGTTGAAACTCTCTTCAGATCCTGAGAGCAATCAATAATAGAAGTGGTCTAAATACATATAGATGAAAACATTTACATTTATCTTCTGTGGAAGTCTCAGGACCAAAAAATGTTTGTCCAATTATTGCATGCGGTCTGAATGCACTATTTCTCTATCTTTTTACTCTCTTATCTTTCTTCCCACAGCACCCCAACAGTATACATATTTTCTTAGGTTTTCTGTTTATTATCTCCTTTACATTACATTAGCGCAAATTGTATAGAATAAACAAAGACATGAAAAAAATTAAATAATTCTTCAAGGTCATTACAGTTGCTCCATTAGGAGCCCTTTGGTTCTGCCTGAAAAGTGCATTTTTGAAGCATTCTTGTCACTAAATTGCAGACACACTAGGCTGCATGGACATTCTCAAGTTGAGTTTGTTTTTATAAATCCTAACGCATGTCGGAAATGTGTATACACCCTTCACAGCCTTTTTTATGTGTCCTCAATGTTACTTCATGAAGCCCCATGATTCATCTAGATCAACACCTTCCGCCTAATGTAGTCAATATAGAAGCAGAAAGACAAAAAACACACGGGTACAGAGACAGACACACTCACGCACATTCTTCCTGATTGAGGGAATCCTGCAAGTAAGATGATTAGAGGTGAGCTGAAGGAGAGGGAGACAGACTTGGTTGAGAACGAGGAGAAAGAAAGACACAGATAAAGGACATCAGGTGCCAGCGTGTGGTGAAGCTGGAACGTTTTCCGTTCTGATCGATGAGAATCTATTAAAGGGGCATCTGCTGTACCTTTGACTACTTTAAACACACCACACACACACACGTGCAGACGAATGCCTTTGGACACAGACACATCAAAGTAAGAATGAGTGAACGATACAGGCCATCATTGATTACGGATGATGGCTGGCGTAATAAGACGAATGAGAAGGTTTCAGCTGAGGTCCCTGCTGTTAAAATCACCATGGAGACATGTATTGATTAACCCCGGTGTTTGAGACCCTGGGTATCGGAGTCATGGTAATGATTCCGCATGTCAAGAGAAATTGTCTTAAAGGAAAACGGGAGACAGAGAACGTTCCTCTGCCCCCGTTTCCTTCACGGTTAATGTCTCAAGCAGAGGTAGAAGATCAAAGAGAGAGACAAATGTTTCTAATATACTGCCGCTTCTGAGAGCACAACACAGCAGTCTTCCTTCAGTCTTATTCTGTCACCTTGGCAACTAATTGCATTGTTAAAAATTAGCATATTCAAATTCGCCAAATGTATCATGCCACATTGAGAGGCTGTGACACTATGTAAGTGGGATGTTTCTTGCAGTACACCACAAAAAGGAACCTCACCTCTCCAAACTCCTTTTATGCAGCGCCTGAAAGTCAATTCCTCAAACATTGTGGTTTGAGTCTTGAAGTTAAAGGTGCACTAAGTAAGTTGTTTCCTCATTAAAACAGTCTGACACATAAAGAAATGAATAGCACTTTGGAAAACTTTAAAATACAAACTCACTCACAATGACATATAAAACTTTCAAGCGAGATCTACCATGAGCACCAAGGTTTAGCGATGAGATGTATCCTTAAAATAAAAAGTCTATAGTATATGCTTCTGTAGAAAAAGGGTTATTATAATTAACCAAAACTATGATAGTGTATAAATATTAAAATAACAGTGTAGAAATATATACACACACACACACACACACACACACACTCATAAACACTCCCACACTTCGAAATATACCATGAAAACGAGAACCAGAGAACCTTGCCAAAACAGCTCAGCAGCTATTGTCCTTCCCATAAAGCATTGTGATTGATGTCAGAGTCAGCTTCTTTGCTCTTTCAAACAACAACATAGAAATTCAAAATATCCTGCAATAAACTTCTAAAGCCCCGTTTCCACCAAAATTACCCGGAACAATTTGTACCAGGAACTTTTTTTACAGGAACTTTTTCCCCCCAGACCTGGTACTGTCTGCGTTTCCACTGCGGTCTAAAGTACCGTGAAGATTAGGCAAATTAGTCCAGAGACGTGGGACTGCGCGCGGCTGCTCCTCCCAGTCACCGACGGACAGTAATATTTTTTGCGCGACACTGTCAGCAACAATAACAAGTATGGAGGAGATGCAAGCAGCGCTGCTTTTGCTAGTTATGTATTGGTTTACTAAAGAGGTAATTAACAAAACGGCGGAAAAGAGACGAGCACTGATACTAAAGCATATTCTGAAAGCTTGTAAAGCTAGATTTAAAATAAGACAACGGATGTTATTATCAGCTATTACGGACATTGACCGTGAGATTGCTGAGACAACGCGCGCCATCGGACAGAAAGAGCAATACTGATATTTATTTACTGAACGCAGAACGAACCTCACAAAAGACTTTTAAAAAATGCGTGGAGTCAACCGATCAGCATGTTCAGCGCCCAAGTCCCACCCCCGAAAGTTCCTGAACTTTGAAAAAGTACTACCTCGTGCGCAGGGACTTTCGGAGGGGCAAATATTTACCCGGAACTTCATTTAGACCCTGGTTCCTGCGGTCGAAACACACAGAGTACCACCCCAAAGTTCCTAGTTCCTGGGGAAAGTTCTTGTGGTAGAAACACGGCTTAATATAAAGTATTTTATACTATAACTGAATAGGTGCCTTGGTCAGTTGATTCTTTTAGCAATGCTTCATAGAATACATAGTCCATTGTCTCATAAAAAAAGAGTACACAGCACTGTACCTTTCTCAGATTATCTAAAATACTTTTTTGCTTCAAATCAAAGTTTGCAATGTTGTGATTCATCCCAGAATTGGTTGGTTTGGCTCTGAACTCTTCACTGAATGATCTGCTGAAACCCCCTGTCGAGAAAAGAATACAAATGGAAAATGCTTCCTGAACCAAGTATTGATCTGTGTTCGTTCTTCAGGAAGTACAAATCTAGTTTGAGCATTTTGATTGCCGTTGTTCTCAGAGTTCTGCACAGGACTGCAGGACTAAAATGTTCCACCGTGACATCAGCAGCCTCGGACACGTTTAATTCTGCGGGCCGATTTTGGATCGTGTCATTGAGACCTGGTGTTAGTTCCATTGAGCCTGCCAGTTTTTTGAAATATGCATGAAGGTGCACAATGTCGTAAAATGGCCAACCCTTCTGTGAATAAGTGCAATCTGACTGACTGCTGATAAGACACTGGCAGATGACAGGTGGCTGTCATCACCAATTACATGCTAGTTTAAGAGCGCTGAAATCTGCCGCGGAAACAAAGAGAAGCATCAGGTGTGTGCCGGTTGGCTAACTGCATATCTGTAGCAGTAACTGAAACTGCTTTGATTGGGATCGATGACCGTCTGTGGTTTCATTAAAAGCCAATCAGTATATTCGATCACTGGCTAAGGGCCGGGTTATGCTGCGCTCCTGCCTGGGTCAAAGATCAATTAGCACTGCACATCGCACTGGTGAGTCCTGCGTTAACCCACATCTCCATTCTGACTGGCCTGAAAATGCATGTCCTCGGATATTAGCTTCCTTCCCAGCGTTAGCTGGCGAGTGTATCACTTTACCGAGTCCTGCGTGCGTAACCGATCCCTCGTCAGAAAGAAACGCTGTGAGGTCAGAGGCCAGCGTTATTTAGCTGAGTGAAAGAAGACAGATGAATTAGTCATGATACTGCAGATCGGGACTGTGACGCAACTGCATTTGATAAGACACAGGTGCTGCTTTCTGGAGAGGGTGTGGTAGCCTTTATTGGATTGATCATTTGAGATAAGTAATTGAAGTTACGGGTGAGGTTCTCACCCTGGACCTGGAACGGGAGGGAAGATGATAAAAACAAGGGAGGAAATGTCCATTGTCAGGCAATGCTATATTTCTACACTTCAAAAAAAGTGTTTTGTCTTGTTTTCCATTAAAAATATCTAAACATCCTTATGTTATCCTTTTTACAAGCATAAATCTACTTTGATTTATGCTTAAGGTCGGGAGCTGGATAATGTAGAGCTCTGCAACATTGACACTTGTAGAACTGAGTTGAATTAACACTGAATAACAGCACTATTGCCTTCTGTAGAGCTGCTTATAGCTAAATTAAGTTTCAATGTGATGAACTTTGCACTATTATTGAACTAAACTCAACATTAACCTGACTTGAGATGAATAATGGCACTATTATCTTCTGTGGAACTGCTTGAACGGAGTTTGTTTGCAACATTTACAGTGTTATTGAACTAAATTGAATCAACATTGAACTAAATTGAGCTGAATAACGCCACTATTTTTAGAGCTGCTTTACAAGCTTTGCATTCATTTCATAACTGAAGAAGTTTGCAAAAGTAATATTATTTTCTTGTTTATTACTGTGCTTTGAAACAATCTGCATTGTATAAAGTGCTATATAAGTAAATGTGACGACGTAAAACGAGAAAAAAAAAACATGAAAAATAATCAATACTCAAAAATCCATTTTTTCGGGAAATAAGACAAAAATACTAATAAAGAAGGTTTCGTGTGGAATAGGCTGTGTGTTCATCTGTGTGTACAGGTGTAAAAATATTTTTTTCATTCTGTATTGCAATGTTTTTTTTTATCTTCCAGAATGTCTCATCTGGAGTAGATTGAGACTGTTTATGTGTGTATTTGTGTAATGGGGTGAATAAAAACTGGGGTGGTAGGTCTCCTCGACTGAGGACAGAGAAAGAAGAAAAATCGCGTCTGAAGCACGGCGGTGGTGGAGGAGGAGTGGCCTAGTTTCTTCAGCAACCTACTTACAAACTTCAAAAGTTAAGCGGGAGGTGGAATTCAGATGAGCTGATGAATCCTTTAGGAATGTTTGTGGCTGAATCTATGCCAAATGTTAGAGTGTGTGTATGTTAGAAAGTGTGAATGTCTGAAATTCAGCCAGAAACTGACACTTCCCTGGAACCGAGCAGGTGGCAAGTGTAATTGAGGGTCTGTGAGCTACCTTAGGGTTTAGCTCCCTTTAGCCAGAGTAACGAGTTCCACATGATGGAGTCTGTCAGGCCTGAACCCACAGTACAAACTGAATGTCAAAAGTAGCGGTACTTCACTTCAAGTTTCAGTAGTTCCACTTCAAAAGTTCCAGTTTCTCTCTATAGCATCGTTAATACTGAGTACTGACAGAATTCGTTACCTGCACAGGGGTCTTTAGGGCCCCAAATCTTGCAAGGGACTTCATCCTAATAAACAGTAAATAAATATATATATATCTGTTTGATTGTTGATTGTCAATATTAGTCTGGATGCCAGCTGAATTTAGCCCCGCCCACAACATTTGAGTTTGGGAAATCCGTTGATCCGTTGTGGAGCAACTAAGCCCAAACAGAAGCTGTCCGGACCAATGAAATTGTCAGGGCGGGCTTTATACGATGATGGACAGATGATAAACAGTAACGTAATCATCACATCACCAAAGAGTGCTTGGGTTGAATTCGTTCTAATCCTAAACGGAGAACTTGTTCGTATATGCATTCACCTTTACTATTTCTCTCAGAAATGATGATCGTGCTGGTAAGTACTACGTGTGTGAATGCCTGTTATTTACATTGCTTCTTCCGATCTCTTATATTGGACACTTTTTGCTCTTAAATTGGCTTATTCTTACTGTTGACATTGAAAATGATGCATGTGTTTTTCTGAGGGGATTTGCCGTTTTGACAGTTTCCACCTGGACATATAGTCATATTTGCTAATTATCTTTAATGTATTTGGCCTTCCGATTCTTTTTTACAACACAACAAAGATCGTTTACACTCATCTTCTTCTTCTACTTCTTCCAGCGTGCGTGCAGTTGAGTTCTGTTGACAACTAACGGTATGCGTCGCTCCGTTGCTCTGATTGGTTGTAGGTCTATCCAATTGAGGTCCTTCCTGGTTTGGTTGAAAGTGAAACACGCCCCATAATCACAGCCCAATGGAGCAGTATCAGACTCATAATCTGACTAGAATTGAGTATGATGACGTCAGGCTATGTCTATATAACAATTGTAATAGAAATCAGTTTAAGCCAACAGAATGGAACTAATATTATCAAATTCTCAAAATGTTTTACAAATGATTGCATTCAACATTTAATTAATATCTTAATTATTAGTTAACTTTTTAACTTTTCTTTTTTGTTTACTCTCGGCATTTCTGGACTCCTGGTCTAACTGACAGGCTTTCAATCCCTACAAGCGCCTTGGTAATGTGTCTGAAGTGAATGCGAACAGGCGAAACACAAAAATTCAATGTGTCAAAATATTGAATCTGTGCAATGAGCCTTGCGGTGTAAATGCAGCTTAATGGCCTGCTACTGTCTGTTATGTTGTTTATATTAATCAAGAACAATATTAATGAGAAAAAAAAGAAAACCACCCACGCATGAGTCTTGAACAAAAAAAAATGGGCCTGAAGACAAAAAGCAGCCTCTGAATCATGAAATTTCACTGGTTTAAGCATCAGCTGCTGAAATATTGGGATCGTGACAACAACCCTACAACAGGCTCTTTCTCAAAAGCTCAATAATGCATGTGAAGCCCCACAGCTGGTCCAATTCCTCACAGAAGCGGAGGCTGTTTACGTAGAGGCGATTGGTGGTATGAATTCAGTTTATTCAGTGGAATCCTTCTGTGGACATAACAGCAGATTTGCTGGTGAATGAACTGAGCTAATCTGCAGTCGAATTGTTGTTTCAGACATCACTGGGGCTCGTGAAATTCAGAGGGAATCGTGGCTCCAAGCGGGTCACACCGACTCACCGTGGGAAGTGGATCTGAAAGCATGAGGGGGTGGGAAGAGGGAAAGAAAGGATTGAGGAGGATGGGACAGATGCAGAGCTTGAGATGTGAGTGGGATGAGAGTTTGGGTTTGGGAGTTTGCGTGTTGTGTAACAGCAGCCGGGCTGTAACGCACCACGAGCTAACTGTGAGTCTGTGGCCCACAGCACTAAAAAGCTAATGGCACGCTCTCCGTGCTAACGACGTCCCTCTTCTCATTACCACGCCGGTGGAGTCGCAGTGGCAATAAAAGCAGTCAAATCAAGCGGTCGTCAAGCATGACAGAAACTGTATGTGACTGCGTGTGTTAGAGACGCTAACGCCATGTGCCATTCAGATTCTTCCCTTTATGACAGGTGCAACAGATCCTGGAGGTTTTGTAAAGCTAAGAAGCTCCTGAGACTCTGAGACAGAGTTTGGCATCAGATTTGTTCCAAAGTCTTCTGGTTTCTAATTTGATATGCTCTGCAGTCTCATGGACAAACTGTTTCAGTTGGGAAACGAACAAAATTATTAATATGAAAAGGTTTGACTCAACCTGCACATGTATGTGATCACTATGTGTTTCTGCACTACAATCTGTCCTTTTTGTGATGCTATAATTTTTGGTTTCAGTTCAAAATCATGAATAATGCGGATTCTGTTTTTTGTTATCAAGACACCTGGGTGTTCGAATGCTTCTTAAACACTATGGTCTGGTTTCACAGGATTGGGCCTTAGTTAGGGCATTTAAGAAGATTTATAAACGTGCCTTAGAAAAAAACATTACTGGTTTTCACCTTGAGACAAAACAAGGGCACTGATGCTTTAAAATATATCAGTGATATATCAGCAAGTTGCTTTAATTTAAAACAGCTCAAACATGCATTTTAGTCTGGGACTAGCTTAAGCCTTGTCTGTGAAACCGGGGGCAAGGGATGGTTGCATATCCTGGCTGATATGTCATCAAGCGTCGCCGAAGACCATCTTAAAGGGTTAGTTCACCCAAAAATGAAATTTCTTCCATTAATGACTCACCCCAATGTTGTTCCACACCCTTAAGACCTCCGTTCATCCTCGGAACACAGTTTAAGATATTTTAGATTTTGACGTAAGACGCTGTGACGGGTTATCTGGTATCTGCTATCGCACCAGATAACACGTCACAGCGTCTTACGTCAGCATCGTCACTGCGGCGTCGTGAACGCGGATTCAAACAAAACCGGAAGAGAAGACAATGCCTAATAAAGTCTTAGTTTTTGTTATTTTTGGACCAAAATGTATTGTCGACGCTTCAAAAGAGTCTAACTAACCAAATGATGTCACATATGGACTACTTTGATGATGTTTTCATTACCTTTCTGGACATGGACAGCAAAGTGTCCATACACTTACATTCAAAGGACTGAAAGCCATCTGACTAAATCTAAAATATCTTAAACTGTGTTCCGAGAATGAACGGAGGTCTTACGGGTGTGGAACAACATTGGGGTGAGTCATTAATGGAAGAAATTTCATTTTTGGGTGAACTAACCCTTTAATTTGAAGGATTCTTAAAAGGCAGCCTTCGTTTTGCATCCTTTATTCAGATTATTTTGAAGGCTACATCGTGTATCATTCGTGTCTTTTAATCACCCACAATCCTTTGCACACATTCCAATTCACTTAAAAGAACTGACGGAAAACGAGTTGGCACTGACCTTGTCTGAGTTCATTATGAATTGTAAGGTAAAATCATACATGTTATCTTTTGTTTTGGTGTATATTGATCACTAAACACTAAACTGCCAATAATGTAAGCAACTGGGAGACCATAGACGGTTGTCATTCACTGTACTGCATTAGAAAGAACATGTGTGACATAGCCATGTGCACTTGCTTGACCGTCTCATTCTAGCGTTTAACGTTGAGGAGGAATCTAGCCTACAAGACTCCAAAGAACTGGACTAGGAAGGACACAGCCTCAAAACTCTTTTTGAGAAGCACCCTATAATACACACAGAGAGACCAAGGAGGCCTATAATAGCTGAAGGGAGCTAGTCCTTAGAATTAGCATTCTTCATCTCAATGGCAGTTACTCAGCAAGACGTATGAAGGTAACTTAAACCAGTTAGCATAGTGCTAAGTCGCTCGCAAACCAAAGGCTAACTGAAAGCACACACAAAAAAAGTTAATGTTTAATGTTTCATTTTTAGCTTCTGTGACAAAATTAAATTTGTAATTTATACATCCAACCAATGCAATTACTTTAGGTGTTTGTTTTTTGCCAATTGCCTGAGCCATAATTGCCTAATTTTGCATCACACTGGAGCTGCAAAACAAATGACATCATGACAGTGCTGATGACACCACAAGATACCAAAAAATACCAAATCCGTAATGAAAACAGTTTCAACAAAAACATGTTTGAACAGAACATGTTTTCCTCAACCCGATCTCACGGCAATTCGTACATATTTTACGAGGTGGCTAATGCGTATGAATTTGTACGACCTCACTTGTACGAATATGTACGATTTTTGCCAAATCATACGTATTTGACGAGTTGCCAAATTCGTATGAATTCATACGAATGACCTACCTCAAACCCTGCCCCTAAACCTACCCGTCACTGGGGTTTAGACAAAACGTACAAATTGGTATGAGGTACAAATTCGTACGAATTAGCTTGTGAGATATCGTTGGTTTTCCTTGATAATCTTGTTATTATTGAGCATCAAATCAGCATATTAGAATGATTTCTGAAGGATTACTGGACACTGAAGATTGAAGTAATGGCTTCTGTTCTCTGCTGGGAATTTTAAATTGTAAAGATTTCACAATATTACTGTTTTGATCAAATAAATGCAGCCATTCGAGACGAAAAAAGCTTACCGACCTAAGTTCTTAACCTCTACTAAAATATAATATTTACAATGTATTTGTTGGCAGCAAATAATTATTCCATCAGTATACGCAGTTACTTTTGTGCCTCCATAATGGTGTACTTATGGCATCTACCAGCTGGAGTCTCCACCAACCCCCATTATTTTGCTTCCACAGACACAATAAGCGATAATGTGAGTAACTTCTCTGTGTTCCATAGTAAGGTTGAATCAGTCCCCTGATGTCAAGAAGAGCAGAGCTCCTTATTAGCTCTATAAATGAAAGAAAAATTCTGTGAAATCTCTAAACAAACATCTAGCTCTAGCTTCAGTGTACTAGCTAGTGAATACCTTTGCTCTGACAGTCAAAACAACCAACACTCATTTGTTTCTCTCTTTTGTTTTCATTCTACCATTAATATTCTGCTTTCAGTCAGATCCAAAGCACTGAAGGTGTGGAATAAATAGATAAGCAGACATTGAGATGTGGTATAAACCTCGGTAGGATACATTTCAAGATCAGAGAGGAATGTAGAGAAAGCAGAAGAAAAAAAAAGATTGCGTCGGCATTGTGTTTTAAGAGTTTTTAGTGTTTGAAGTGAGTTATTGTACGTGTGTGAGCTGAGCTGGCTTTCTGCATACTGTGAAGGATTTTAATTAAATTCAATAAATGGTAGTGGATCTTATTGTCTAATCTGACATTCAGCAGAATGAATAAAGGTCAAAGCCTTGATTACAAACACCATTAAATCTCCTACAGCGGCCTAATCAGAAACCTCAAATACTTGAAGCGTCTGTGTATATTAAGCGAGACATTAGATAGAACGGCCCATACAAACACACTCGCACCGTAAGAGCCTGCACGTCTATTTTTCACATCAAAGAGCATTTGCTTTGAGCATATGCACACATACACAATGGCTTATAATAGTTTAAAAAAAAACCTTAACCAATTTTCTCATTTAGCTGAATTACAAATGCCTCTTTGAAATGCAGTTCTCTGTGATATTATTTCTGAGCAATGCCATTCAAAATGAACTACTTTAATATGACATTTATTTGTGTTAGAAAATATGCTACTGAAATAAAAGCTGAATTATGCTGTTTGTGTTAACGTATCCAATCCCTGCATTTTAATATTTTATACGGATACCATTTCGAGCAATTATAGCATTTGCTCAGGTGTGATTCTGCTCGCTCCAGGTCGTTGAGGTTAGACAAAAATAGACTTCCTAATAATTTGCAAAAGACACCGACACATTCGTCTTCACAGATCAAAGCACAATGGGAATACAGAATTTACTCATGAATACACAGAGCCATTTAGAAGTAAGCCATAATCCTTAACTCAGTCCGGAGGGAGCTTTTGTTCGGCCTGTAGTTTGTAGTCAGAGCTGTTAAGCCCTCTATCCTGCCTGGTGTTTAGTTGTGTCTTTTTTGTGTACATCATCTCTGTGTCACAGATTGTATTGCATGTTCTTCTATGGTGTATATTGCATGTGTAAAGTGTTACAATTAGTTAGATTATATAACACACTGTGAGATCTCTTGCTCAGAAATATTCCCACGCGGGCACGATCCAGTCTCTTAGAATGATACTCTAATCGACTCTTGAAATGAGATTTGGAAAGTGTTAAATAAGCCTCCAATAATAAGACAAATATTAGCTTTGACACAGATTTGTGAATAAGCTCTTTCTTTCTCCTAGTGTTCACGAAGTGTTATTTGAATCATCCCTCACCGGCCTACAGCGATTAACCTGTTTAGCTGTCAGACTGCAGGGCTTTTCTCTGAATGTGTACAGTACTTACTCACTTTGCCTTTTCACCCTTTTTGGGGTAGAGGCGGTCAACCAGGGCTCGCCAGGCATCTGTCTTGGGCTTTCCTCTCAACTTCGTTCCAGATGTAACCCATCTTTTTGCAATCCGCCTCAAGAAGTGTTTCTTGGCCTTCCTATTTTCCTTTAGGATTCCAGGTCAGAGCTTGCCTGGTGATGTTTGATGTAGGCTTCCGGAGGATGTAGCCAATCCAGCCTTTTTTTGTGATTTCATCTTGGGCTGAGAGCTGTGATGTTTTGTGCCACAGGTTCCTATTGTTGATGGTGTTTGGCCAGCAGATTTGGAGGATTTTTGTTGACAGGTGTTGATGAAGGTCTGGACTTTGTTGATAATGTCCACATTCATCCTCCATGTCTCAGCTCCATACAAAAGGACTGACTTGCATTGGTGTTGAAATGTTTGATTTTGATTTCCAATGTCCTTGGAGTTCCACATTTTCTTAAGCTAGATAAAAAAAACTGCCGCTCTGGCTTTGTGTATTGTAGCATCCTTATTTAAATGAATTTGCAAGGTTCAATACAACTTAAACTCAGTCGACAGCAATTGTGGCATAATTTTGATTACCATAAAAATGAATTTCGACTTGTCCCTTCTTTTCTTTAAAAAAAGCAAAAATCTGGGTTACAGTGAGGCAATTACAATGGAAGGGAATGGGGACAATCCATAAACGTTAAAATACCTTTTCAATAGTAAATCCACAAGACACAAGCAATATGGTAAGATGAGTTTAATGTTCAAAAGAGTGTAAATGTACAACTTTGTTGCCATGACAACATTATTCTTAAAACCCTAAAATTACCATAAGAATGTCTTTACGGCTCAAATAATACACAGCTTTTATCATGAGAATGAATGTACTCGCACACAATGTATCTCCTCCAATTCACTCCTATTAAGTGCTTCACCTTAACCTTGATTTCGTCTGTCGATTGAGCTAAACTTGTATTGAACCCTTTCACTGCTTTCATGCCCCACAACAGCATTGCCACTTAATGAGTCATTTTGATTATTTGAGACATTTAAATTCCGACTTTATGGTCTCTTTACAAATCCTAGGCTTGTTGCATGTTTTCTGATTGTGTTTGATTGAATTGTGCCTCACTCACACAAAACTAATTTAATGAAAGAACAGGATTATCCATTGTTAATTAAATCCTCACTGGCAGTCACTGCATGGGTTTGAATAAGCTAAAAAGAAAACTCTTGTAGTTCTGAACATCTGCACATATGCATTTAAAACAATGCATACGTGTCTATAAGATATGGTTAGATATCTTTTCCGCTCCACCAGGTGTCTATTTTATCGCTTACTTTGTGGATGTATTCCAGCAGAATCCAATTACTTTAGTCTGTAGCTTTTTAAACTAATGTCTTCCTTTTTGCTGAAGCCACCTTGAACAATCCAATTTGTTTGAATAGATATTTGGTCATCAACATTCTTATCCAAAAAAAAAAACCTCTTTCCTCTCCTTCTCCACTGCTTAAATTCAGATGGCAGGCCATCACACAAGCCGAGGAAGATCTACAGTGGTGCATGTAATTGTATTTCCATTTTAAATAACTGTATCGAATTGATGCCCTTGAAGTAGCCAGGGCATTGGTTCGAGGGATCTAAATGCTCTAATTTAAAATCTTAAATCTTAAATGACTTTCTCGTTCTCTGCTGGCTTTTGCTCCTGTTTTGTACAGTTCTTTTTTTTTTATTAAAAGATGATATTCACAGCATGCTGATAATATTGCCTTCGTTTTGAGGGACTTTTTCCATTTATACTCTGCTCTCTAGACAAAGACTCTGTTTCCAAACAAATAGCCTTGGGACAGATTTTATAACCAAATCAGCTGACAAACAAATAACTCTGCAAACAAACTGGTCTCTAAATAAAAGACTCTCCAAACAAACATCTTTTGAAATGAAACAGTTCCCAAACGAACTGCTCTCTAAATAATAGAATTTCCAAACAAATAGAAAAAAACTCTCAGAACAAACTTCTTAATGCATAAGCTACTCCAAACAAAACATTTTCAAAAATCTCCTAACAAATTTAGTAAATAAAAGACTTTCCAAGCTAATTTTCAAAATAAAAGACTTTCCAAAAAAACAGCTTTGCAGACAAATGGCTCTTTATACTGGATATAAAAGTGCCGTCCCACTCACGCCTCCGTCAGCTGCTTTAATAATCCTTTATTGCATTTAAAATCTGGCACCTCTAATGTCAGCGTCACAATAATGTTCCTGCTTTGGCATGTGGAAGTGCCAATCTGCAGTAAAAGCATACGGATATGTTTAGTAAGAGTTTATGATCATTCATTATTGGAAACGTAATAATAAAAACAGATGGAATATAATTATTACAACGAGCTTGTGTAGGCGTGATATGTATCTGTCTGTTTTTTTATTGCTGCTGGTCTGTTAAACAAGAAAGAACGTGTAGAAGCAGGTTGTGCATATTTATGTGACTAATGTCTCTATTTCTCGCTCTTTCTCTGCAGGTATGGAGACATGGTCCCAAAGACCATAGCAGGGAAGATCTTTGGCTCAATCTGTTCCCTCAGTGGGGTCCTCGTCATCGCTCTGCCCGTTCCCGTCATCGTTTCCAACTTCAGCCGCATCTACCATCAAAACCAGAGAGCGGACAAGCGTCGGGCTCAGAAAGTTCAGGTCAGTGAGGCTCAAAACTCCCGAGGGGCATCGTCACCTCTAACCAGAGCAGCTTTGGCGGAGAAGCAGGTCACTAGTGTTTAGCTCTGAATAATGCTCCTGTTAAATTACATCCATCTTATGCTTAAATAAAGAGAAGTGATTTTTTTGGTGTCCCAAGGGCAGATTTGAGGGCCATCGGTCAAGGGTGAAGAAATGCCAGAGGGTTTGTGGGTAAAATGAGGTGACAGATGTCTTTTCCCTGTGGTGGTACAATCATGGTATCAGATGGTACTATGGTATTCTTATAAACACTACTGCTCAGAAGTTTGAAATGTTTAAAATATTTGGTTACACTTTATTTTGATGGTCCCTTTTGAACATTCTGTTGACTATAAGTAGCATTGCACCTACATGTCTACTAACTCTCAATAGAATATTAGTAATGTATTAGTAGACTGGTAGGGTTAGGGTTAGAATAAGTTGACATGTAGTTGCAAAGTTACTTATAGTCAGTGTAATGTCTGTTGGAGGACCATCACAATAAAGAGTTAGCAGATATTAAGCAGACAGTCTACTAATACTCTAGTGAGAGTTAGTTGACATGTAGTAGCAAAGTTACTTATAGTCAACAGAATGTTCAAAAGGGACCATTAAAATAAAGTGTTACCAAATATTTCTATTTCAAATAAATGCAGTTTATTTTGCACTTTCTATTCACCAAAGAACTCTGAAAAATATGTTTTCAACAAAAATATAAAGTCAACATTAATAATAATAATAATAATAATAATAAGAAGAAGAAGATTAAAGAAATTAAAGAAAAACCTAACCAACCCAAAACTTTTGAACGGTAGTGTATATCATGGTACTGAAGGATTACCATATACATTTACCATGGTAGTTCAAAGAATTTCATGGTAATACCATGGTATATGTAGCTTTTTGCCATTTTTTGTTTCCGTCAGGGCATTGATGTTCTTGTTCCAGCTTCGCGGTAAAAGACATAATCCTTCACAGAAAATCCCAAATCTACTTTTAGATTTAAAGCTTTGATATTCCCCTTCAACCCGCCTCAACTGCTCAGACTGTCTTCTCTCGCATTTGCCTGTTGTCTTACCACTGGTATTTTATAGTTCTTTATGTCTTTTCTCTCTTGATATCCACTCAGCCATATTGCTGCTCTTTTTCCTTGTCTGATGAATAAGGTTATTAAACTTGTTTGTTTCCGGGTGCATGAAGGATAATAGTACTACTTCACCATCCTTTTCCGTCCTCGTACGAAATAACACCTCAAACAAACAGCCTTAATGTTAAATTAAGCCTTTCTTTTCTCCCTTGGGGAATGAAGGGATGACCTGTCACTCGTTTAATGGCAGCGTGGCGTCAAAAGATTGAGTCTAGACTAGAATGAGATCCCAGCAGGGTTACATGCCCTGCGTCTATCCATCTATCACTCCATCCCTCCCCGTCCTCCGACGAAACGTCTCTATATCTCTCTCTGAAGGTTATTTAGTTTAGGCGTAATTATCTGTTAAATCACCACAGGCCTCTCAGCTTGCTTTTGCTATGCTAATAATTGCGAATGTTACTGGAGATTAGTTTGAGCGCAGAAAAACAACACCAAGGCCACTCCTATGACATCCTGTGTGTGGCGAGAGACGTCAGCTCTGCACTCTGCGTTATGTTATGCTCGCAGTCATGGATTTCATGTATGCTAATGAGGAATTAATGTAAGCTTAGGTTTGGGTGAGCTTACAGGGCTGCATTGTCTCCGCAGGCAAGATTTCCACTGGCTTTAGCATTTTACTCAGTGTTAATTTAAAGTTTATCCAGTATGGCAGATTACTCCCCAGAATGCTTTGCGTTCACACTGCAGCAGTGCCCAGTCTCCACATTATCTCAGCTTGGATCAGCCTAAACAGAGTTTTGATGTTTCTGTTCTTTCTCAGAACGGCTGCAGGGGATGCAAGTTCAGTTTCAAGTCCAAACTAAAGCGGCCAGATGCGACCAAACCTCACAGGACCATCTTTAAAAAAATGTGTTCTATGTGTGAGGGTGTGTCACTTTAAACACATCCCGGTTAACTAATAAAAGAGTGGCATAAGTGCACAAACCTGCCTGAAGCTTAGATTTAACCTCCACCATAGGAACAGCTGTGCTTACTGTTCAAAGGACATGAGAGAGAGAGAGTAAGACATAGAGAGGGAAAGAGAGCCAGAAGGGATGTTCATCCTAATGACAGTCCTTCCACAAATAGCTCGCCCAGACGAGACCTTTGGGGAGGGGTTTGTTTATTCCAGCAGTCAGTTTTGGTAGGTGACCTTCCTCTGTCTCACCTGTTGTCCAGTAGCCAAAATAACGCACTGGTACTGCACCAAAACTGTTTAATCCGTCTAGACTGTTATTACTGAAAAACCTTGCAAGTTTTATAGATTGATAACAAATCCTTGTGTGATGAACTGAAGAACTGAATTAGTGCTCCTAATCCAGCACTAAACAAAATGTCTATGCGGGGGTGTTCGAAGTGGGTGTATTTACTATTACCAACTACTAATTGTTGTTGTTATGACACCACTATGAGGTCTTTACAAACATTTACTTACTTATAAAATCATAATCATAATAATAACACATTTTGGCTCACAATGTTGGCCAGATTTAAAGCTACATAAGTACTAAAGCAACAGCGCATGTTGTTCAAAACTGGTACTGAGATTTTATACCAAATTAAGTGGGAGAACATTACGAATGAAACATACTTGACAATAGCAGCTCCTATATCAATATCCTAACCAATAGATTAGCATTCTTACAATTTTATCACCTCTCATGTGTACAGGTGCAACAAATAAAAATACAATTCAAAGTGTAAACTCAAACTGCCTTGTGCCGCCAGGCAACTGTGCAGCGAAACTTATCCCATATAGCACCAAGACGTTAATACCATACCGATGTGAAATTTATGGTATCATAAGTCTATTTCAAACCTCTATGTCATTCTTCAGTGGATCAAAAAGGAGACTGTCCTGGTCACACTTTTCCATCCAGTTAAACTGAATAAGAACTGAAGCTTTGATGTTTCCAAAAGGATTTTTAAAAAAGCACCATAAAGTAGTTTTGTAGTACTCAAGACCGTTCTTGGTCTCGAGACCGGTCTTAAGACCATTTTTTGAAGGTCTTGTCTCGGCCTTGGTCTTGTCTCTGCCTTGACTGCATTTCTCCTCGGTCTTGTCTTGGTCTCAGACTTAGAGGACTCTGGATTTTATTCCAAGACCAGTCAAGACCACAACTGCAAGGATATCACTAAATTGCCGGTGTGTTGTCTGATTTAACATTAATGTGATTTGATGTAAAACTTTCTACTTAAAATGCAATCTATAACTTCTTTGCAATGTGATTTCTTGTGTTAATGTGCTGCCAGGTTCAAAATCAATGCAGCATTGTCTCAAAACTGGCCAAAATTAATATAAATGCCCACCAAATTCTGAGATTTAGGAGATTTGGGTCCAAAACATTGACAAGTGCCTAGGACACGGGTCGAATCTGGTCTGATACAAGTAGCCTCAGGTCATTTAAAATAAATGTTCTTTTACCGAATGGAGCCAAGAAGACCTGGATTATTTTAAAATATGCAAACTTTCCACTATTTGTTTCTGAAGTTTAACAATTTTTTATTATTTAAGTGTGTGTTCACAATTGGCATGTTTGCGTGATTAAAACGAATCCTGGTGTGATTGCTCTGTTAGTGCAGTGTGAACACTGCCATCCGAAACTCTTGTGCGGTTCAAATGAAATATGAACGCAACACAGACCACTGAAAAGATGAGTCTCGGTCCACTTCCATATGAGCTCTGGTGCGATTCGAATACAATTTGAATGCAGCACGGACCAAAGAAAAGATGGGTCTCGGTCTGCTTCCATATGAGCTCTGGTGCGATTCGAATACAATTTGAACGCAGCACGAACCAAAGAAAAGATGAGTCTCAGTCCGCTTCCATATGAGCTCTGGTGCGATTCGAATACAATTTGAACGCAGCACGGACCAAAGAAAGATGGGTCTCGGTCCGCTTCCATACGAACTCTGGTGCGATTCTAATAAAATATGAACGCAGTATGGACCAAAAAAAAGATGGGTCTCTGTCCGCTTCCATACAAACTCTTGTGCGGTTCGAATGAAATATGAACGCACCACAGACATAAGACATGTAAACTAACCAAAAACAGGAAGATGAGACCCTAAAAAGGACAGAATGGTCAAGCATACCTGTTATTTCTCGTAATAGTCACGATGTTGCCCATCGCAGTTGGATACAGCTTTCAGAACCGCATCTCATCGCAGCCGACCAATCAGGTTGTGAACGTATTTCTTTGCCTTTCGGTTCGGTAATTTTAGGTTTTCTGTGTTAAAAATGCCAATCTGAACGCTGAGCACACCAATGTCTAAATGTCTACTAAATGTCTTTTTTAAATAATTTTTTTTGGTCCGGACCAAATTAATCAAACTACAAGTGTGAACACACCTAAAACAAATACATATTAAATAATTCTATAAAAACGTTACTATTACCCTTCTTCTCTGTCAATACGTGCTTCTGTGAAAATTACAAAACCCTCCAGGCAACATGGGTAAAAAACATAACTAACGTAAATGTTGCGAAGAAGGATCCAAGAATGAATTTCATTAAGTAGGAAGATGGGCATACTTTTAAATCTACACCAGCCGTGGTGTTTCTTAAGCCCCGGGTATACTTCAATTTCCACGTCCGGATGCGTCTCGCGCGCAGTCGTGTCCGCACAGCGTTCAAAGTATACTCAACCACAGATGAGCAAGGATGGCCGAGTTCGACACATGCACAGTAAAATTGTTGTGACTCGTCTGACATTCTGGCGCATGCACTGTTGTACATGCACCATCTGCGCGGACACGGATGGCTGAAGTTTACTTTGGGATTTAGGCTATTTGTTGTCTCTTATTTTGGTTTGTGTCATACCACTGGCATGCCAGGCGATGAGAAAAATTGCTGTCAGGTTGGACTCGGGTCTAATTTTATCGAGTGTGTCTCGGGTCGAGTTTATCTTTTTTTATTAATTTATGTACGTCGGGTTCAGTTCGAGACCTGATTCAGGTCAATTCAGGTCAGGTACAGATTTTAGGACCATGAGGAGACCTCTAGTCTGTACTATAGTAATGAGATGTTAATTTCAAGGGCTTTGGCTCAATTCTAGAGCACTCGAGGGCTTTCCAAAATATTCTACATTAAGAACATTGCAGACATGACAGCTAGGTTTGATGCAGAACCATTGAAGTGAGAATCACTTTGAAATTATGATCAAAGCATGCAAAGCTTCAGATTTTGTATGCTAATTTCATCTTCCAGTGGCTCATTGTGTATATGACCTCACGAACATGCTGCAGTTGTTGTTTTTAGTGACTACAGAAAGCTATATGCTCCTCATTAATAACTAATACAAATTTACAAAGTCTAGAAAACAGACCATTTTCTAGACATCACACAATTTTTGCATGACTGATCGCTCCATGATGCTCAAACTCTCATGGTTGATCCAAAGGTCTGAGTTTTGTTATAGTTCAGGAGTTAGAGTTTTGATCAAAGTTGGTCCTGTAATTGAGCTGATTCATTAGTTCTGAGAATAGAACTTAGCTGTGCTACTTCAGTGAATGTTAATGACTTATTCATTATTAATTCAGCACTTGCTTTACACACACACACACACACACACAATGCAATTATGAACATGATCTGGGATTCATTTTGGCATCTTTACTTAGTGGTGCATGCTACGTATTTCCACTCTAAATATTGAGCTTTGATTGACACGTAACTCGTCATGCTCTGTTTATGCTAAGGACAAATCATACATGAGAAGTGCTCTTACTTCCATTATAAAACGGACTAAAAAAAATCACATTGACTTTTATTTTAAAAAGTCCTATTCGGAGCCAGCAACCTAGCAACTGTGTTCAAAATACTGTAAAAGCAACCACAAAAAGCAACAACACTCTAGCATTGTATTTATGTCACAATTGTATTCACAGCACTGACATATAGGCTAACTCTTATATGGTCCATGTTGTGGACTGAACTACAGAAAACACTGAAAGTGGAGAGATTTTGTTTAATTGACATAGATAATCCACTTAAGCTCCCTGAGCTTCTGTGAATGTTCTTCTTTCACAGCTGTAGAAACTACTGTAAAGTAGAAGGATGTATAGGTATGTCACTGAACTGATTCACACATTAACAGATTTGTTCAGGTCCTACATTTCTGTATATTGTAGATCCAGGTATCATTCTCTACCTCACCCAGACAACATAGGTTTTAAAATTTAAATAAAAATATGTTTTCAAAGGCACTGTGATACATTTTACAGTTTATTCAGTTCTTGTTCATAAAAAAAGCAGTGGATCTCAACCAGAGGGCTTAGCAAAATTCGAATGGGGCCTTAAGATTACTTAAAATCATTACACATAGCAAGTATTAACATTAATCATATTAAAAGAAATAAAAAGCAAAATATTTCTTATTTTAATTCAATCACTCAAAAATTTTTATGTTTTAATAAATAGGGTTCTCACAGCGTTCTGTATTTATGAGGCCTAAATTGAAACATGTGATTTCAAGACCTGGAAAAGTCAGGTCTTGCTAATTAATTTACAGATTCTAGTAGCTCTTGTTAATTCATTAAAAAAATTTAATCTTACAGTGCTAGTGTTGGGCTATTAGATATTGGGTCTGGGAGTCAAAAAAAGTTTGAACGTTATAGCCAGTTGAAAGGTTGTACGGCTGCCTGTACTGCTAATATGCAGGGGAGCCAAATAGAGTGACAAGCTAAAGGTAAATGTTTTGCCCAATTTCTCTGACTTGAGTATTTGTCCACTACTTTTCTATACTGAATGGAATCGTCCAAACTTTATTAAAATAAAATCCAGGTTCTTATGCGGTTCTTTTATTGCATTCCCTGTGAAACAGTCCCTTGAGGTCCAGTAAATGTATAGTTCAACAAATGCTGCCTTCTCACTCACTGCTTTGCTGCTCGTTGTTTCAGAGAACAGTGCAATGAAGCTGCGCACCAGTCTTTGGTGGTTTGCGCTACAGCGAATGCTCCAAGCATAAATAACTTGTGCATGTCGCAATCTAGACAGCATCCCTAGAAATGATTTCATTTATATAGGGAATTAATTACTTTGATTGATCAAATGAAAACATGACATGCAATACTTATATAATTAACAATATAGCTACAGTATTAATATAACTGTGATCACTACAAATATCGGTTAGCTCAGCCCTGACATGACCAAACCATCCAATCACAATCTGTGGACTGATTTTGAAATATCCAATTTGACAGTGATGTATGTTCTAGAATGTATGTTTGAGCTTTTTTAAGTGAAAGCAACTTGCACTGACATATCTTAAAATGTCCGTGTCATTGTTTTGTCTCAAGATACACACCAGTAATGTTTTTTTTCTAAGGCAAGTTACTTAAATGCCCTAATTGAACTAAAACCTAATCCTGGCTTAATCTAAGCCCTGTCTGTGAAAACAGGCCATAAAGGTGTAATTAAGTTTTACCTAAGTGGGTCAAAAAAAAAACTCTAAAATTCAGCTAATTGCATTTAATATAAATCTAAACGATAATACATTTTCATTAAGTTGCAATTAACATGCAATTAAGTGAACATTAACAAGTAAAGTGTACTTCACAGGGGAAGGCCACAGTCTACCTAGACTGAGGTCTTGTCCACCCAAGCAAAGCTACCTGAATAATAATTGCTTGGGAATGAAATAAAACTGCATTTTATTGCACATTATCATATTTCTGCTGAATACATAGTGTAAAAAAATTATAATTATTTCAAATAGGAACACTTTGATATGATTACAGTGAATTGAAATGGGTCACGGACCACAAATTTGCCTCGTAAAGGACTTTGCTGCATATACAGGATGAAATTAGTTATCAGGCACACAACAGAGGTCTTCTGGCCTCGCCACTGCCATATGGTGTCACAGTGGGCTTTATAAAACTGCATGTGTATAACTGAAATGTAATCTGTGGATTTGCTTTGTTCAGTGTATCTGATCCCAGCACAGTGCAGTTAGCGTCAGCCGAGTCCTGAACAACTGTTCTCAGCAGCGATATTCTGTGTCACATTGATAAAGAACCTCGTCATTACTGCGGCCATTCCCCATCTCACATTCTGCAGGGGCAGATCCCCAGGAAAAATGTTTCTCTTTTTTTTTCCATGATAGTCGAAAATTGTTGCAGCATTTGTTGGAAACACAAACGGTCTCAGAGGCCCGAACTGATTCCATTATATGATGGCAATCTCCTGTGAAAAGAGCAGAGTTAGCACTCCACTCACCCACAGGGACTTGTGTGTGTGTGTGTGTTTGTGTGTGAGGGTTTTAATGATGGTGTGTGTTCTTTCAATCTGTGTTCAAGTGTGTGTGAGAAATTAATGAACATCAGAATACCAGTTTGATCTCGGCGAGGTCTCTGATGCAATTGAGACACAATTCGTTCCTCTTCAATTATTTAAAAACGAACACACACAAACTCGTTTAGTGGTGTCACGATATACCGGTATTGACAATAATCGTGATATTTAAAAAATGAAATGGAACGAAAAAGGGGGCAGTACCGCCAACCGGTTTACCCACCTCCACCTCTGTAAATTTGCAGATTTGGCCACTGTATAGAGAGTAAATTGCAATAATTTTCTAATCCACGCCTTTCTATATTTTATTATATTTACATCCTTCAGTGTGCTCTTTCGGAAAAAAATGTATGGATTATCGTATGTTTACTTCAAATATCTTTAGAGAGCAGTATTAGTTTATATTGAAAATATAGGGTGATGTGAACATTATTGAACGCTAAACTCTGACATGTAATTTGTTTCATTCATACTCGACACCAGAGGGTGCCTTTGCGTAAAGTCCGCATGTGAGACTCATAGGAGTAATAAAACGTTGTCCCTAATATGGACAAAGACATCCAGAGATCGCTGATAAAATGGCTGAATAAAATGCATAGACATTTTAACTGATTAAACATAAAGAGAATTAACACCATTGTGACAGTATATGGTTTATCTGTGTTCGTCAAGCCATCTCAGGTACACTGTAAAAAAAAATCAGGTCTCCAATTGAAAATTTTCTAGTGACCGATCTAAATTTTTTAGTTGGCCAAATTGAATTTCTGTGAATTAAATTGCATCAATTCACAAAAATTCAATTTGGCCAACAGAAAAATTTAGATGTGATCGGTCACTAGAAAATTTTTAATTGGAGACCTGAATTTTTTTTACAGTGTATTTTCATAAGGAGAATGTATATTTATAATGAAAAGATGTATGTAATACTATAAAGTAATATAATTTCAGCTTCATTCTGTGATAAGCCACATCAGTGTAATTGTTCCTTTTGTATGCAATGGCGTGATTCTTCAACAAAAAATAGCATTATTTTATTTTTTCAAGATTTCTATAGATATCGAAGTATATCGTTATCATGAATTATTTTGGACATAGTGAAAAATCTGATATCTTGACAGCCCTATTTGGGGTGAAATGCAGTCGAAGAATCCGCATCCAAGAAAGAGCCATTTGGTCTACATCAATTGTGGAGGGTTTGCCAATGACCCCCAACAGTGGACGAGAAGTGGTGTTATTCATGTGGACGTGCAAAACACGGTTCTTCCCCCCCAGTGTTTGGCTGTTATACGCATGGAGCTGATCTCCAGCATTTAGCTGTGCTATTAACAGTCCAAACCATGAACGCTTTTTACTTTGTGCGTGAAGGTGACAAACTCCATGAACAAGAAAATCAACCTACATGGTCCTATTACACACCTGACAGAGGCCACACAAAAGCCTCTGTGTATATGAGAGAATGAAAACACTACTAAACGAGATTATTAAAACACAAATACTCAAGTTACAGGAAATAAAAAGAAAGAAAAAAAAACACTCAGAAAAATCTAGGCTGCGTTTACACTGGCACAAAAAAACATCAGAATCACACATCAGAATTTGTTGCACACGTGTAAACACAACAATCCACATAAGATTAGATTTTTTCACATCGGATCTAAGCCATTTCCAAACGTTTTAAATCAGATACATATCCGATATCTGGACATCCGACCTATGTCTAAACACATATATCCCATTTCCCCTTTGAATTCCAAACCACCACAAGGCGAGGGCGACACGCTTGCCCACAAATATTGGTTTTTAATATTGTATTATGAAGCAGATGTCCTTGTATGGACTCGTTCCGAGCGTTTTTATTGAGGTGGAAATTTTATAAAAGAAAGAAATTTCAACCTCTGCCCTGTGAGTTTTATAAATAAAATAACAAATGAAAATTACCGTCATTTTCCTGTCTGGACAGTTGTTATCTTGTCCATGCTGGCAAATAATCATGGCTGCCAGACATGAATTATATAAATAATTATAATAATACAGCCATTTAATAATGTAAACACAGATATCGGATACCAGTAGTGTCTAAAGTGAATGTAAACAGGCGGGCCAACAAAAAAAAAATCATTGGATATGGTCAAAAGATAGGATCTGTGCATTAAGACTTGCAGTGTAAACGCAGCCTTATAGTGACCACATAGCAACACCCTGACGACCACCCACAATGTAACATGTTCAAGAAAATATACAAATCTAGTGTATGCATAATGTTTATTAATGCTTTGCAAATGTAAACTCTTTTTATCATGTCAATAAGTCTTAAGGGAAGCAAAGTATGAGAAAGCGTCAGTTTTCTATGATGAGAGAATGAGAGCACAAATCAGATCATTTGATGCCTCTGGATCTGAGAAGATTAAAATACTCTTATTCATTGTAAATATTAAAATTTGACGTTCCACAGAGGATTCGACTGCTGGTTTCCACCCATCATCCATGCTGTGCCTATAAAAACGACATAGACTGAGGGAATGTGAACCGCTGCTCCATCATTTATTGTTACACAGCTGCGCTAATCGTAATTCAGCATTACACAAGACGTTTACTGTAATTAACCATTACACAGCTGCGTTTCTCTAAATTATCATTCTTTTATGCTTTGTAGTGTGCACAAGCAACCCTGATCTGTGCACATTTTCACTGCGTAGCTATCAGGGTTGTTCGGATTGGTTCAGTAGTTTTTGAAGGCACTTGCATTTTTCATCATGTCATGACGGACAGCAATCTATGTGAAAATCCATTTTGTTTCTTAAAGTACTTTGATCTGAATTGCTCTTTCAACAGGGATCAGATTGAGACTCAGACCCTTGTGATGGAAAAGCACTGGTAGACTGAGTTGTAACTTCCCCTGTGTGTGTATGTGTTGACAGAAAGCCCGACTGGCCCGAATGAGAATTTCCAAGAGTGGCAGCTCTAGCGCCTTCCTGCATAGCAAAAGAAATGGACTCAACCAATCAATGGAGCTAACGGTAAGAAACACACACACACACACACACACACACACACACACATACATATATAGTTTCACAAATACAAGAAAACAAACATTCAAGCTAATTTTCCCCCCATATTTTGTTTGGCTCCCTTGTCATTTGACATACATTATGCATGGTTTTCAACAAGATCTATCAGGCAGTGCTTTAGTGCCGAGGTAAAAGTGTTGTTTTGCTTTAAAGGTTTTTATTAGAGATTCACATGCGGTGATCCGATCTTCAGCACTTAAGAGCGATTATGAGATTTTCATGTTTGCATATTTGCACAAACATCAGCTCAATTAACTCAGTAACATCCAATTTATCGGGACAGAGTGATGAACTGATGTGAAAACGTCTTAATGTGTTGCTAAACACCCTCATTAGGTAGAAAGAGAGAGCTGGTCTCTTTTACTGCAGTTGTTTGAGGCTAAAATGTCTTCCTGGAAAAATAAAACAGATTCTGAATGGGGAACACTGATGAACACGCTGATGTGAGATTGACCAGTGAGTACAGAGACAGATTGCAGGCCACTCCACAGCTTTTTTTACAGAATATACTCAGAGAGGTCCAGTGAGTGAAGCAGACGGGAACCTGACAATATGTTCTTATGTTCCTTATGTTCTGTCGTCAGACCTCAAGACATATACATATACACACACTGAATATAGTACTGAATACACTGTACTTAAAAGTAAATAAATATACTTAATACTGAATATAATACTTCAGTCTTCAGTGTCACATGATTCTTCAGAAATCATCGGAAAATGCTGATTTGGTGGCCATTATTATCGATGAAATTTGAAAACAGTTGTGCTGCTTGGATGACAGCTGCATTTTCTTCAGAATTCTGTGATGAACAGAAAGTTGAAAAGAACGGCATTTATTTGAAATATAAAGAAATATATTTTTACATGATTCTCTGATATTCCAGCCACTCCAGTCTTTTACTTTTCTACAACGTATTTTTTACTGGGATCCAATGAAGTATCAACCATATATATATACAGTGAGGAAAATGAGTTTTTGAACACCCTGCTATTTTGCAAGTTCTCCCACTTAGAAATCATGGAGGGGTCTGAAATTGTCATCGTAGGTGCATGTCCACTGTGAGAGACATAATCTATTAAAAAAAATCCAGAAATCACAATGTATGATTTTTTAACTATTTATTCGTATGATACAGCTGCAAATAAGCATTTGAACACCTGTCTATCAGCTAGAATTCTGACCCTCAAAGACCTGTTAGTCTGCCTTTAAAATGTCCACTTCCACTCCATTTATTATCCTAAATTAGATGCACCTGTTTGAGGTCGTTAGCTGCATAAAGACACCTGTCCACCCCATACAATCAGTAAGAATCCAACTACTAACATGGCCAAGACCAAAGAGCTGTCCAAAGACACTAGAGACAAAATTTTACACCTCCACAAGGCTGGAAAGGGCTACGGGGAAATTGCCAAGCAGCTTGGTGAAAAAAGCTCCACTGTTGGAGCAATCATTAGAGAATGGAAGAAGCTAAACATGACTGTCAATCTCCCTCAGACTGGGGCTCCATGCAAGATCTAACCTTGTGGGGTCTCAATGATCCTAAGAAAGGTGAGAAATCAGCCCAGAACTACACGGGAGGAGCTGGTCAATGACCTAAAAAGAGCTGGGACCACCGTTTCCAAGGTTACTGTTGGTAATACACTAAGACTTTTTGTTTTGAAATCATACATGGCACGGAAGGTTCCCCTGCTTAAATCAGCACATGTCCAGGCGCGTCTTAAGTTTGCCAATGACCATTTGGATGATCCAGAGGAGTCATGGGAGAAAGTCATGTGGTCAGATGAGACCAAAATAGAACTTTTTGGTCATAATTCCACTAAACGTGTTTGGAGGAAGAAGAATGATGAGTACCATCCCAAGAACACCATCCCTACTGTGAAGTATGGGGGTGGTAGCATCATGCTTTGGGGGTGTTTTTCTGCACATGGGACCGGGCGACTGCACTGTATTAAGGAGAGGATGACCGGGGCCATGTATTGCGAGATTTTGGGGAACAACCTCCTTCCCTCAGTTAGAGCATTGAAGATGGGTCGAGGCTGGGTCTTCCAACATGACAATGACCCGAAGCACACAGCCAGGATAACCAAGGAGTGGCTCTGTAAGAAGCATATCAAGGTTCTGGCGTGGCCTAGCCAGTCTCCAGACCTAAACCCAATAGAGAATCTTTGGAAGGAGCTCAAACTCCGTGTTTCTCAGCGACAGGCCAGAAACCTGACTGATCTAGAGAAGATCTGTGTGGGGGAGTGGGTCAAAATCCCTCCTGCAGTGTGTGCAAACCTGGTGAAAAACTACAGGAAACGTTTGACCTCTGTAATTGCAAACAAAGACTACTGTACCAAATATTAACATTGATTTTCTCAGGTGTTCAAATACTTATTTGCAGCTGTATCATACAAATAAATAGTTAAAAAACCATACATTGTGATTTATGGATTTTTTTTTTTTTAGATTATGTCTCTCACAGTGGACATGCACCTACGATGACAATTTCAGACCCCTCCATGATTTCTTAGTGGGAGAACTTGCAAAATAGCAGGGTGTTCAAATACTTATTTTCCTCACTGTATATATATATATATATATATATATATGCCTCATTAGCGACAGTTTCAATGGTCCGCTATAGGCCTACATAAGCCATTCGCCACATTGGAGTGGTCTGTGAACAGTCGGGAGCAAGTTGACATCAGCCCCTTTCACACATACAGTCTTTACTGGCAAATTACCGGTAACATCATGTGTGAACAGGACCTTAAAAAAAACAAAAAAACGGTAAATTAAAGAATGAAGATTATGGTATATTCACGTATGAAGTCAAAACGCGCAGACGTAAGACGACTGCTTTGGGCCAATCCTAAATTCTTACGGAGATGACGTGATTACTCCACGCTGTTGACAGTATTATGCGTGGGGATGGATATCGTTAAGGTTAACCGATACCGATACTTCTTATCGATCCGGTACTTTAACGGTATTCTTATCGGTTCTTTTTGTTATGTATTATTGTAATTAAGAAAAACTACAACCCCAAATCAGAAAAAGTTGGGACAGTATGGAAAACGCAAATAAAAAAAAAAAGAAGTGATTTCTAAATTTACTTTGACTTGTATTTCATTGCAGACAATATGAACACAAAATATTTCATGTTTTGTCTGGTCAACTTCATGTCATTTGTAAATATGCATCCTTTCCTGTCATTCAGACTTGCAACACATTTCAAAAAAAGTTGGGACAGGAGCAATTTAGGGCTAGTAATGAGGTAAAATGGTTAAATAATGATGTGATTTGAAACAGGTGATGTCAACAGGTGATTGTAATTATGATTTGGTACAAAAGCAGCATCCAAGAAAGGTCTAATCCTTTAGGAGTAAAGATGGGCCAAGGATCGCCAGTTTGCCAACAAATACGTGAGAAAATTATTGAAATGTTTAAAAACAATGTTCCTCAAAGAAAGATAGGAAGAGATTTGGATATTTCACATTCAACAGTGCATAACACAATTAAAAGATTCAAGGAATCTGGAGGAATTTCAGTGCGTAAAGGACAAGGGCGCAAGCCTAACCTGAACAACCTTGATCTCCGATCCCTCAGGCGTCACTGCATCAAGAATCGTCATTCATCTATAAGCGATATCACCACATGGGCTCAGGACTACTTTGGCACTCTTTGTCAAGACACCACAATACGTAGTTACATCCACAAATGCCAGTTAAAACTGTACTGTGCCAAAAGGAAGCCCTATGTTAACAGTGTCCAGAAGCGCCGTCGACTTCTCTGGGGTCGGAGGCATCTGGGATGGACCATCACACAGTGGAAACGTGTACTGTGGTCAGATGAATCAGTATTTGAGGTATTTTTTGGGAGGAATGGACGCCGTGTGCTCCGGACCAAAGAAGAAAAGGATCATCCAGACTGTTACCAGCAACAAGTCCAAAAGCCAGGGTCTGTCATGGTATGGGGTTGAATCAGATGAATCAGTATTTGAGGTATTTTTTGGGAGGAATGGACGCCGTGTGCTCCGGACCAAAGAAGAAAAGGATCATCCAGACTGTTACCAGCAACAAGTCCAAAAGCCAGGGTCTGTCATGGTATGGGGTTGTGTCAGTGCCCTTGGCAAAGGTAACTTGCACTTCTGTGAAGGCACCATTAATGCTGAAAAGTACATAGAGATTTTGGAGCATAATATGCTGCCTTCAAGAAGACATCTTTTCCTTTGTAATGTGTGCAGAATGTGGTTTTGCATTGTCTTGTTGAAATATGCATGGACGTCCATATTTCAACAAGACAATGCAAAACCACATTCTGCACACATTACAAAGTCCTGGCTGCGGAGGAAGAGGGTACGTGTACTTGACTGGCCTGCCTGCAGTCCCGAACTGTCTCCAATAGAGAATGTGTGGCGCATTTTGAAGCGCAAAATGCGACAATGTACTGTTGCCCACCTTAAGACTTGTTTGCAGGAAGAATGGGACAAAATTACACCTGAAACACTTCATCACTTGGTGTCATCAGTCCCTAAATGTCTTTTAAGTGTTGTGAAAAGGAATGGCAACATTACAAAGTGGTAAATGCTTTACTGTCCCAACTTTTTTTGAAATGTGTTGCAGGTCTGAATGACAGGAAAGGTTGCATATTTACAAATGACATGAAGTTGACCAGACAAAACATGAAATATTTTGTGTTCATATTATTAGTAAATGTAGAAATCACTTCTTTTTTTTTTTTTTTTTTTTTGCATTTTCCATACTGTCCCAACTTTTTCTGATTTGGGGTTGTAATTAAGAACATAACACTGCTTTATAATATGAAAAGTAAAATATCTATAACAAAGGAAACCGTGGATTATTGTGCATTTAATAGCTCTTTTTATTATCAAACACGTCCTGCATTTATCAACAGTAGACACTTCCTTTTACAACAATAACAGATTCTGACAGAACACGGCTAGTTTATAATAGTTTTACCTCAAATATTATTTTTTATAATTCTTGGAAGTAATCCTCGAAAATAAAATTATATTAATATCACAGCCGTAAAGTGTAACCAGACTAAACTTTTGTTTACTTCTCCTGGCCACCGTCACTCATTTAACTGGGATTGTCGTGTCATGTTCTCTCTCTCTCCTGAATTGCAAATAGCAAAAATGCATCACAGAAAAATGGTTTAATATTATCTCATATAGAAATGGCTGGCAGATATAGAATTTGCAAGACAACGTCTATATATCAATTATGAATAGTAAGTGTATTTTCTTCATTTCTCCAGTACCGACAGCAGAACCGATAGCGTCGGAGTTTATCGATACTGCGGTCTTTCATCATTTAGCACCGGGGCTCATTTAATACTGGGTTTCGGTACCCATCCCTAATATGCGTGTCTCGTGTTTTTAAGGGCAAACACCCGTTCCGTTTGGTCATCCGTTATGCCTGTCATTCAGACATCAAAATATGCTCAAGTTGAACAGATAGTGAAACTAAAGCGCTTCTTCTCATACGGGCAAATGGCGCAGCTTTTAAAGATGACTGACATCACAGAATTTACCAGTATTTTGCTGCTGAATGGTCTCTTACCGGTAAAAGGCCAGAACCGCGTTGCTTGTGTGAACAGCGTATTTTTGTTTTCCCAGCAATTTACCGGGATTGAAGTGTGGGGCTAGTGTCTGCAACCGTAGTTAGACACATGTATGAATATCTATATAGCCTATGAAACAGATTTTAGCAGATGATTTTGCTGAACGAACACAATACAATACAACAAGACGAAAGCATTCGCTGACACAACATTAGAAGGTTACCCTAGTAAAAGTAAAAACATTAATAGTACAACAGTAAAAACGTGTAATATTGAGTTAATAAATATAAAAACACAAACCAACACATTCTTACCTGTGAAAGGTTATCCCATTTCTTCGGGAATTTAAATCCCAGCGATTTCACAATCAGTGTACGCCGGAACGAACCATCATCTCCGCGTGTATGTCTACGCCGTGTGATTCTGCGTGTATGTGTACGCCGTGTGATTCCGCGTGAATGTAAATGGATTTATAAACATACTAAATGATGTTTTTTAGAAAATGTAAAAATGCAGAATGTTTCTTGTGATGGGTAGGTTTAGGGGCAGGGGCAGTGTGTGTGTGTATGTGTGTGTGTGTGTGATGGGTAGGTTTAGGGGTAGGAGCAGTGTAGGGGGATAGAATGAAACGGCGTTGATAAACACACTTAAAACCGATTATGCGTCTTGATAGCACGCCAAAATGGCATAGCGAATTGGCGTGTCATACATACGCTATTTCATGAGATCAGTCTGTACTGTGAGTGAAGACATGCTAACCGTTGCAAGATGGCGGGCGCACTGACATGTCTGGAGCGGTGGAATGAGGCATCTATCAACAATATCTGTAAATGTCTGCTACTAAGGTTTGATCAGATCAAGGGATTTTTTTTAAAGTTTGGGAAAGAAATAAGTAATTATTTTCAAAATATTACTAGTTTTAATTTTTTTAAAAAGGAGCAACATAAAAAAGGAGGGTTAAAATACACATCTTAATGTTTCCTCTAGAAAAAAAGAGGCCTTGGAGGGTGAATCACAAGAACACTGAAAACCGTGAAAAATTGTCATGGAAATGTCACAATGGAAAAATTTGTAATGGTCTTAAAAATAGGTTTCATTTTCCTTATGCAAAGTATACTTATAATAAGCAGTCCTTTGATTTTAGGGTTAATTTGAGGTTTCTTAATGCGATTCACGCAAGAATGGTCTGACTTGCATCAAATAGAAAAGCTGGCTCTAGGTTAGCCTGTCTGAATAGCTCATAAATCCCACACAGTTCACATGCAAACATGCAGTCTGCTCAAAATAAGAGCACTCAGGGTTTGTAACTGTAAAATGCCTAATTTTGCTCTCTCTTCATTTCTATCAATATCTTTCTTTTTCTTCTGTCTCTCTCTCCTCCTACACATCACTGACTGACTCACTCATGTTATTTTGGTGCTCGCGTTGTGTTAAGACGTTGTGGAAATGGCGAAAATGTGGAGCAGTGTATGTGCGTTCAGCCGGAGGGCCCAGTGTGTGAGCACAAGCTCCCAGGCAAAAGTGCTAGAATAAAAGAGACAGATATGTGGAGTTTTAGTAACCGTACCAAAGGGTTTGTGAAACAGGAAAGTGGAATCACTCTGATTCACACTCAATCCTCTGAGGCCCCTCGTCCTTCCTTTCTCTCAGGCTTTGTTTATTTAAAGTTATGGATGATATATTGTGCTGCTCTGTTATGGATGAAGTTCCTTCCAAAAGCAGTAAACCACTCTCCATGTCTCTCCCTCGCACTCTTACACAACAGCAGCTCCCCTATTACAAGATGAAACTTTCACCACAGGTACTGAGCCAAACAACACACACTCTGTCCCTCTCTCCACTTCATTATTCATGCATATAATCTGACGATTCCTTAAAAATCAATGTCTGTGTGTGTTTCTGCAGGGCTCCTTAGAGGATGACCAGCAACTGAAAAAGACCACATCTCTGCTGGAGAGTCAACATCACCATCTTCTGCACTGCCTAGAGAAGACTACGGTCAGTTTGAAGTAGTGATGGGCACTTTCCAAACACTGCTTCATTAAACTTTACAAATCTTTTGTATCGAAACCACAGTTCAGAGGATCTATCAAACTCTGCAAACAAGGCTTCGTCATTCTGTTTTGAAAGTTTCAAAGTTCCGACAGGTGTTTCCACCATGGATTAATACATGTACAATACAAAAATGATAAGTTAAAAAGAAAGATAGTTAATTATTTCTAATTGGACTAGTTTGCCAAGCCCTGCCACGCAAAACAAGCACTATACACATTAATAAAACAACACAAATTTTACAGAACCTTAATATTTAAATGGAATTGAATTTTGTAGATTACATCTAATAGATACACTTTCATGAAAACATTTGCGAATGCTTTGTAAAGGGTGTAATTATTGACTTGGTCGGCATTATTGGGAACGCCCACAAAAACGTCACATCCGTTAATGCCATGGGGGAAAACAAGCCATTCGAATGAACTCGCGTAGACCTTGTTAGACGCTTTATCTTTACTTTTTGTAATGATTATGATTGTCAATTCCGAAAGCCTGTGCAATACGTCTATTACACTTAAACATTTGCACTACATGATGCTGGTATTATTGTAAAGATTAAAAAAATTAGAGATTTCTTTTTCTGCAATTGCAAAAGTTTGTTTAACAGAAACGCCAGTATAGTCATACGTGTCACGGGACTCGAACTGCGTCAAAAAGCTGTCAACTTCTCATTAAAGCAGTTTTCACACAGGTTATCATATAGTGTGTGAGGTTATTAATGTACAAAACATTCAAAAGTCTTCTTTATTTCATTAACGGTCCCATGGCATGGATTTTTTATTTTATTTTATAATGTATTCTGAGGTGTACTTATATTGTTAGTATGGTTTTTACATCATAAAATGTCATAATTTAGAAATAAAAGGCATTTTTTCTATACTGATGTTTGCCCTCTGGCTGAAGGCCCTGTTTCAAGGGGCGTGTCTGCTGTGAGACTTCAGTAAAAACGGCCACTGTTGTGATTGGCTGAGGGGGCGTGGTTTAACGAGGTCTACAAGGCACAAGCCTGCTAGAGAGACGGATGTCACTTCTCATCAGTTCTCTCAGCACGTCTCAGTTCAGTGAACTTTTGTAGTTACTAGCTTATATACTTCAGGTTATTAGTTTATTTCTAGTCGGAGGGACTGTCACTCATTTCAGAAAGTTAGTAACTTTAGTAAATGATGGATCAGCGCTGACTCGAGACGCGAACCGTTTAGAACGATTCAGTCCGATTTGGTGAACTGGTTCGACCGGTTTACTAAAAAGAACCGGTTCAAAAGAACTATTAGTTCGCGAACCGGACATCACAAATGGACCAGAGAAGGAGCGATTGCTAACAAAGTTATATTGTGAGTTGTGAGAGCGCTGTCAGCGCAAGTTTATTTTGTTTGTATCTGAGAGTTCTGAATAAACACGAGTCCCAGTCACGCCGAGCCCGTCTTCCTCCTTATTCTACCAACTTTGTAACACATGTAATGTACCATTACAGCTGTCGAGATGAACGAGTTACGAGTAAGTGTTGATTCTAGCATTATTTTTAGATATTTACCTATCATATGAAAAGTGAGTACACAGCGCAGTAATCGAATGTAATCCAGTTTATTGTGGGGATAGCTGGCTAGCCTAGCCCAGATACCCCGTGTTTACCCCCCTTCTGCTTAATCTCGCGCCGCACATGGCGCCTCCGCTGTGGGCGAGATGCAGTACTGGGGGTCGTGATGTTGAAGGTCGACCGGTCAGTGCAGCCCGAGCTTTGGCGTGCGTGAGGTTTATCTCTAAAGATGTGACTCTGCCGATATTGAGCAGAAACTCACGACTATATGCACATTTTAGAACAGATAGACGCAACGAGGATGTACAAAAACACTGACTCAAAAGATAGAAAACACGAAAACACCGTTCTGTCGGGAGAGAGAGAAGACGCAGAACGAATAATAAAGTTCTGTGTGAACTTGAATAATTTGCTACACATCAGAAATCACTGATCACAGATCAGAAGGAACTGAAAAAAGACTTCAGTTTTCATTTGTACATCCAAACACTGAGAAACTGCCAGCATTCACTCATTCACAAGCCATGATCTCTCGAGGACAAACAAATATGGCGCTGGCATGGGTGTGCCAAATTCTCTGGGCGGAGGAAAGGGAGGTAACCGTTCCTGTTATGACCTCATAACAGGAAAATTCAAGATCAGCTCATCTGGGCTGTCATTTTCTCAAAGGCAGAGAAAGACACCCAGAACTCGGTTTACACTAGGGATGCACCGAAATGAAAATTCTTGGCCGAAACCGAAAACCGAAAAAGAGGAAACCAAGGCCGAAAGCCGAAAACCGAAACACCGAAAGAAATTATGCCAAATATTAGTACCATTGCATTTATGGCTATGACTGTGTACTAACTTTGCTAAAATCAAGGCATTGCAATTGCATACATTAATATTAAAGTTTCAAAGAATAAATCAATTACAAGTTATGCCAATATTTATTTAGCACATTGCAACAATGCACAGTATAAAATAAAATTCAAACTAAAATGTTTAACTTGACCCCACTCATTTGTACATTAAATAATAATGTACAGGCCTACAGAAAGGTTTTTAAATTAAATGTTCTCTCATAAAAACAAAGTGCATTTAGGTCTAGTTCATTTAAAATTGTTCTCTGTAGGACTACTACAAGAAAGTGCATTCAGAACAAGTGCAACTGCTTAAAGATACATTTATTTTCTCTGTAGGCCTTTAACATAATAGTGTATCAAAGCAAAGACTGCCATAGCCCATATGTTAACTGTAGAATAGGGGTGTAGAAAACACAAAACTGACGGTTCGGTACAGCAGTTTTACAACATGGCTTTTTATTTATTTTTATTGGTTAACTGAAAAAAAAAAAGTCTGTCCTTAAATGAATTAAATTATACCTAAAAGTTTATTGAATATATTGCTCTAAACTATATAGGGAGCCCTTACTTGCACATTAATATTAAAGGTTAACAACAGAGCCCAAACTATTAGCCTAAATTCAGTTGCTATGTATTTTTAGGTCTAATAATCAACACTCAAATAACATCGTACACAAACATGTACACTTCACATAAGGCAGTTTTTGCAATAACTTCTAAATCTAATTATAAAATAGTTTTTTATCCAATTCGTTGTTGAAATATAATCATTTATACACAGTGTCTGTCATTTTATTTAAACATACATGAAATAATCAAGATATCATTAACAGGTTAAGTAGAATATAATGAATATAACGGCTAATATAGGTCATATATTTAGTGAAAGAGCTGATTTCTCTAGTGAACTCACAGCTGTGGACACTGAGGTGCCTGAGGTAAATGAAAGGCTACATGACTGTTTAGTTTACAGCAGTTATATTGAGGTCTTTCCGCCGTTGAAACACTGATTGAGCGATTACACCACATACAATACACATGACAGTAAGTTGTAATGCATCCTCAACACACCTTAGATGTTCATTCATGTTTATTCTTTAGGAAGAGATGATCGATCGCGCTCACAGATGATCGCGTTCACGCGCGCGCGCTGCCGCCAGATTGAAGTGTGTTCCGCGCTTAAAACATGCCCACTGTTAAAGATTGCGTTGGGTTTCACAGTGAAGTCTGGTCCTCTTCTCATCGAGAACATGAACAGCTCTGAGCTCTCGCTGTCAGTGCTTGTGCATGGAGCAGACGTGGGTGTTTCTCAGATATACTGAAACACGTCCACACCGCAGACATGTTGCTTCAGACAAGCACGTGCAGGTCGCGTTTTCTGTTTGCGTCATCACAACATTTCGGCCATGTTGTTTCGGTGATAAAAGTATTTCGGCCGAAAACCGAAAATGCACTTTTGGGGCATTTTCGGCCGAAAATTTTCGGTGGCCGAATATTCGGTGCATCCCTAGTTTACACCGATCAAAATTTCTAGCCACTTGGGGACAATATTCAGGCTAGGGGAACTCATATTAATGTTGAAAAATCTCATAAAATGAAAGTTTCATGCCATGGAACCTTTAAGGGACGGGCCGGGCTCATGTTTGTGCTTCAAGCTTACAAGCTGATGTAGTCGCATTAACGTCGTTTTCTCATCAGAATACATGTTGCTCCCCCAAATATTACACGACATAAATCCTACTTCATAAATCATCCAGTCTTTCGATTAAGACGGTTGCTATAAAAAAGCAAAAAACTTTACTATTGTCAGTAATTTAATAGTATTGTAAAACTGACATGTCAACTCTAAATTTGCTTTGTAAAATGTAAACGAAACGCTGAACTAATTCATTCGTGCATGGCTGTACTAACAAGAAAAACGAATAAATAACAGATAAAGCTACAAGACAACAAAAAACTGACGGTTGTCTAAATCTAAACCCGTGTCATTGATGCCAAACATCTCATCATATAGGCTAACTGGATTTTAGGTTTTTGACAAATGTTTGTTAAACGTGGCACTGCGGTAAAATAACGTTTGACATTAAACTCGGCACATTTCATATTCATATTCTAGCCCAAACAAATACATGAACAAACGCCCTTTGCATTGCACACGGCATATAAAAAAAAAAACTTTTCATAGCACAAGACAAGTTTTATGATCATGTGTTTCTGTAAACGTTAAATGTATGTAATGCATACATTAAATCAATTAAATTCAGGAACACTGAATAAACGTCTTCATCGAAAGACAGTGGTTTATGTATAGGCATGTCGTATGATATTTGGGGGAGCAGCATGCATTTTGACGAGAAAATGACACCTCTGGCCATTGCATTGGGTCGTTTTTCCAGTCGCAGATACTGTACATCCAATCCGACCCAATACGGCTCATTTTTTCTATATATCTTGCTCTGTCAAGCAGCAGAAGTGATTCTATATAGGCTATACTGGGTTAACACCAGTCTGGGGGAATGGACTGTTTTCCCTCACACCGACTCCGGCCCCACACTACGCCGCACAGCCAACCGCTCTGATTGGGTCGTTTTTATCAGCAGGTGCCGAAGCTTGCAATGTTTTGCATGCTTTGAAACACTGAATCATTTTGAAAAGATTTCATTCAATTGCTTTCACGTTAAAGTCAACAAAATATACCCCATTTGTTAATGTTAATGAATCTGCCGTCTTATGTACGATTCATCAGCGCATCTTATTCTAATAACACCAAGCGTGAGGCAACAAGCTTCCAGCGACAAACAACAAATGCAAAACTGGGACGTGACAAAACCAAACACAGCCAATCAGAACAATTAAATTTGTTCGTTAGCTGCTCTTTTGCACGCACATAAACTGCACAGCGTAAAGGACCTTGCATGTCCATGCGCGGTGCTTCTCCAGACACTTTTTAGCCTTTCTTTGTTGAACTTGAGAGCTTTGTCATGTATAATCCAATGTTTTTCAACTTCCAAAAATCACACTTCCTCCTTTCTCGGATATTTACCCCATGAGCGATATTTCTGTCCCATTATATTTCGGTGCGGGTGGGGCCCGATGTGATGCCGCAGTAGTTACGTAAAAGCGACATAAAATCGGCCTATATAAAAAAAACTATGAAATGTTTTTTTTTTTTTTACTTTCTTAAACTTATTTCTGCAATAAACAGCCATTATTGTTATTAAACACAGTAGATCCAAGCAAAATGCCATACAAATAATAAATAACTCTTTCCGGCTTTCCGTGTTTTCACTGTTAGGCCCCGATCAGACAAACCGCAGCGCACTGCTCTTTCCTAAATTGAAAAGCGTCCAAAAAAAGGCAGTGCACACTTTCAAACCGGAAAGACGTGTTCTGTCTGATCAGGGCCTTATACAGTAGAGGGCGCTATTACGCATCCTCTGAACGAGTACAGAATATCCTGATCAAAAGACACGTGAAGAAGCAGAAACAAGCGATATCATATGTAAGCAGATACACATTTCAAATAACGAGATCATCAACATTAAACAGCATATCAAAACGGCCTAATCTTACAGAATGAAATGTTGATCCAGGATGAGGACTGTGAAGCATTGGGGGTGTTGATGGACTTGATCTACTCCCTCTCTGTTTTGATCATCGTTCTGAATCCGATTCAGACATAAACACGATTTCTCAGCTTTTTGCTCAAATGTTACTTCTTTATGAAACTTACCTACATTCAAGTGTTGATAAAAAAAAGGAAAGCATGAAGCTAGAATAAAACATGTTTTTCTTTTCGATTCTTTCTTTTGATATAGTGCATCTATGTATGTTCACATATTCAGGTGTTCAGATATTCATACATCAAAAATATTTTGGGGGCCATGATTATTTTGTGAAAATTATCAAAAATGCTGGCGCTGGCTGGCAACTTTTTTCAAAAACGCTGGTGGGGAAAGAGTTAAAGGGGTATATTGATGTTCAAAAGGAGGCACGACCACTGATCTATATAGAGATCAGTGGGTACGACATACAAAATGCGTAGTGTTGTTCTGCGTATTATCGAGTCTGGTAAAAAAATATATATATATTTGATCAAAACATTGCCATTCCAGCAATGTCCTTTCTTAGCAGTGATGTAAACAAGACGAGGACATGAAAATATATGTATATTAACTAATAATATTTCACCCCTCCCCAATCAAATCAAGTCCATATTAACCACAGAGAATATTCCCTTTTACAGATGAATTGAATTACATCCCCGAACTCGTCTTATGCAATGTATAACTGACATAAAAATGAAGGAATTGATTTGATTCAGATTTTTTTTTCTCATTTGTTACATTACAGAAGTTATGCACCAAATGCTGTTTCATATTCTCTATGCAAACATTAAAATGCACATATAAGGCTTTGAAGTAAAGGCAATTACAAAAAAAGGCTTATGTAAATAAAACATTAGAAACGAGTGAACTCAGTGAAATAATCTTTGTGTTTCTGTAAACAGAATCATGAGTTTGTGGACGAGCGTCTGTATGAACAGGGGTACCTGCAGACAGCACTGCAGAACTTCCCATCGCAGAGTCCATCTCTCTCCAGTGAAGAAGGCGTCACAGGCACCTGCTGCTCTCGGAGAACCAAGAAGAACATCCAGGCTCTCAATGCCACACACACACACTCACACACGCACAACCTACAGGAGCTTAGCGCCTTACACATCCATTGTGGGGAACAGCAACCTCTCAATACCAGGTTAGCACGCCTTCCTCATAAAGACCCATACACATGTCCTAAGGGTTGATTTCTATTGATATGAAGGTCACATGACAGCTGTTAGAAAAAAGTCGGCATGAAACAGAAGCTGCGATAGTCTTCTTCTAGTTCTAGTGTGACGTAACTGTATCCAAGTGAAGTGGCTTCTCGCACAAAAAAAAACTGTTAAAATGCTTTAGATTTGATTGTTTACTATGTCACGACTATGCAAATCCATTAGCCTGGATGCCAGCAGAACTTAGCCCCGCCCACAACATTTGAGGTTGGGAAGTTCAGTCTGGTCTTGATCCGTTGTGGAGCAACTATGCTCTAACCAGAGCTGTTCGGACCAATCAAATTGTCAAAGCAGGCTTTATACGATGATGGACAGATGATCAACAGTAACGTGACCATCCACGTCACCAAAGAGTGCTTGAGTTGAATTCGTTCTAATCCTAAACGGAGAACTTGTTCGTATGTGCATTCAACTTTACTATTTCTCTCAAAAATAAGATACACTCCGTGTATCCTTAAATTCTTTTTACAACGCCGGCAAAGATCGTTTACACAAAAAAAAATATGGACGTAGTGTCCGTGACGTCACCCATAGGATTCTGAAGAGCAGTTTTGAAGCGTATAGTAGGGACGAGCTGGCCGTTGCCATCTTGTCAGCGCGTCATCGCGCATCACTCCCAGATAATATAAAATGGGCAAAGAGGTGGGACATGGGTGGAGCTGAGGTGACGTGATGACTAACAGACAGCTGTCAAATGGCTATCTACCTGTCACTCAAAGTGGCCACACCCTTAATTATGCAGAACTTTAAGGCTTTGTATAATGTAAATGAATGAGTTATAAAAAAATTCACCCCCCTCACAGTTGTCATGAAGGGCAAAATTAGCCATATAGACCAAAACCACAAATTGTACCAGACTGTAAACATGTTTTTTTTATGCTGTAAAGTTAGGCATTTTAACATGGGGCTCAATGAGATTCTGCTTCCTTCTGGAGCCTGTCCCTAGTGGCCAGTCGATGAATTGCAGTTTAAGTCACTTCCGTATTGGCTTCAAGAGAAACTGTGGGAGGTTGCCGCTTGGTTTACACTCATCTTCTTCTTCTAATTCTTCCAGTGTGCGTGCAGTTGATTTCTGTTGACAACTATGCGTCGCTCGACACGTCACTTACTCCGTTGCTCTGATTGGTTGTAGGTCTATCCAATTGTGTGCTGAGGCATTTTCTTTCCTGGTTCGGTTGAAACACGCCCCCATAATCACAGCCCAATGGAGCAGTATCAGACTCATATTCTGACTAGAATCTGAGTATGACGACGTCAGGCTACAAATCCATTATAAAAATCTGAATTACTAAATGTAAAATATATAACAATTTATACAAAAATAAATAAATAAATAAACATAAACCATTTTAACAGTATTATTAGGGCATCATGGGACTCCAAACATAAAAAGTAGGTGTATAGTCAATTTCAACAGAACATGGGGATTAAAAGGTAAATATCACATGTCATTTCCAAGCAAGATCTAATTTCTATCAAATAAGGCAAAACAAAAATAATTGTATTCATTTGTATGTTTAGAATGTATGCTATCTATGAAGGTAGCCTTAGTAGAGTAATAAATAAACAAGCGAGTTCTAAGACCTCTGTCTCTTTCTCTCCGTCTCAGTCGTTCCAGTCTCAATCTGATGTCGGATGAATCAGGGAGTCTGAACTGCAAGAGCAGTGGACTGGTTACCACGGCAATCATCAGTATCCCAACCCCTCCCTCAAACAACTCTCGAGCCAGTCCCGACGCTCCGCCCCCTCCGAACCCAGACGCTCCGCCTCTTCCGAACCCTGGCTCTGATGTGGTGAAAATCTCAGCGCTGTAGGAGAAAACAGAACTCAGGAAGAGAAACTGATGAGTAGCCTGCCCCCTAGTGGGAGAAGGAGTGCACTGACTCAGACTCTCTAAAAGAAATAGAAGAACAACAACGTCTGTGTAAATGAGAGAGAAAGGACGACCATGAGTATTCAATCACTCTCCATCAGGACTGATAAAGATGAGGGTGTCACTGCAGTGTCACTGTGCATAAAACATTTCCTCCTCTTTTTCCTCTTAGTTTTATGTTGGGTCATGCTGTTTTTGAAATGGAGGCAAGAGGTCAAGCGTTTTGTTTTGTTTGTTTATTATCTGTCCGTTAATCTGTTCCAACATCGCAGACAGCCTCTCAAAGCCTCGGCTTCCTTCATCCCAATTATGTTGTTTTGATCTAGAGTAATTCCTAAAGGATAAGAGAACATCTGAAGGCGACAGTGTTTCTTAGACCTTGCTACGTTTTTATTTTTGGGAATATTTGGTCAGAGTTAGGTCTAACTTGAATGTTTCTGCGTGTGTGAATTATTGAATCGTCCCTCAAACTTTCAGCCTCTCACACAGTTCGTGCCTCTCAGGGGGAAGAGAGTTTCCTTCTTCTTTAAGCCACTGTCTCTCCCCGAGTCCAAAACGTTGAGCCGACTTTGTAACGTTAGCTGTGACCTATCAAGCATTACTATGTAATATAGAACCAAAAAAAAGAGAGAACGAATCATGAAAGTGTTTTTAAAAACTCTGTGACTACAAGCACAAGGCATCGCTGAGATTTTGTGATTTACAATGTGTATCAAGCCTTGGTTTAACTGTGAATATTGTTGATAGAATATTTTGTAATATTTAGCCATTGTTTGGCGAAACCAGAGCAGCTGCCTACCCCGCCCCTTTTCGTCCACCCCGCCCTTTTATGTCTGCCCAGCCCCTTTCCTCTGTCCACTGCTGACCTGCTTCCTGTAGTTGTTCTGATCTAAGTGTTATTGTCATTATCGCTCAATGGGTATTTAAAAAAAATGTGTCTAGTTTGCGTAAAACTACATGGGTAGGAAACTTTTGATGTTTGTGTTTTTTTCATTAACAGTGAATGTTTGCGTTAACTCTAGATTTTCGGTCATATGTTGCTGTGAGAGGAGAAACCGTCAACCGTACAAACCAATTAGAGATATTCTCCACCTCTTTTCTCCTTCTAAACTCCCTCCTTTTCTGTCTTTGTCTCTGTGTTTTTTTTTGTCAGCCATGTTCAGGAGAATGGCACTGCCAATGAGATTCAAATTTGTTATCAAGTAGTGGAAAGACGTCGTCTGTGTTGTTTACAGTTTCCAATCCTATCAAAACTGCCAGCAATCCACCACATGTCCCCCTGAGCTCTGCCTTTTGTACCATAATCGCCATCCCAGGACTCTAAACCCCACCCATCCCCTTAAACCAAGGCCGTAACCATGTCTTAGACATTGGGGGGACCAAAGTTTGTTTTTTGGGGGGGTTGCATTGGGGAGGGGTATTGGTTTTATTGGTTTATTTAAAGGAATTCAATTATTCAAGGATTAAAAGGGATTTAATGAAATAAAGAAAAAGAAATTAGAATGGTAAAAGTTCCAGTTCTATTTTAGTTATGAAGTAAACTTTTAAAGCTACTGTCCGTAACTTTTTTTGTGTTCAAGAATTACAAAAATTATATAATGAGAGTGTACAACATGAATCCATTTCCCAAACCGTGTTTTTGTCTCACCCTGAATCATTTTGGTACACTTATAATAAGTGTTTATATTGGGACTATTTCAGACCGGTCTGGTAGGATCCGCTGCGGAGGAGCACGGTCCCTGCGTGACTCGCCATAGACATAAACAGAGAGAAGTAGCTCCGGCTGCAATGTTCTTCCGCAAGACGCATACAGTTCTGTTTATTAATCGCTAGAGCGCAAAAAGTTATGGACTGCAGCTTTAAATATGCACACATTCGCTCTTATTTTCATCTGCCTAATATGTAAAAATGTAAAACGTTTCTTGTCACGTCAAATTAAGTTATGATTTACATAAATTATGTCATATTTTCAATTCAAAATGGTGACATTTCATAAAAAATGTCACGTAGTTTGCATCACTTGATATTACTGTTGGACGCTGAACGTTTTTATCGTAAAACAGTTGTCAAATATTAAATGTTTAGCTACTTACATTTTACGACGCACTCTTTCACTGCTATAACTAAAGTGTCGCTTAAGCCCCGCCTTCTTTGATTTGATTGGCCATCTCACTCAGTCTGTTAGACCGCTGAGGCAGACCAACCTAAAAAAATTTACATTTTACTTTTGTCATCCTAGCAACAAACAGAGCGGTGTGTAATGGGAGTACAACAGGCCAGCATCAAGAATATCAAATATTGGGTGGGACAATTTGGCCATTTCTAATTATTCGGGGGGGGGCTTGTCCCCCTCAATGTCTATGGTGGTTACGGCCCTGCCTTAAACCCCACTCACTTGTGCCTCTTACACCAGCATACATAGGAAGTGACCCCCTCCCCTCAGGACGTTATTGCTCCAGGGCCACTGAGTTTTAGTGTTCAGTGCAATGAAACACACACTAAACCTCATATCAACACATTTAATCTTGGTTTTGGCCCCTTTTTAGATAATAATAATAATAATAAGCCATATTTTCCAGAAAGGAAACAAAAATCTGATTTAATAACTGCATAACAGATAAATAACCTATACTTGAACTTTTAAGCTGAAGTGGATGTCCAGTTACACAAACGTGAAAAGACATGACAGCAGTATTACAGGGAAAAAGCACATTGTGATATTTAGGAATATCAGGGTATCCGACCCACACCATTCTTGTGAAAATCTTACCAAAATGTTCTTTGATGTGTTCATATGATGACTATCCTGTTTGTTGTACATACAATCCATAACAAACCTCTAATGATCCTCTTTTTATGGTCCCAAATGATCTTTGTGATTTACATGAGTGTACATAATAGATGGGAAATATGGAAATTATCTCATGTTTAATTCATCCGAAGAGAAAGGTGTGGCCAATATATTCTAAATTTTAAGATAATAAATGTTGAGTATTGGATCACCTGTGGTCAAACGGCGAGCAGTAATGTGTTCGAGATGCTTTCTTTCGCTTTGTCTTTCCGTCCAGCCCAGCAGGGGACACTACAAAACCATCAATGTAATAGAAGTGAATCTAGAATCCTAACAGCTTTGTAATCATTCATTTGTGCAGTCCATTCAGAACTGGTTGTTTTGAATATATTACCAAGTGGAGATCTGTATGTGCGCATCTGCATACCTGTCGAGGGTCTTCTTTCTTCCTCTGTGTGTCTGTGCTTGTTTAACTCTTTTACTCTCTTCGCTTTGGTTTTTTTGAGATAGTCATGTTGTTCTATTCAGCAGATTCCTGTTCACTGTCAGATGTTAAATATTATTTATGATCTTGTCTTGTGTCACAGTTGTGAAACGCCTGATAAATGAATTGTATCTGCCACAAATCCATCTGCTGTTTATTCAGTCCCTCTGACCATGCTGAACCGTGATCTGACGGCAGTATAATGATGAAATCACATGAACTCTTAACAATATTTTGGAGCTGAAATAAAGTATAGATATGACACCACGATTTAATAGATATTCAGTCGGACAGGATGCAGAAACAAGCTGCAGCTGAAAAGGAAACCTTAAATATTCTTAAACCGTCCTACTCTTTATCTGAGCACCTCAAACATATAATTTGCTTCTCACAAGACATCATTCTATATGAAAATAATCATCCATCATTTAAAGCACAATATGACTTGCAACAATTCCAATTGTCTCTTTTCGTCACATCAGCCACATGCAGATGTGGCGACATCAAGTGCATTTTTGTTTATTTATGTAGACAAAAAACATGTTACGATAAAATTACCTTCTATCCTGGACCTATACATTATGGGTAGGTAAATCTGTGGACTTGTGAAATCCCATTAGTAAAAACCTTTAAGCGACTAATATTTTTGTCTAAATCTATCTATATTTACCTAATATACTGACTAACATTTTACAATGCAGATTACAGCATGCTTTGATTCATAGCAGATTAATTGAAATATTTGTTTACATATGATTTACATGATTGTGTTGAAGTTATCAAGCCTTGTAAAACTGTACCTTAAAGAGACAGTTCCCCCCCAAAATGGAAATTTGTTTCTCTCCCTCATGTCATTCCAAACCTGCATGACTTTCTTCAGTGGAATATAAAAGAAGATATTTTGAAGAATGTTGGTATCCAAACAGTTTTATTGACTTGCCGATCATTTTCTCAAAATATATGATCTTTTCCACAGAATATTAGAAAGTCATACAGGTTTGGAACGACATAAAGATGAGTAATTGAAATACAATTCAATTTTTGGGTGAACTATCCCTTTAAGAGCATAGGCCTAGATGCCATAGAGTTCCATGTATCTTGCCTTTGTTAAACACTAGAAATGTTGATAAAAAGCCACAAATATTACGTAGTGCTTAACATCATGTACTTTCAAAATATTAAAATGTTAGTTTTATCATGACACTTGAATTTACATCAACTAATGACCTCTGTCGTCGTTAAATATGCACGTGAAATAATAGCCTATTAAACATCCGCATCACAAAAAAACCATTACTTTACCGTCGAGCGTTTAGGAACGTTTCCAATCAAGGAGGCCTATCGCTGTTAGGCTGTTATTAAAGAGTGTGTTCGGGAGTAGTTTGTGGATTTGTGAACGCAGATGTCTGTGAAGAAGCGTGTAAATGAGCGGCTCCACTGCTGCCGGGACACACGTCACAACCAGCGCACACGTGCGCAGCTCGCGCAGCAGCCAGTGCTACAAAACACAAACACACACACAAATCCATAATTTCTTAACAAAGGGATTTTTTGGGGGGGTCAGTCATTTCTTAATGTAAATTATATTATGAGCTAAACAATTCCAGTCAAAACTTAAATAAAAAGAAAACAAAATGTCGGCTATCTGTTATCTTAAACATTTTATTCATTTTCAAAATAAACAAACAAAGAAATAGCTATTTTGAGTGTTCTCAAAATTTCCAGGGCTCTCTCCAATCTAATATCAGATAAATTGACTTCTCACTTGATTCCGTCTGCAGTCCTCCGACATCAGCACGAGGATAACAAACAGCGGAGCCCAGAACACAGTGGCCGTGATGATGACGTAGCCGAACCTCTTCGCCACGCGGCCCTCCAACCTCTTCTTTCCCAGCTCGCGGGCTGCTGGAGTCAGAATACACACCGCGCCAGCAATGCGTGGTGCCGCGTGCTGATTCCCTGCTGGTGCGAACGGATCTGAGGAGAGGGTTGCTGAAGGGGCCAAACGGTCCCATCTAGGGAGGTGTCTTCTAAAGTAAGGTTTAAACTGCACACCTGTGTCAGTTATTTTGTTGGTATGCTGTCTCACAACAGAAAAGATTAGGCAATAGTGAATGATCATCAGAATCAGAGATAAACCCCAGACGGGAAGCAGCACGTACACACTAAAGGGGTCCATGCGTGACCCCGGTGATCTTTGTAAATGCTGGCACATCACATAACAGGAATAATCGCACATTGTCAGCGACAGAACTGCGATAAAAAGCCCACAAACCCAGATAAACAAAATCCAGAGTCCTATTTTCTCGTTCCTCTTCTTGAAGGGAAAGCCGATGGCCAAGAATCTCTCCACGCTTATGAGCACGAGCGTCAGAAACTGCACACCGCTGCACAAAGAGAACGTGAACTGCAGCAGGCTACACGGAAAGAGCCCAACCGAGTCTCCTACGATTAAAGACACTAAAAACACTGGAGAATCTATAGAACATCTGAGAAGAGCCACGGTGGATAAATTCAGAAGCAGCGTGTTGTTGGATGTCTGCAGATTTTTGCTTCCAAGAACAGCGCAGAAAACCAGCACGTTTCCTGAGGTTCCCAATAAAAATGTCAAGCTGAGGAGAAAGGAATTAAAGATCAGAAAGCGTGTGCTGGATGGCTCATTGCCGTGTGTTGTAGGCCTACTCACATTAGGTGTTATATTTCCCATCGCATAAACCTGCATGTTGAACATGTCTGACTGTCCTGCGTGTGTGCCGTTTGGCGGTTGAATGAGTTTAAGACCCTTCTGATTCCCCCACCTCACTCCTATTTCCCCCCATCATCCTAACTGACCTTGATTTTCAAGTGGACCAGCAATTATTTCATAAAGCAACACTTTGCACAAGGGCATTGAAGCAAAGGGTTTTTAGGTCAAGGTCTGGCTATTATTACTCTCAAAGAGTTTTCGCAATTATTCTCCTCATTACACGGCTACTAACTAAATGAATAAATACACCAACAAACAAACAAACAATTGAATATTAATTTGAGTCGAAATGATGTTGTGAGAAGAAAAAAAGCCTCTAGAAACTCACTGACTGCTTAATTATCAACCTGTCTGTTTATTTCACACTTTACATATTTTCATACCAAACACATACCTAAATAGAAAAGGTTGATTTGAATTGACCTTATAACATTTAATGCTTAAATTATTTTAAAAGTTTGCTTGTAGAGACCGCAGGGACAGAGAACACAAACTAACACAAAATATTTAGGGAAAATAGGTTTACTATCTACTTTGGACATCATTATTCTTTCAAACATTTGTTATTATCTATCTATATAGCTACTGTATGTATGTATTTATGTATGTATGTATGTTGTATATGACCAATCAGCTCAAACGATCCTTGTCTTTTCTTAAATACCCCTTTTCCACCAAGGCAGTGCTGGTGCTGGTTCGGAGCCAGAGCAATTTCAAATCGGTTCTTTGTCTTTCCACACCCGAAGCACCAGCTCCGAACCAGGAAAAGTGGTTCTTAAGTAGCACCAAAACATTGCTGAACTAGAAGTAAGAACCGAAGTTTAGCCCTTTATTCTTGTGTTATTAATAGTCTCTTTGCTTGTTCTGGAGGTCTTTGATTTGATTTGGAGAGCACTGGTTTATCTCTGCTAATCAGTCTCATCATCCAGCAGGATATTCAGATTAGTGGGCACGGCTTCCCTGATTGCAGCTAAAACACTTAACCTTTTATATTTCCATGTCCAAAATCTACATTATATTCCAATAATGCTAGTTTCAAATATTTCAATATAGCCGCAGTAGTTGACAAAATAACTTAAATAATAATAATTTTGAATAAATATTGACTCTTTTAGGGGCAAAAAGTCTGCAGAGCTTCCTCCATACAAAATGGATAACTCCATAACAATTTCAGATAAAGGAGAAATGCTTGATTGTCAGGGTTAGTTCACCCCAAAATGAAATTTCTGTCACAGCGTAGGTCGTAGGAGACTGACACAGACGTGAAGAAATTGTTGAATAAAGTCGTTATTTTTTATTCTTGTGTCGCATTCTCGACACTTCATAAAATTAAGGTTGAACCACTGTAGTCACATGGACTGTTTTAACGATGTCTTTACTACCTTTCTGGGTCTTGAAAGTGTTAATTAGCTGTCTATGGAGAGGTCAAAAAGCTCTCGGATTTCATCAAAAATATCTTAATTTGTGTTCCGAAGATGAACGAAGGTCTTGCGTGTATAGATTTAGAATGACATGAGGGTAAGTAATTAATAACAGAATTTTCATTTTTGGGTGAATATTAAAAAGTAGAGGCCCCAAAACAGACCCCTGTGGAACACCCCTTATAATCTGTAATGTGCAGATGAGTGACCTTCCATTCACACATTGTGTCCTGTCCACTAAATAATTTTCAAACAAGGATATAGTGTTATTAGACTATATTAAGAGTCTATATTTCAAATGCTTTAGATGAAAATCAATACATTTTGACTTTTATCAAGTGCCACAGTAATATCATTTAAAACCTTAATTGCAGCTGTAGTTGTGCTGTTGTTTTGTAAAACCTGACTGATTGTATGACAAAATATTATGTTCAATTAAATATGAAGACAACTGTTCACTAATAGTTTAGTTCACTATAGTTATCCATGTTTGTAGGATCTCCTTTTCATAATGGAATAACAAAAGCAGATTTCCAGATATTTGGAATTTCATACACAAAGTGAGATTAAAAATATATGTCAAAGGGGTGGCAATAAAATCTGCAGGAAATTTTTAGAATAGAGGTTCTAATTCATTGCTATAGTTTTAGGTGCCTGAAATAGGGATCCAGCAGCAACAAAGTGCTTTTTTCGAATGCCAGTTTTAATTTTTGCTGACGACATTATATCAAGCTGATGTGCAACAAAGTCTTTGTTGCTTGAATTTGACTTTGAATGCTAATAAAACTAGTCGCATTTTTTTCAAGATCAAAGAACCAAGCAGCAAATCTTTTGTCATTAGCACCTTCACAGGGTACTGAAATAGAAGTTGAGACATAATACAAATATCTTGGTTTTATATTTGACAAATTTCTATCTTTTAAAGGTGCAGTGTGTAGTATTTATGAGGCTCTATTGACAGAAATGCAATATAATATACATAAATATGTTTTCATGTGGTGTATAAAGACCTTACATAATGAAGTTTTATGTTTTTATTACCTTAGAATGAGCCATTTCTATCTACATACACCGCAGGTCCCCTTACAGTGAAATCGCCATTTTGCGCCGCCATGTTTCTACAGTAGCCCTAAACGGACAAACTGCTCAACAGAGCGCTAGCTACTCTCTACTGTCTCAGATGACGACATCTTTGTCCTGTGTAGGCCACCGTAGCTTCTCTATGTGCTTCGAAAGGGAGGGGTGAGCTGTGGGTGATTGCAATTCACAACCTCACTGCTAGATGCTGCTAAAATTTACACACTGCACCTTTAAATATCATGTAAATCAATTGAAGACTAAACTCATGCTAAAGCTGGGGTTTTATTTTAGAAAAATGCCTGTTTTGTATACACCAGGGTTATTCAAATCTTGCCCTGGAGGGCCAATGCGCTGCTGAGTTTAGCTCCAACCCTAATCAAACACACCTGAACATGCTAATCAATGTCTTCAGGTTCATTAGAAAATCACAGGTATGTGAGTTTGATCAGGGTTGGAGCTAAACTCTGCAGCGCATTGGCCCTCCAGGGCAAGATTTGATTAACCCTGGTATACACCGATCTGGCATAACATTATGACCTAATATTGTGTTGGTCCCCCTTTTGCTGCCAAAACAGCTCCGACCCGTCGAGGCATGGACTCCTCTAGACCTCTGAAGGTGTGCTGTGATATCTGGCACCAATATGTTAGCTGCAGATCCTTTAAGTCCTGTAAGTTACGAGGTGGGGCCTCCATGGATCGGACTTGTTTGTTCAGCACATCCCACAGAAGCTCGATTGGATTGAGATCTGGGGAATTTGGAGGCTAAGTCAACACCTCGAACTCGTGCTCCTCAAACCATTCCTGAACCATATTTGCTTTGTGGCAGGGCATATTATCCTGCTGAAAGAGGCCACAGCCAACAGGGAAAACTGTCTCCATGAAAGGGCATACATGGTCTGCAATAATGCTTAGGTAGGTGGGACGTTTCAAAGTAACATCCACATGGATGGCAGGACCCAAGGTTCCCCAGAAGAACATTGCCCAAAGCATCACACTGCCTCCACCGGCTTGCCTTCTTCCCATAGTGCATCCTGGTGCCATGTGTTCCCCAGGTAAGCGACGCACACACACCCGACCATCCACGTGATGTAAAAGAAAACGTGATTCATCAGACCAGGCCACCTTCTTCCATTGCTCCGTGGTCCAGTTCTGATGCTCACATGCCCACTGTTGGCGCTTTCGGCAGTGGACAGGGGTCAGCACGGGCACCCTGACTGGTCTGCGGCTATGCAGCCCCATACGAAACAAACTGTGATACACTGTGTATTCTGACACCTTTCTATCAGAATCAGCATTAACTTCTTAAGCAATTTGAGCTACAGTAGCTCATCTGTTTGTCGGACCACACGGGCCAGCCTTCGCTCCCCACATGCATCAACGAGCCTTGGCCATGACCCTGTCGCCGGTTCACCGCTGTTCCTTCCTTGGACCACTTATGATAGATACTGACCACTGCAGACCAGGAACACCCTACAAGAGCTGCAGTTTTGGAGATGCTCTGACCCAGTCGTCTAGCCATCACAATTTGGCACTTGTCAAACTCGCTCAAATCCTTACACTTGTCCATTTTTCCTGCTTCTGACACATCAACTTTGAGGGCTAAATGTTCACTTGCTGCCTAATATATCCCATCCACTAACAGGTGCCATGATGAATAAATAATCAGTGTTATTTACTTCACCTGTCAGTGGTCATAATGTTATGCCTTATCGGTGAGTGTGTGCCTATATATACAGACATCGTTGATCTGTGATATAATTAGCAAACAAACAAGTTCTTATTCACACTTCACAGTGATTAAAGATCATTATACGAAAATAGAGTGAACCCTAATAGGTGGCGATTTATGAAGCATGTAAATCGTTAAGTAGTATGGCGCACCTTTTCTTATCTGTTAACCGTGAACATACTCTGGGTTGGCTGAACTTACACCCGGACGTGTTTTTGGAACCAACATACCCCGAGTAAGAAAAGTTTGGGTTAATCAACCAAGAGTTCGGTGTATGTTTGACGTAAGATAACCTTGCTTTCTGGAATACCCCTCAGGTCACTTCTGAAAAAAAGTTTTTACTTGAAATAAAAAGGAAAATAATATTTACAAAGACTTGATCGCACAACATGTTAAGAATTCATTTTTTATTAGAGAACTACATGAATACGTACACAATGCAAATTGTAACCGTACAAAAGCCAAAATCCACATGCATGATAATACCAACAACTTTTAGTGCTTCATCATTTCATTCATGTAGACAGAATTCATATAAAACGCAGTCATCCAGTTATAGGGTGAATGGTGATAATATGAATTGTAATATTCAACCCAGGCTCTGTATGAACTCAAATAATCCTGCCCCGTCACTTCATCTTCCAGTTCATCAGTCTCGCCCTTTCTCCACTTCTGTCCTGCCAAGGCAGCCTTTCTGCTGGATTTGGAGGTTGGTCTGCGTTTCTGGGGAGGACTGTGGTGGCGAGCAGGATTACGGGATTGAGGTTTACTAGGCCTTTGCTTGTTTCTGCTGGACTGCTGTGACACTCTGGCTGAAGGTAAAGAGGATTCATTCGATTCCGGACCATTGTGTACATGTGAGACTCTATTGTCTGGAAGAGCAAGTGTGTGATGTGAAGACCTGTTTGGGACAGAAGAGCTTGATTCACTTTCTACCTCCATCTCTGACTTTGAAGAAGACTCATCGGATGACACAGAAGCAGTCTTTTGTTCAGGGGACAACTCAGAAACCTCCTTGGGTGGAGGAAGATCTTGACAGGACTGTGATTCTTCTACAACATATGATTCATAAGCCTCATCATCATCATCATCATCATCATCATCATCATGGATGTTATGCAGTCCATTAACTCCATCTCGAGTCCTGTTGAAACTGTCATACTGGCGAATGATTTCGACAGATCTTCCCAGACCTTCTGTTATGAAGGTCTCATAATCTGCCACAGCCTCGTTGAAGGTCATAACCTTTCGTGCATGCAACTTAAAGGAGGACAGTGGAGGAATTTTGGGAAGGCTGTCCTTCTGCTGGCTCTGACTAGGAGTTGAGTCATGTTGGAGGTTTGTAGCAGATGGTAATGGTTTCTGCCTCTCAGGTTTGGGAGAGTGCTTTTTAGCCTTGGTTTCAGCTCCACTGTAGGATTTATCACCTGTCGCCCTTTCTGTGATGACGGCAGAGATGTGAGACTCTCTGGAGGGTTTAGATGTTGTCTGTTCAGATTTAGCTTGTTTCTTCTTCTCTGGTTTGGGAATGTGAGGAATTTTGTGAGTGGGTTTTAAAGGAGGTTCAATGATCACGTCCCAGTCACAAGCCTCTTCCATGATCCCTGGAGGGATTGGATCTGTGAAAGAAACATAAAAATGAAATAAAATGTTTAACAGCCTTCACTTAAAGTTAAAGGAATATTCCAGGTTCAAGACAAGTTATCAACAGTATTTGAGGTATAATGTTGATTGCCACAAAATATTTCTTAGGAAAGATAAACTTTTTAGAGGATTTAAAAGCAGGAAAGCTTATGTCATAAAAGCCGCTTTTATATTGATGGTGTTGTGTTGTATTAAGTTAACTGAATACAGAAAGCGATATCCAGTTAAACGCAGATTGATAATGTCTTCTGGCTACATTATAGTGAGCATTTTTCTCTTTTATAATTGTATATACATTTTTTATATGTTATTTAAATGTAAAATAATTGTATGTATTTTGCAGAAATTATTATTTTTTTATTTATATTACTGTTGTTGTAATATGTATTTGTTCCATCCACTCACAGAAGGGACTAGTGGAAATTAATGAATTATGCCACAAATGCTGTTGATTGAGCTAGTATTGGGTTAGTTCGTCAAAAAATGAAAATTCTGTCGTTAATGAAATCACCCTCATGTTGTTCCGAAAACGTAAGACCTCGGTTCATCTTCGGAACACAAATCAAGATATTTTTGATTAAATCCATAGACAGCAATTTAATTCCAACTTTCAAGGCCCAGAAAGGTAGGAAAGACATTGTTAAAATAGTCCATGTGACCACTTTGAGAAAACAAAAATAACGACTTTATTCAATAATTTCTTCTCGTCTGTGTCTGTCTTCTACGCAGTTTTCATTGGCCAGCTCCTGTTTCAGCGTCACACGCATGCGTATCGTGGTGCTTATGTGAACAGCATCGGCCAACGGTAAGCCTGCGTTCTGGCGTAGCTCTGACGTAACTCGGAAGCACTGCACTGTATTTAATACATCAACAGCGTAGGAGACTGACAAGGATGTGAATAAATTGTTGAAAAAAGTCATTATTTTTGTTAGTTTTTGGTGCACAAAAAGTAGTATTCTCAACACTTCATAAAATTAAGGTTGAACCACTGTAGTCACATGGACTATTTTAACAATGTCGAGCGCTCGGATTTCATCCAAAATATCTTAATTTGCGTTCCGAAGATGAACGAAGGTCTTAAGGTTTTGGAACAACATGAGGGTGAGTGACAGAATTTTCATTTTTGGGTGAACTAACCCTTTAACTTGCACTGAACCTGGAATACCCCTTAAATGATAGATTTTAGACTTTAAAATGGTTTTACTTCCTCTGTACCTGGTAAATGAGTGAGATTCAGAGAGCATTTCTGAGCAATGGCCATCATCTTGTTCTCCTCCTCTCCATGGCAACAGTAGGTCACAGCAACCCCTAGAGTGCCTGAAACACAACAGAATGAGGTCACAGTCAAAGGAAAGACAGTGCTGATCGTGTCCATTTTTACAATTCTGATGAGAACGAAGATTGAGTTCATCCACAACAACATCACGTTCAAGTTCCAATTATGAATTCTGATTCTGGAGTGCTGCGGTCATTAAAAAGCTCTTGATGAGTTTGTGTTTAGCAGCTAATTATGCAACTGATTGCTGTAGTTGCCCTTTCAGACTCTGACCCCTGCCAGACTGTCTCAGATCAGATGATCTCTGATTAAGCACTCTCTTGTAAATGCCCAAGACACACATTAATTAAAACCACAGATGTGGCTTCACATATATTGGTGCTTAATTGTTTTATAATTGGACACACCAAACCGTCCAGCGCGACCAATACGGTGCATGTAGGTCTCCCAGTCCTGAGGAACATCCAGATTAATCACCAAGTTCACCTTCTCGGCATCAATACCACGTGAAGTCTGTGGAAGAGAGAGGATTTATAAGAAATTTATAAGAAAGGAATGCTACTTGGGTATTAAACATTGGGTGTTTTCCAGTGTACATGTTATAATAGGTTGAAATCCTCACCAGATCGGTGGATATTAAAACTCGACACTGATACTGCTTCAGCTTCCACATCGCCTCTAACCTCTGGTCCTGACTTAAACCACCTACATACAAAACAAACACAAATGGTTTAAACATAATAACAATTAAAAATGGCTTTCACCAACTTCAAACTTCCTAAAAAATCATAATAATGATCATAAACCTAGCGAGCTGCCTATGGACGGTGCATTAGAGGTCTGCATTCCTGCAATCAGTTTGTGGCGTGGGAGTACATTTCTAAATTAAAGGCGGTAGCGGTCGGTAACTCTGGTGTACTTTGGACGGGAGCAGGCGGTCTGACAATAGCCTGGCAGCTCCCGACATCCTTTAACAACAGCGTATCCGTGCTTGAACTTGTAACGAGTATGAATACAGTGTGGCCCTTTTAAGAGTGCGCGCTCCCTGTTGAACTGCCTGAGTTTTGTGTGTGTGCGCCCTGCGCCTCGAGCACCCATGTGTGCGGATTGTTTTCTGTTGCTAACATTTAGTTATTTTGTTTTATTAAGTAATGCTGTGGACGGAATGGAGTTTGTGACGCACTCTTGTGAGAGTTTTGCAGGGAATAAAGTGTGAGCTGTTTAATGTCGATCGCCTCCGTGTTTGCATCAACCACAGTTACGTTAAGTGAGCTATCCCTATTTTCGCATTACAACTGAATATTCTGACACATATCCAGTTATTACCCACCTTTTTTTTTTTTTTTTACGTACACTTAAGCCATTACTGACTGTGTTCATGCGAGATTCTCCACACGATGGAAATTGCCATCTGTGTGTGCAAGGAGAACTGATCGCGCGTGCGCACGCGAGGGAGAGCTTCTGTTGTGTGTCATTCAGCGCGATTCTGCCCATCCCGCCTTCACTAAGCGAAGTGAATTGTAATATTTTGTGATACAACGGTCTTGGCATTTCATTTGGCTGTAGGCTGAAATTATATTCAACCCGCCAAAGTGGCTAGTGGGAGTGGCTGCCTTACCCGCCACAGCTGAAATCTACCCGCATTTGGTGGGTTGACGAGTGTTAATGTCAAGCTCTGGACACAGGTGAATCATTGTCATTTAGGAGTAAAATCGCATGTTTTTTTAATCAAGATTGCATTTTTTTTATGATTAAACATGCAGCTCTATTAAGAATATACGTAAACATGCACTAGATTGACAGATTGTTAAAAAAAAACAGCACTTGAGACCTTGCTAAGTCTTTTATCGGTGCCCTGTGTAAATTTTTGCGCCATCTAGCAGTGAGGTTGCAAATTGCCCACCGCCCACCGTTAAACCCTCCCTAGAGAAGCTACGGTGGCCGACACAAGACAAAGATGTCTTCTTCTGAGACAGCCGAGAGTAGCTAGCGCTCTGTAGAGCAGTTTGTCCGTTTAGGGCTACTGTAGAAACATGGCGGAGCAAAATGGTGACCCCGCGGTGTATGTAGAAAAATGGCCTATTATAAGGTAATAAAAACATAGTATGTAAGGTCTTTATACACCAATGAAAACAGTTATGTATATTGCATTTCTTTCAATAGATCCTCATAAATATTACACACTGCACCTTTAAAGAAAGAAATAAACTTATGAACTTCAATTACAAAACTGAATCAAGATCAGTTACAATCATACATTTAATACTAGGTAGTTGAATTGAGATCAAACTCACACATTATCAAAAAGCTTGAAATCAGTATAATATAACACAAAGCACTAATTTAATTCAAAACAAAGCATTTGTAAATGGTAAATGGACTGCATTTATATAGCGCTTTTAACAGACCAATGGCCATCCAAAGCGCTTTACACATTGCCTCACATTCACCCATTCACACACCGACGGCGGTGTCAGCCATGCAAGGCACTATCCAGCTCGTCGGGAGCAGCTGGGGTTAGGTGTCTTGCTCATGGACACCTCGACACTTGGTCAGGCAGGGCTCTATGCTAACATTTTTCTTGAGGAGCACTTGTGCTCCTAATTAAAAAAAAATAGGACCACAGTCAAAAATTTAGGAGCACTTTCTGATCAATAACACGTATTCCAATTATAACTTTCCCATTACAGGACGATCTTTATCCCTTTAAATTAATGTCCAGGGGCATTTTTACCATTATAAGAGCAATGTTTTCTAATCTTATTAAATGTATGCATCATCTTTTGTCAATTTCTTCAATTAAAATAGAAAAGTTGTTTTTAAAATGTTAATTTAAACAATAAATTCAGTTAGAGCAATAAGACACAACCAGACTGTTACCAATCTAATTAAATCAGCATCAAAAGTAGAAGTGGCACAGAAGCTCTATCTGAAGTGGTGTTTAGATACATTTACATGCAGCTCATGGGTAAATAATGTTGTATAAATGTTTTAAATTTTTGAAATGGCTATGTACAAGTTAAACTTAAACTTGGTTAAAATATTTATATTTTAAATAAAAAGTCCATGCAAAGTATAAATATGAAAATAAAACAGCCAGTAGGTGGCGTCAAGTCTATGTCGGAGTCATTCATTCAATCGTTCAAACGCAGATTCATTTGATCGAACAGCTTGGAGATGCATAACTGGTGTAGTTTTGATTTTCACGAAATAAACAGTATTGTGGCTAAAACGTTGTTACTTAATATCAACGTGTCTATTGGACTTTTTTACAAGATCAGTATCACATTTGCAATCATGCCAGTACTTGGAGCAATAGCAATCCGTAACTTTTGGCGCTCTGGCGGAACAGAAATGCACGCGTCTTGCGGAAGAACACTGCAGCCGGAGCTACTTCTCTCTGTTTATGTCTATGGCGAGTCACACAGGGACTGTGCTCCTCCGCAGCGCTGCGACCCAAACTGGAATTGAATAGTCAGAATATAAACACTTATTATATGTGTACCGTAGTGATTCAGGGTAAGATAAAAACACGGTTTGGAAAATGGATTCATGATGTACTCACTCATATGCATCTAGTCATTTTTAAACACAATAAATGTTATGGACTGCAGCTGATAAAGATTAAATCAAGAACTCATACAGGAGCGTTTTTTAATAATTTTTTATTAATTCATTTTTGGTGGCATTTTTGCCCCAAGCCCCTGTTAATTTCCGACCTTGTTTATGATAATCCCAATGTGGTATTTCTAGTTAAGTTTGGCTGCAAAGAAACATCAGCGCGAGGCGTCTGGTAAGTGCATGGCCGCGTCACACCCGTTTCACTCATAGACCGTGGTTTCACCTTTTAATCTGTGAAGTGTTAGTCCGTCGCACACGTTTTTTGCACATGCTCCGCTGACAGAAGGCATGAAAAGCAGTTGATTGCAGCACGAAACGTAACAGTTGCTCAGTCAGTCAGTGTTTCTAGTTTTTATTCCGATTATACATATTCATGAGAAGCAATCGGGTCACTCGCACCGGTGCGCCTAAATATTTTTTAGCAGTCGCACGCAGTAATTTTCAGGCGCAAATGCGCCCAAAATGGTCGCTATGTAGAGCCCTGTCAGGTGGAACCGAGGATCGAACCACCAACCTTCCGGTTTGTAGACAACCTACATGAACCACTGAGCCACTGCCGCCCCTATTTGTAAAGGTATTGAAGCTTTTTTGTCTCCAGCAGGCTTATGACTACAAATCATTCATCGAACAGTTTTGAAGCTGCCATAAAAGTAAAAGCATGTTCAATATACAATAGGTTTTTAAAGAGACCCAAGGTGAAACTCACCAGAGATGCAGACCGCAGGCAACCCTTTAGAGGAGAGGATATCAGCCAGGTGCTGAGCTCTGCAGAACAACAACTCAACTTTCAATAAAAGCTTTTGGTAATAGAAGTCTTTGAACAATAAGGACCAGTGCTGTAAAAGTATCTGTTAAGATGCAGTCACATTTACCGTTACTCTGTGAAATTTTGCTAGCAAAATCCAGTCATTTAAATAGGATAAGATTTCGCCCATATTCAAGTTAGCCACTGAATTCGTTGTGCTGACCAACAGAAAGCTGCTTGGTTTGAAGTAACTTAGTTTGTGCTTTATACAATCTCTACACAATTGAAAATATAATTTTTTTGCTAATGTGACTGTACCTTTACTCTAATCACAGGCATCAGAATGTTATCAGAATAATGGAAGTAATTGGAAAGGTGTGGGGGGGGGAACAGCTCTTGCCTGGTGTGGAGGTTTGAGAACACCAATGCTTGGTTAAATGGGATTTTGCTGAAAAGTTCAAGAAGAGACTGAACCTTCTCCTCAAAGATCTTATGAACCAATGAATGAGACGGAACAATCTTATAGTACTGTTTTAGTCCTAGAGGAGAGAGTACAACACAAAAAGGACACTGTTTATAATGACTGTAAAGGGTATTTAAACAAGAAACTAATTAGAAAGCACTGCAGACTGACCAAGGAGTCCAGGGTCTGTTGGGTTCAGTCGCACAAACGTCGGCTCTCTCATGTATCTTGACAGGTTTTGCGCTAAGGATTCTGGGTAGGTGGCAGAGAGGGCCAACATTTGTTTATTTGCTGGTAGAGAGGAGAAGATCCAGCTAACACAGAAAACACAAAGAGCAGTTAACTCTAACCAGTTGAATTACAACACAGAAGAGTGTCTGAATCAAATTAACCTATTCAACTCTTACTTGATCTGCTCCTGAAAGCTGCTGCTGATGTCGTCCTCTAGCAGTTTATCAGCCTCATCCAAAACAAACAGGCGAACGGAGGATGTAATCAGGGCTCCCATCTCAATTAGCTGCTTAATACGACCTACAAATACAACACCACTTCATCAATACTGCTAAACATCTAAAACAATCACACTCGCTATTAGAGAAAGCTTCTCTTACAAGGTTAAAGTACTCCAGACAATTACCCAATATGAGAAATCTCACACTTTGCTTAATTATTGATTAACAGACATCTTTTAATAGCATCCGACTTTACAAGTATTTTATTAGCATTTTGAAGTTGAAGGGTATTTATGTTTAAAGGGTTAGTTCACCCAAAAATGAAAATTCTGTCATTAATTACTCACCCTCATGTCGTTGGACACCCGTAAGACCTCCGTTCATATTCGGAACACAAATGAAGATATTTTAGTTGAAAGCTGATGGCTGAGAAAGGCTTCAGACAGGCCTCCATTGGCATTCAGTACATTGACACTTCCAAGATCCATGAAAGGCACTTAAAACGTCGTTACAAAGTCTCTCTCACCACAGTGGCTCTACAATAATCATACAATGCGACGACAATAGTTTTTGTGCACAAAAAAAAAATCAAAATAACACCTTTATCCAACTTGTTCTCGACTTCCGTGTGTGCCTCCACGACGCATGCGCGAGAATATGACGTAGCGCCGGTGTTCGGGAATCCATGAAATACACACTTAAGCCCCATTTTGAGAACTACGCCGAGACCTAAAGCACGATCAATGTAGAATCCAACAGCTTAGACACGCTAGTAACAGCTTAGACACGCTTCCTCTGCTCGTAAACAAATCGCTTCTGGGTCATATGTCCGAACGCCGGATCTGCGTCATATTCTCGCGCATGCGTCGTGGAGGCATACACGGAAGTCGAGAACAAGTTGGATAAAGGTGTTATTTTGATTTTTTTTTGCGCACAAAAACTATTGTCGTCGCATCGTAAGATTATTGTAGAGCCACTGTGGTGAGATAGACTTTGTAACGACGTTTTAAGTGCCTTTCATGGATCTTGGAACTGTCAATGTACTGAATGCAAATGGAGGCCTGTGTGAAGCCTTTCTCAGCCATCAGCTTTCAACAAAAATATCTTCATTTGTGTTCCGAATATGAACGGAGGACTTACGGGTGTCCAACGACATGAGGGTGAGTAATTAATGACAGAATTTTCATTTTTGGGTGAACTAACCCTTTAAGTACTTTATATGCGTAAAATAGCAATTAATGACAGAAATTCTCTTCCATATTGTGATGTACACCTGAGTAAAACAGAATATAAAAAAGTAGAGCAGAACTTGGTTCAATCCATTGGTTATTGATTGGATGGCAGATGTTAATGTGCGCTTGCAGGCGATTGTAAGTAAGGGGTGGGGTTTAAGTGGACTAAATCACATCAGAAGTCCAGCATACATCACCTGAGATAAGTCTGTCACTGAAGATCAGAAAAATTACTATTTTTAATGTTTTTGAAAGAAGTAGTAAATATAGTAATGTTTCCAAACTTTTGACCGGTACTGTAATGAATTGTTCATATTAAAGCTGCAGTCCGTAAGTTTTGCCTCTGTGTCACCATCTCTGTTTGAAACCTGCAATTGCAGTTATTTGCAGAGTTATCATCTGTACGCGAGTAGTGCATTGGCGGCTCCTCAGCGCGGATGAATCTAATGTTTTGAGGAGAATGTGTGGCCGAGTATGAGGTATCACCGCACCGGTGTGGATACCTTCAGAATCACAGATACTACGTCTTGAAGTATAGCCTAAATAAGATTTTCTTTTTTTCCGGAAAATGTCATCTGAACAAGTAACATGTCTGCCAATTTTGGGAACAAAACATCACAATAAATCACGCTACCAACAGTGATTAAATCTACAGATCACTCATATAACATTAAACCATGCAAATTATTATTATTGTTATACTTTGTTCTCAAATTGTTTTTGTTAACAGCCTTAGCATTGCGTGACTATGTGTATTTAGTGTGTATTCGCGTTACCTGTAGATTCCGTACAGTCTATTCTTTTGCTTTTGACTATGGGTGAATCTCCAGTTGTCACTGATGATGTCATTTGGGCCTTTCTGGATTAAGCCTGGGGTATACTTCACTTTCCGCGCCCGGACGCGTCACGCGCACAGCCCTGTCCGTGTGTCTCTCAAAGTATACTACACCACGGATCAAAGTACCGCGAGAGCAGCTGGCTAATACAGCTGGTGCAGCTTCTCTAGAGCGGCTGCACCAGACTGCACAGACTCTGATGACGACACAGCTGTTCCACGATTGGCCGGATTCACCGCATGACAGCGATCACGTGTGTTTCGTGTTTATTCCAGAACCTTCAGTTCCACTAATGCTCACAAATCTGTTTTTTATAACAGTAAAACCTCCTTTCATGTAGGCGCAATGTTATATTGTCATATTTATCTAAATAAAACTGATTAAAAAAAAAGTAGACCCCACTTCATTGATAGTGTAGGCTTATATGTTGAACTTTATTCTTGTACAAACACACGCTGTATTAAGCAGTGAATAAAGTATTACATGACAATAATGTCTCTGAAACATCTGTGTATTGACAAATATTGCATTTATTTCACTTCAGCTGCGATAAAGTATGCAAACACAGTGCGATTGTAACTACGGGAAGCAGAAAGTGTTCGACTCCACGTCTCCGTTTGCAGCTCCTCGCCGCCTGCACGCGGCTACTCTCGCCGATCGGTTGCATCCAGCCGCAGCTGATGTCCAACACACCTTTTATGTATACAGATGTGACGTAATGACGCAAAGACACGCTTGAATATCCCGCCGAAATCCACCATACCGCTCTAATTATAACACATTATTACAAGTCTAAGTAAGGAGATAGTTTTGAATACTGGCTTGTTGTGTACTTGCACAAAAATTGATTTTGGATCATTTTTGGATCATCGTCGCTTCAAGTTGAACAACTGTTATTTCAGCACTTCCATTAGGTGATGTTAATGGAACAAAAATTACACACTATCAACTTTAAATAACTCAAGCCTAAACAACACATGAACAATGCAATATTAGCTAAACAAAGTTAGTTATAATTATATTCCAACTAAAGGCTGGAATACACTACATGACTAAAAAATCTGAAAAGATTTTAAAACACTAGGCCTTTTAGGTATCATTGACTTGCCGACTTTATAAATGGTTATAGAGAAAAACTGGGCATCATAAACCAAACGACTGAGTATCATACACTACCAGATATTTCGAACACAACAAACTTGCACAGAAACACGCGCCTCATGCTAGGACGCATGACAGATGAAACAAACATGGATGTGCAGGAGATGACCGCAGAAGTTGTTGTAGGGAATCTAGGGATTGTGTGCCAAGTCGCAAAAGAAAAAAACGAGCCAAGCGCATTTAGACGCGGTCTTGGGTGGACAGACGCGGTCAGTATGAACTCTACAGGTTACAACAGGAGTTAGAAGTGCTGAGGAGTCAAATATTAAGGCTAATTTGTTACGCGTGTTCTGTTAATGCACTTTTGTATTGTTATTGAATTTGTATTGTACTGTATTTTATTGCAACACTGATAGATAGAGGACTGCTTTGGTTTCATAAGCGACAGATCATACTCTGCGATATGAGTTCTAAAATCGGCTCAAAATATAAAACAGGTTTTGATATATCTATCGACTGGATCGAATCAGAGTGTGCGCCCATAATACGCTACGCGATTTACTGTGAAATCGGTCAACTCTGACTGACCAAAATCTGCAGACTTGCGCAGACTTTTGGAGACTATTGTTGACTTATCCAGACTGCAAATTGGGGCAAAAAACTGAGCAAAAGTCATTCCAGGCTTAACATATCTATCAAGATTTTTTTTAACTAGCTCAAACCTGGTGAACCAATGGCAATGTGGCATTTCTTCAGGTGCAGTTTATCTTCACTGACAGGTCGACCGCCAATGAACACATGGCACTCCAAGCCCTCCATAGCGCTGCCTATTGCCATGACAACAGCATGAATCTGCACTGCAATCTCCCGAGTGGGGGCTAGAACCAACACCTGATGGGATAAGAGAAGGGCACATTATCACGAAACAGGTTTGTGTTTTGGGTGCTTATATTAACATGAAAAGATGTTACCGTCTTCAAACCGTTTTATATAACGTTATAAACATCTATTACAAGACAGAACATTATTTAGTAATATATCAAATTGTTACATATCCGAAAATGTTCTTTAGAACAATAACGTTACCTGTGTGGTTGTGTTTTCCAGTATAAGAGAGTCCAAAGCGATGGTGGTGAACACACAGGTTTTTCCTGTGCCAGATTTGGCTTGAACAATAAGGTCTGAATAGAAGAAAACATCCATAAACATTATTTCCTACCTTCAAATGATGACTAAAAATGACAGGCATATCGTTTTCATTGATAATCAACATTTTTGAATGTCATATTACACTCAATCATAGATTACATCAAAGAACAGCCTTTTTGTCATTAATGACCAAAAAATTGTTTCAAAAAAATTGTTTTAGGCTTGTTTTGGTACTGTACCGAGTCCACATCTTCCCAGCGGGATTGCCTTCAGCTGGATGGGGGACGGTCTCTGAAAGCCAGAGGCAGATAAACCCTCGAGCACAAGTTTTGAGAGGAGTAAAGAGCTGAACTCGACAGCGCCGTTATTTAGAACATCGTCGGTCCGAGTTCTGGATTGCAGCTCATGCGCTGCTTTCCTGGGTGCCGCCATATTTCTATTGCGACTACGTTCTGTTCTTCTGCGCTGAATAAATGAGTTGAGCTGAGCAGTGAATAACCGCGCCCCCTAGCGGACATAAAGAGAACAGCCGCTTAAAATACCAGCGACATGCTGCAGAGGGCGACAGACACTTATTATAAAAAAATAATAATAATAATAAAAAATATATTGTAGCAGTAGTATAACAACTGTATGGAGACCGAATTTAAATTAAAGCAAACCTTAAATATAATAATTCGAATAAATTCCTTGCCACATGCCGTCTTAAAAAGTCTATTCCAGTAAATTAAAGACAATTTAAAAGTTTTGTTCGATGGATGGATGGATGGATGGATGGATGGATGGATGGATGGATGGAAGGATGGATGGATGGATGGATGGATGGATGGATGGATGGATGGATGGATGGATGGATGGATGGATGGATGGATGGATGGATGGATGGATGGATGGATGGATGGATAGATAGATAGATAGATAGATAGATAGATAGATAGATAGATAGATAGATAGATAGATAGATAGATAGATAGATAGATAGATAGATAGATAGATAGAGCTCAACCCCCCTCTAACATCCAATCAGAGTGAATCTTAAGACTGAGTTAAAGCTGTACTGTTGTAGCTCTATTGTTATGTATGAACCCACCATTCATCATGAACTGACTGCTGGTGTGAAAGCACGACCCGTTTTGTTGAAGGACAACCGTTAGTTAATCCTTTTTAGGGACTTTCCCTTCAAATCACCACAGTGCCTTCACTGCCTTGACTGTACCGGGTGCTCCTTTGGGGCTGTAAAGTCATCTGAATTATGTAATCAGAAGTGTGTCAGATGCGTTAGAGGGGAGGAATATTATATTTAGTTACAGCGATGGTCATACCTCACAACTGACCAAAACCGCGGAAAAAACAAGGATGATTTTCCTTCAGCGGTTAGCGATATGAAATAGGATTGAGATTTAATGAATCAACCTGCTTTTAGTTTTACATTATTTTAATTGTGTAACGCAGCAGACATGGGTGAAGAGAGAACGGAGCTCGGGGACATGGACAGCAACTTTCGGCGTCTTAAAAATGAACTGGTGAGATTTTCCTGATCTTTTCTCTTTTTCTTCCTCTATTTTTACAGCACGTGTGTTTTTATCAGAATAATCTCCTCAGATATGTGCAGATAATAATTGTTATGAGCCCACGTTATATATTTTCTTTTCATTAAACACAATTTAGTGCGCGTTTCTCCGAGGAAATTCTTCCCGGTGTTGAAATTGATGTTGTTGTCCAATGTCCAGCTGTTGGCAGTGCTTGTGAGAAAGTGCAACCTGATTGGCAGCGGTAATTTGAAAATGAGGCCGCTGATTGGCTGGTACTCGCCCTTCTGTAATGATTTAAAATGTGAGTGCTGAACTGATTTCTGCCGTCACACTCACACAAACAACAAAAAGAGCTTTTTCATATTAAAACCTTCATCATTGCGTTAAAAATGTGATTACAAAGTAGCATCATAACACAAGAGATCAATTTCATGAGATATTTAAATATTTTAAATGCACTGTGTGGCTACAGCCTATGTAGGAAAGAAAAATCACAATTACATTAACATTTGTACATTTAATGATTTAGCATACTTTGAAACGAGGAGAACAATAATAGAAGCAATCAATCCAACAATAGGGCTACAATATGTAGTACTGCAGCCTGTGACTAGTCCCAGTTAGTCTAGCACAAGCACAGTACACAGGTTATTCCACCAGCAGATATGGGCCAGGTAAAGGGCCGTTAACCTCTTAAACCAGGTTTCCTCAAACTCGGTCCTGGAGGGCCACTGTCCTGCAGAGTTTAGCTCCAACCCTAATCAAACACACCTTCCTGTGAATTTCTAGTGATCCTGAATACCTTGATTAGCTTGCTCAGGTGTGTTTGATCAGGGTTGGTGCTAAACTCTGCAGGACAGTGGCCCTCCAGGACCGAGTTTGAGGAACCCTGTCTTAAACTCTGGGACCTTTTTTTGGGATTTCCGCCTGGATTTGGCCTACCCAAATTGAAAAGCTTCCCATACTGACATACAGTGGTCTAAATACACAATTTTGGTGTCATTTTAAAGGAAACCCTTTGAAGTTTCATAAACCACTGGTAAAAGTGATAAACTTGTAAATATATGTTGTCTAAGTCAACCCCCTGAAAAAAAGAGCTGTTTTTTGGCTTATAAATTCAGATTTTAAAGTGTGTAACTCAGGCACTGTGTGCTCTAGTACCCTGCAGAGAGTTTGGGCTGTTTCCACTAGATTCCAGAAAATACTGGAAAAAAGAATTTTGTCTGGATCATGTTGTATGCAATATTTATACAAATGGATCTGAAGGGGCTGACCAATATACAGAAATATACCACCACCATCCACCCATATACAGTGGTATAAATGCAATATCCAAGTGTCATTGAATTCTTTTTTACAGTGTTTGCTGACATATGCTGGAAACAACCAAAACTGTCTGAAATTACATAAAAATGTCATATTCCTCCATTTAGATTCATTTGAATTAATCTTGCATACATGATCCAGACAAAAATCTTTTTTACAGTATTTTCTGGAATCTAGTGGAAACAGCCAAAACTGTCTGCAGGGTGCTAGAGCACAAAGGTCCTGAGTTACACACTTTCAAAAATGAATTTTTAACCAAAAAAAATCAAAAAAGCGTCTCTTTTTGGGGGGGTTATTACAGCTCAGACAACATATACTTACATGTTTGTCACTTTTAGCAGTGGTTTATGAAACTTCAAAGGGTTTCCTGTAAAATGACACCAACATTTTTAATTTAGACCACTGCATGTGGGTATGGGAAGCTTTTCAATTTGGGTAGGGCAAATCCAGGCGGAAATGGTACCAGAGTTATTTAGTGTATATAAGTTACTTTGTGTAAAACAAATGCCAAAGTGATGCATATCTCCAGAAAGCTTTCAAATGGCACCACATATGAGGTCAGAGATCCTCCACAGACATTTAAAATTGAAAGTATATACATGATGAGGCACTTGCTAGATGAGGAAACAGGGCTGCAAGGATGTTACTCAACCATCAATCATTTGTTGGTGTTGTCAGTGACGTCTGACAAATGCTGCTGTTTGTCTGGGCACATCCCAAAGGAAACTGACACAAGAGAGGCCAGTGACATCACACAATGAGAAATAATACCTACGGCTAAATCTGGTGAAACACCAAACATGCCATAACTAGCAAACAGGGCTAAGTTATACTCGTAAAAGTGATTAATAACAATACATAACGTTAAAATGCATTTATAATATAAAAGTGACTCTGTATGGCTCTACTGCCCGCACAACCAGCTGTCATAGGCTATATAACATCCTATTTGAATGTATACTTAAAGGAATGTTTCAGGTCAAATACAAGTTGAGCTCTGTTTTCTCACACCTGCATTTATGACCAACTCGGGAAAATACACACCTCAGCTGTTCATCCATGACTCACAGTCTAGTCATTTCACCCACATGCCCGTTAGCTCCTACATCTCCCATCATGCCTTGAGACGCAATATTACTGTAGAATAGCATCAGTAGTGCTGCTGTGCTCAGACTGGCTGGTCATCGATCACACTTGTAAGGGAGAGAAGGAACAGAAAACAGGGAGTGGGACAAGAGAAGGAAAGACTGCAGGGTGGAAGAAGGTAAGATTATGGGTTTTATTTGGAGATAGAAGAAAAAAAGGGTGTTTTAATGCTTTGTATGTATTTAACTAATAATTTAAATAAACAAATAGAACTAAACAAAGACTGCATACAGTGTGGAAAATCAATCATAAATATAAACATTTTCTTTTTTTTTTTCAGATAAATGTTTTTTAAAGACAAATTATGCCTTTTGGTCAAGATCACTTTAACATTCACATTTGTCCAAAAAACAATTAAATAGTTAAACACAATAAAAATGCAATAAAATAAAATGAAAACATTTTTATCCTTAATTTTCATCTGGCATTTATGCATGCATCTCTTGTACAGAGCTTTTCACAATATATAAACACTAGCCGTCAAACATTTTGGGTTGGTAAGAATTTTGTATGTTTTTGAAAGAAATCTCCTCACCAAGGCTGCATTTATTTGATCCAAATACAGTAAAATAGTAATATTGTGATGTTTAATGTTTTAAAATGCTATTTTTAAATTAAATGTTCTATTATTATCAATGTTGAAAACAGCTTAATGTTGCTGCTTAATATTTTTGTGGAAACGGACACTTTTTTTGATGATGGTGATGATGATGAATAGAAAGCTCAAAGGACCAGCATTTATTATTTGATGTCACTTCTGATCAATGTAATTAATTCTTGCTGAATTTAAGTTTATTTAAATAAATAAAAAAACTGACCCCAAAAAATAGAAAACTGACCCCATGCAGAAAGGTAGTGTATCAAAGCAGCTTTACATTCCTCCATGCTCCCAGTAAGCAATTCAATTGCTATTGTGGCATGGAAAAAAACCATCAGCATTCTCTTCAGCAGATGCTGAGCCAGGTATCAGTGATGGCACACTGGGCAGAAATTGCAGACAGTTTGGTGTAATATTGATCTTTGATAATTACTGTAAAGTCAGTGTTATTCCTGAGTCACAACAGAATTAATTTATTGTTGCTTCATTATGTTGTAATTGCTTTCTTGCCTTTCCTATTATAGGATTCTTTGTGGCAGTCAGATGAGGGTCTCCACGCTCAGATGAATTCTGTGATCGGTGCTCTCCAGGAGCTCAAACTCTTGCAGGTCCAGACTGCTTTGGAGGAGCTGGAGTTCTCTAGCAAAACCAGCCAGACATCTCCATACACCAGCTCGATGCTCGATCAGATAAATCACAGTTCGAGAAAAACCCACCTGGGCCGAACACGGAATCCAGACAAAATTCTTTCACAAGAATGTTTCAAGACTGAGCTTACCATGAAACCATCTTTGTATCTCACTAGCTCTCCAGCAGAAAACCGCCATTTTCCCAGGTTACACGAACCCAGGAAGGTTCACAGAGGAAGTCTAAGCACCTCTTCATCTTTTTCCTCTCAGGAAGACACAACCGACAGCCATTTCTCCTCAAACGATATTGACGACTCCAGCGACTGGACAGCCTCACTGATGAACCACAGCAGAAACAGACAGCCATTGGTGTTGGGAGACAATGTTTTCGCTGATTTGGTCGGGAACTGGCTGGATCTGCCGGATGTTGGAGGCCAGACTGTAGGTGAGGAGCAGAATGACTTGAGTCTTAAAGACACACTTTTGGAGTCATCATCTAGCAGTCAATCTCAAGATGTCTCCAGGAAACTCTCATTAACTGCTAGCATCTTCAAACGGGTCCTACGCCGCGTTCGACCACGGCACCACCAAGAAAGTGAAGGGATGGACGTATGTAAACAACCAAAGATCACATACAGAAAGCCAAAATCAGACGTCAGCAAGCCATTCTGGGCGAGAACAAGAGGACTGAAGAAGAAAACCACGCCCACTCAGCAAGAGGGTGTGGCCTATCCGGGCTCAGATGGTTTGATAGACAGAGGATGGGCGGAGATTGTAGAGAAGCATCCACCCGTCTATGATTACAGCTCAGCTGTGTGGGTTTAAAAGACTCATATAGTTTTATATGAAAGAGATTCACACATATTACCAATATTAGCGGTTGTAAGACACAATTAGTGGTATGATCATAATTGTTATAAAAGCAAAACGTGATGTTGCCTTCAAGTTGTTCCTCCGAGTGGGGTGTTCATTATTACAACGTCACGCATTCAAGTCAGAAAAATAACATGGAAGTGGTCTAAACAAAACAAAAACATTTTACTGTAAACCAACCCAAAGAGCAACATCTGAATTCAAAATAATTAATTAATTTTATCACAACTGAATGTGAAACAAACAGGGAAAGTTGAATGATAAACGTCATTGCTACAAATTGGCTTTCCGCTCACTGATCTCTCTCTCTATAGAATAGATATATAATATCTCGATTATAGATGTGTTTTCACGATTTTGTCAAATTGACACACCCCTTCCACCGCCACAACTCATGTATCATCTTGAATTCAGAGTTTCTCACTTGTAAATATGACTGCTCAGTCATTTATGTGTTCGGAACTCATAATTATGATATTTCCGACTCAACTTGAAGAGCACATGAGTTTCTGAGCAAGTAAAAAAAAAAAAAAAAAGGTGTTGAGGTAAGATTGTCCTTCTCCCTCTAGTGAGAAGAGTAGCACTCAAAAAGCTATAAATTCCAAAGATATGTTAGACTTCTGTGTGTGTGTGTGTGTTGGTGGTGGGGGGGGGCATGTTTTTGTGAAATATCAGGACACAAATGTGTATAATGACATAGGTATTAATTCAATTCAATTCAAATTTATTTGTATAGCGCTTTTCACAATACACATTGTTTCAAAGCAGCTTCACAGAAAGTGCATTTCATAAATGTACATTGAAAAATGTTAGAAAAGAGAATGTTAAAGAAAAAATGTTAGGATAAGTTAATCAATCATGTATTATTTTAGGCCATAACAACGCTGGCGTTGAGTCGTCTCTTCACAGGCGTCGAGTCGTCTCATCACAGGTGTCGGGGCATCTGAAGTCTCCATCAGAGGCTGGATACAAACTGGAGCTGACGAACTAGTTACCTCGGGACTAGTGTCCCGAGATAACAACAGAAAAGCAGATGGGAAATAATTAGCATAGCTGCTGTTCAGAATATTAATGCTGTTGGTGCGATTTAACTGTAGTATAAAACTTAATTATAATGTGAATGCTTGGCTAAAGAGATGCGTCTTTAATCTAGTTTTAAACTGGGACAGCGTGTCTGAACCTCGAACAATATCCGGAAGACTATTCCAGAGTTTAGGAGCTAAATGTGAAAAAGCCCTCCCTCCTTTAGTGGACTTAGATATCCTAGGAATGACCAGAAGCCTCGAGTTTAGTGATCTTAAAGAGCGCGATGGATTGTAGGGCGATAAAAGATCAGTTAAATACACTGGAGCTAACCCATTTAGGGCTTTATAGGTCAGTAGCAATACTTTGTAATTGATACGGAACTTAATAGGTAACCAGTGTAGGGATGATAAAATTGGTGTTATATGATCATATTTTCTTGACCTAGTAAGCACTCTAGCAGCTGCGTTTTGGACTAACTGCAGTTTGTTTATCGATGATGCAGGACAACCAGCTAATAAAGCATTACAGTAATCTAGTCTCGAGGTCATGAATGCATGAACTAACTTTTCTGCATCAGAAATAGATAGCATGTTACGTAGCTTGGCAATGTTTCTAAGGTGGAAAAATGCCGTTTTTGTAACATATGAAATATGACTTTCGAAAGATAAGTTGCGGTCTAATATAACACCCAGGTCTCTTACTGTAGTGGATAAAGCGACAGGACATCCTTCCAAGTTAAAGTTGTATTGTGAGAGGTTTTGTGGGCAATTTTTTGGACCAATAAGTAACACCTCCGTTTTATCTGAATTTAATAGCAGAAAATTACACGTCATCCAGTGTTTAATATCATCAACACACGCTGTCAGTTTAGATAATTTAGCGTTTTCATCTGGTCGTGATGAAATATATAATTGAGTGTCATCAGCATAACAGTGGAAATTAATTCCATGTTTTCTTATAATATTACAAAAAGAGGGTGAAATATGAGGACATTCCCCATGTCCTCACTTTTCAAAATGCTTATAAATCACATAGAACAAGTTTTTTTTCACAGAAAGTAAACTGCACAGTCTTCTGTGATGGGTAGGTTTAGGGGCAGTGTAGGGATAGAAAATACGGTTTGTACGGTATAAAAACCATTACGCCTATGGAATGTCCTCACATTTCACAAAAACAAAAGTGTGTGTGTGTGTCAGAAGAAAACAGAAAAATATTAAGTCAAATTGTGTTGGAAATGTGCTGCTGTTTCTATGAGGTCCTTTGAGAGTATAAATGCTTTTTCTGCTGATGTGTTTCGGTTTAGGAGGAAGCCCAACTGTCAATCACTCTATGAAAAAGTCCTGATTGGTGCATTATTTCACAACTGTCTTACATAATCGTTAAAAAAAAAAAGCTTTGCAAGCATAAAGCTGTTTTGTGCTGGACAGAAAAAACTATGCAATGATGATCATTTGCTATGCAAAAATGAAAAACTGAGCAAATGCAAATACCTTCCTGTTTTATCAGCACCTTTGTGTTCTTTTCTGTATATGTAAAAAAACACATGGCTGCAATAACTTCTATACTTGTTCTTGGAGCTATTTAATACATGATGTGATGTGGGAAGCTGTTTTTTAAATAAATAAAAAAGGAAAATCACGTAAAAGTCAATTCCATGAAGTCTTACATCAGGAACGTCTGCCCTTGTCATGACTAATTTCCTCACATTATTCTATGAATGAAGACACACTTGTGCTGTTTTTCTGCATTTAATACAACATGTAATCTGTTATGCAGCAAGTATGAATCACTTATATTGTTGCATTGCCTATTTGTAAGGTGCTTTTATAAAAGTGTAAGAAGTGGAATTAATTGCATGGCTTAGTGCTGTAACTTTATCTACAGTACATAAAGTGAACCACTGAAAAACGCAAACAAGCATCTCTCCAATGGTCTCTGTTAGTGAGGAATGGCAATCTATAAATGCACATAAAACACCACATCAATATGAAATACATTTATTTAAATCAATGTCAAAAAAAAAAAAAAAATCAAAGCACACATTACTTTAAAAACAAATCAAAAGCCAGCCAGACACTTTGCTTGAAATGCTCAACTAAACCATGGAGCAGAAAAAAAAACTAGAATGAAATATTTGACACATCAAGACTGATTTAACTTGGCAAATTAAGTGTCAAGGACTGACTATTGATTATTGGTTTAGCGGTTATCGGAGGAGAAGTCATCTCTGCATTATAGATCTGATTTCATCCTTCTCCTGCTCAGGCACAAAACGGTTGATATTTATCCCAGGCTGAGCTACAGCCTACCGCAAAATACCACAAAGAAAATAAAGGGAAGAAAATATACTAAAATGTCATTATTTTTAAAAGCTGGAAAATTTGTGTAATTTTGATTGTGGGGGGAAAAAAATGCAGTGGCTACAATATATCTTTATCTTAAAGATAGACAGATCCAAAGTTCTTGTTAGACAGATCCAAAGTTCTTGTTATTTCAACCATACCACCCTAAAGAAGTTTTAAATTTTCCACAATTTCTTTAGATGAAAAGAAATGAGTCACTCAGGAAAAATGTTGTGATGAATGAAGGACACAGCTTCTCTGTACAAATGATTATTGATAGTCCAAACATGATGGGGGAAAAAACATTTCTGATCATTTTATAAACATGAACATGTTTTGAAATGTCCCCATACTTTCTATAGCCATTAAGAAAGTCCTGAACCCTCTCCCAGAGTGTCTAACCCCCCCTTGCCACATCACAGACAGAGCTTTTGCTCCAGACACAGATCCTCATAGTGGAATCTCCTTCAGAAAAAAAAAAACAGTAAGCAAAGAGCAGGGGGGGAAGAACATTTTCAAGACTGTTCTGGAAGTAAAGGCAGAGGCTGCTTCTCTCTTTTACTGTCAAGTCTGTGTTTTAGTTGAGGAGTCTGTGGTGGTCTGCCTTATTGATTTGGCCAATAACTGTAGAGAGGAACTGGAATGTTGGCCAGCTGGGCAACAGTTCTTCATTTCGGCAATCTGAAAAAGAGAGAGAAGAAAAAAAATGACATCCGTCTCAACTAACCCTTCACCGAGCTGCCAAAGCAAAAGGTAAGTTCAGCTTTAGAATCGATACAAGTCTTGCCAAAAATGCAGAAATTGTTGAGCTTCAGCAGGTGGTGCTGTTTTTTTTTTTTTTTTTTAAATGGAGCAGAAAGATGCAACAAACACCATTAAGATGAATGGGAAGGCTAATGATAGACTTGGTCGTTGTGTCATAGCGGAGGCGTGGCATGGGGGTGGAGTCGACGTGGGGGAAAACAGTCCATTCCCCCACAATAGAAATGCATGGGGTTAACCCAGTATAGCCTGTGTAGAATCCCTTTTGCCGCTCGACAGAGCAAGATGTATAGACAAACCGAGGCATTTTTGGTCAGATTGTCCGTACAGTCTCTGTGACTGATAAACGACCCATGTCAATGGCCAGAGGTGTCATTTTCTCATCAAAATACATGCTGCTCCGCCGACCCCCATATAGGTATGACATGTCAACTTCATAAAACACCCAGTCTTTCGATGAAGACATTAATTCAGTGTTCCTTAATTTAATGGATTAAAAGTATGTATTACATACATTTAACGTTTTAAAATGATTATAAAACGTGTCTTGTGCTATGAAATCTATATTTGGAGTTGACATGTCAGTGTCACAATATTATTAGAATTACTGACAATAGCAAAGATTTTTTTTATTTACTTTTTGTATAGCAACCGACTTCATCAAAAGACTGGGTGATTTATGAAGTAGCCTAGCTATTATGTTGTGTATTATTTGTGGGAGCAACATGTCTTTTGACGAGAAAGTGTCGTACATATAATGTGACTATCACCATGAAGCACAAATATAAGCCCAGCCCTTCCCATCATGAAATAAAGAAGACTTTTGAATGTTTTGTACATTAATAATCTCATGCATTATGTGGCTATGTGATCGCTCATCATGAAAAACTGCTTTAGCGATAAATTGAGTCCCGTGACAACTTTATTGGCGTTTTGTTCAACAAATGTTTGCCGTTGCAATTCATGAAATCTCTTTTTTTAATCTTTACAATAATACCAGCATCATGTAGTGCAAATGTTTAATTGTAATGGACGTATTGCAGGCTTTCGGAATTGACGAACGGCTCCGTCTGTCTATTTGGCAGCATAAAACTTCAGATCAGGGTTTTTAAACTTACTAGAGGTGCAGAACGTCACATGGCAACTTTTCGGGACTGCACCAAGCAAAAATAAATCGTAATCATTACAAAGAGTAAAGATAAAGCATCTAACATGGCCTACGCGCATTCATTCTAATGGCTTGTTTTCCCCCACGGCATATGGATGGCGGATATGACATTTTTCTGGGCGTTCCCAGTAATGCCGACCAAGTCAATAGCTTTCTGCAGATATCTCCACAGATATTAGGGATGATCTGTTATTAAAACTCTGGCTAATACTGTATGTCATTTTCATATAGTAGCAGATAAGTGGCCAATATTAAAATTCCATACTATTTTATTTAAATGATGTAAAAATAAAACACTGAAAAACAAAAAGGCTACAAGTGAATTACAGCATTTTAATGTACAGTATGAAAGTGGATATTTGAGATTTGCTAAGAATTACATTTAACAGTGTTAATTTACTGTTTTTAAAGATTAACTTTGAGTGTTAAATGATGGTAATCTGATAATCTGAATGTAAAAATAGGACAAATGATACAGAATTTATTTTTTAAAAATCTGCTTTATCACGTAAAAACCGGTATATTGTGCATCCCTAGTAGGCATCCATGATGCAAACCACACAGGGTGAAATCTTTATTGATCATGGATGATGCATGTACAGATTCCTAATGAATTTCTGATTGACTACCTGGCTCAGAGCTGCTGCAGTGATGCAGTTGTGTTACAGCAGGATGCAGTTCGACTTCTTTTTCGCTCTCTTCTTCTCCACTGGCGTCTTTCTGTTTATCTGTCTTACCAGGTCATAAAAGATCTGATAAACACACACACAAAAAAAAAGACTTTTATTAGAGAACCGTCTTTGTGTACTCGGTACAAGTGCATTTTTTTGTTTGCATCTTGCTCTGGATAAAGTGCAGTGAACTGTGACTCACCTCGTTGACATTGATCTTTGATTTGGCAGAAGATTCTAGAAAGGCACAATTACTCCACTGACGAGCAAGATTCTGACCCTGCTCTTTCCCGACCACCCTCTCATCCTCTAAATCACACTTATTTCCAACCAAGATCATTGGCACCTAGACACAAAAAGAGAGACATCCTTTAATTGTGTATACTGTGTTTGGATTTGGTTTAACAGAAATCACACTCACTGGCCGTTCCAAAAATTGTAACCGATTTTAAAATAGCATGAACTAAAAACATCCGTGTCTAGTATAGAGGCACAAACAAAACATGTCCCATGTACAACAGTTCTCATGCCACATTAATTCATATATACACTACTGTTCAAATGGTTTGGTTTGTTTAAAGTAATTAAAAAAATTACTCAGCAATGGCACATTAAATTGATCAAAAGTGACAATAAATACATTACAATGCTACAAAATATCTCTATTGATACATCTAAAAGAAAATGTATCTCAGTTCCACAAAATAATTCAGCAGCACAACTGTTTTCTGCAACATTGATAATCAATCAGCATATTAAAATGATTTCTGAAGGATCATGTGACAATTAAGACAAATATAACTAAATATAACATAAAATATAACTAAAAGATAAAATATAAAACAGTTATTTTAAATTGTAAAACTAGTTCACAATATTTTTACTGGCTTAACGATTTTGGAAAAGAATCTAAATGCGTTTTTTTTTTACCAATATTGCGATTGAATATGCGGTTATTTTTTAATCTTTTTATCTTCTGTATTATTCAACAATAAATCAACGTATAAATGATTCCAATACCAATTCTGGGAGTCACGATCCGATTCCAAAACAATTCTGTTTTGAATTCCAACAACATTTTTCTTATAAATTAATCTTAATAAAACTTAAAATCTTTTTTTTAATTATATATGTAATAAGTACTTTTTAAAATAATTACACATTAAAAAAATTTATTAAAACAATTGCATGTTAATAATTTTAAATATATAAACTAATATAGCTGCAAAACTAGTAAATAATAAAAAGGAACAAAAAACATATTACAAGCAATGAACAAAGAGTGCTTTGAGTATTTAAGAGTATCTGAACTGTGAGTGATAATCAATCAGGCAATAGTAAAGCTAAGAAAGAAAAATCAATGATGACATCGCAGACAGCGGGAGATCTGCACTCAAACTAATGCACAAATCTCTTTTGAATTATAAGATGTGGTTTGTCCTGTCTCTTTAATTCCTTAAGACATTACGGTTTACATTAATTTTGCGTCATAAAATCATTTTGAGATGTGCACAGCCGCAAATGTGGGCACTCTTCACAAAGCGCGGCACGAGCCTTTGAAACTGAAAGTCTTCTGTCAGTGAGTTTCCTATTTTTAATATATAAGCACACTGCATTCCAAACGACATAAATTAAGCCTTTGTAGAGCATTTGTAGGGAAAAAAGGCGAGAACACGCACTAAACATAACATCAAGCAAAGCGCACGTTTCTCACAACGCATATATCCTGTGCAATGAAACCCGCGAATGTTCACGGAAACATAAACGGTTCTTTCCTTTAGGCCAGGCCTGTAGGTGTAACGTGCCAAGTTGATGCTGCTTCTGCACACTGCTTACTCACGTGTCACGTGACCAGACTGTAATCGCAGTCTTTACTAGTGGTGTAACGGATCACAAAACTCACAGATCGGATCATTTTTTGGATCAGAATAAAAGGGGGAGGAGACCATTTTTATATGCTTTCCATTTTTTACATAACATATATGGTTATACAGGTTAACAAGGAACTTTTGGTGTTAACAAAAATAACCTACATGGTTTTAACAAAAATAAAATAAATAAATAACCATCTGACTAAATACAATTTTACTCAGTTGTTAAAGTGTAACATGTAAAAAAAACAACCTGAGACGCGAAAATAGGCCTGAGCTTATAAATGACAATTTTTTTTTTTTTTTTAAAGATTAGGATGTCAACATTCTCGCTTTAATCAGCGCCAGCACATCCAAAAATAGACTCTGTTACCCCTTTTCCACCAAGGCAGTGCTAGAGCTAGATCAGAGCCAGAGCTAGTTCAGAGCCAGAGCTAGTCCCAGTTCATAGTTGGTTCGACTGAGGAGCCTTCTAAGAACCGTTTGGTTTTCCGCATGCTGAGAGCCACAACAGAGCCAGGTCTTACGTCACTGTATACGTCTCATCTCTCTCAGCAACGCTAGCGAGGTGTTGCCAAGTCCGTGGGCTGTTTTTCATGTCCGCGGGTTGAAGCGACCCCAATTATGTGATATTTAGCCCCAGGAATGTGAATTTTAGTAGGCAACCATGCCAAAAAAAAACACATATTTTACCCCCAAATGTGATTTTACCAGGGAAGCCCTCCTGAAACATGATTGGGCTTGTTTTGAGTAGCAATTGGGTGGGTTTTGTTGTGAAAACCTGGCAACCCTGGGCAGCGGGAAACACAAACACACCAGGCTTGTTCGAGATGCATCGGCGCTGCACAGACCTGTTACTATGACAGCAAGTCCAGGATGAGCTTCGAAGAACCAAACAATCCAAGATCATGCCAAATCGTCAACAATCAAATCCAGCTAACTGAGTTAGCGAGGTATGAAGAACGGGCCCCTGTTCTAGCCCAGCAATGTTTTGGTGCTACTTAAGAACCACTTTTCCTGGCTCGGAGCTGGGGCTTTGGGTGTGGAAACACAAAGAACCGATTTGAAACTAGGCTCTGGCTCCGATCTAGCTCTAGCACTGCCTTGGTGGAAAAGGGGTATGTGTGGAAAGATCGCAGCACAGCTGTATGGCTACGCGCTCTTGGAACTCACTGACGGGCCGAAGCCGCGTGCAGTGTGAAAGCTGTATCCGTTAACATGGGTACGGAAAAAATACGCACTGCAAACGGAGTAAGTGTGAAACGGGCGTCAGCAGGTGCCATGCTCGATGTATGCGCCACTTTCATACGGCTTTCTCGTGCCACAGTGCCTACATAATGTTACAGTTTTGTCCACCGCCCTTCTTCCGTCATCATTATATTTTACGGGGAAGTCAAAATGCTCCCATACATGTGATTTGAATGATGCGGGAGGCTTTTCAAGTTCTTCTACGCTAGCCACTGTTGACTGATTAACATGCCCTGTTCACGTGAACACGCATTTCTCTGAAACTCAGCATCGAGTTTAAAGCAACGAGATCATTTAAAAAGCAATATCGGCAGAAAAACTTCTTTTAGTCTGCGATCGCTAAACAATTCAGATGAATCCACAAGTTAAAAAAAAGCTCAATAAATCCGCTGGTCACGTGCGTGCCGAAACGTGGGTCGTGATCCGTACGGATCACAGATCAACTGCGATCCGTTACACCCCTAGTCTTTACGTTTAAAAAAAAATCGTGTTTTATCATATCGCGATATTATCGCAAATGCAACTAATCGTTCAGCCCTAAATTTTACTGTATTTTTTAATTAAGTAAGTAAATAAAGCATTGGTGAGCATAAGAGACTTCTTTCAAAAATATTTTCAAAATCAAGACTTTAAATGGCAGTATATATGCATGTTTAATTTGTTCATGTAATTTGCATAGAGAACTGAAATTGTGTATGCATGGAAAACCCCTAATGAGCAAAGAGCTTTAAATAGAGAAAGCGTGTGCTCTGGTAAAGTAGCGTGGTGTGCCACAGTTTGAAAGCAGATTCTGCAAATTTCATGCATGTCTCGGAGCTCTTGAGGTCTCAGTAAAAATCACTTGTTTTGACTTTGCTGTACAATACATGCTATAGCTGACCTTAGCTGGGCTGTCAGGTTATTTATTTATTTAAAAATCTTGATGATTTGCCAAAGCAAGCACCGCAAATAATAATAATATTTTATTATAATGCAAAGTGACTCACATCCTCTGTGTCCTTCACCCTCAAAATCTGCTCTCGTAGGTCCTGCAGGTCGTTGAAGGTGGACTGTGCTGTGATGGAGTAAACCAGAGCAAAACCCTGACCGTTCTTCATGTACAGGTCCCTCATCGCTGTGAACTGCTCCTGTAGGCAAATAATCAATAATCTATTGAGTTCGCATAGAAGACTAATTAACTAATTGGAACAGTTCATGCATCATATTGAACTCACTGTGCCTGCAGTATCCAGGATCTCTAGCATACATTGCTGGCCATCAACTTCAACTTGCTAAAAAGAGAGAAAGAAAAAGGGTGTGAAGTGCTGTGTTAATGTATATTCTTAGAGTATTAGTTCAGCTATACCAAAAAGGGTTACTACTTACCTTTCTATATGAATCTTCTATTGTGGGGTCATATTTTTCAACAAATATTCCCTGTACAAACTGGACTGTCTGTGAGAGAAAAGACCAGAATCTCATCAAATCCAAATAAATACTACTGGCCAGAGTGAAAACCACTACATGGACAGTTATAAACTGTATAAAATGCCCATATACACCGATCAGGCATAACTTTCCCCCTTTTGCTGCCAAAACAGCCCTGACCTGACGAGGCATGGACTCCACTAAAACCCTGAAGGTGTGCTGTGGTATCTGGCACCAAGATGTTAGCAGCAGATCCTTTAAGTCCTGTAAGTTTTGAGGTGGGGCCTCCATGGATCTGATTTGTTTGTTTTAGCACATTCCAGATGCTCGATTGGATTGAGATCTGGGGCCCGTTCTTCGTACGTTGCTTATTACATCTGAGATGATTTGACAGATCCCAGATCTTTTAATCGTGATAACTGATCTCAGGCTAATTTGGTTCTTCAAACGAATTTGCGGATTGGATTAAAATATCTGGTTTAATTAAAAGTAATTATTCCATCAAAAATAAATCGCTCAATCAAGTGGCTGTGTCTATATTATTATATACAACATTATAATATTATATACATTCTCATATACATAAACAATATAACATTTTTATATTATTATTTAAAATTATTATTAATGCCCCTGGTTCACTAATGAACTCTTGTAATAAAGTAGCAGTGGCTGGGACAGATTTTAAGTATCACCTCAAGATGCAATCTAATCCTGTTTACATGAAATAAGCCTGCTCATGAGCAGGTTTAAGCTTACGGACCTGTTACTATGACAGCAAGTCCAGGATGAGCTTCGAAGAACCAAACAATCCGAGATCATGTCAAATCGTCAACAATCAAATCCAGCTAACTGAGTTAGCGATGTACGAAGAACGGGCCCCTGGGGAATTTTTGAGGCCAAGACAACACTACAAACTCATTGTTGTGCTCCTCAACCCATTTCCATTTTTGCTTTGTGGCAGGGCGCATTCTCCTGCTGAAAGAGGCCACAGCCACCAGGACATACCGTTTCCATGAAAGGGTGTACATGGTCTGCAACAATACTTAGGTAGGTGGTACATGTCAAAGTAACTTGACATGTATCCTGATGGATGGCAGGACCCAGCAAGGTTTCCCAGAAGAACATGGCCCAAAGCATCACAGTGCCTCAGCCGACTTGACTTCTTCCCATAGTGCATCCTGGTGCCATGTGTTCCCCAGGTAAGCGACGCACGTGCACCCGGCCATACACGTGATGTAAAAGAAAACATGATTCATCAGACCAGGCCACCTTCTTCCACTGCTCCGTGGTCCAGTTCTCATGCTCACGTGCCCACTGTTGGGCACCCTGACTGGTCTGCGGCTATGCAACAAACTGTGATGCACTGTGTATTCTGACACCTTTCTATCCGAATCAGCATTAACTTCTTGAGCAATCTGAAAGTAGCCCGTCTGTTTGATCGGACCACCCTTCACTCCCCACGTGCATCAATGAGCCATGACCCTGTCGCTGGTTCACCACTGTCCACTGCAGACCGTGAACACCCCACAAGAGCTGCAGTTTTGGAGATGCTCTGACCCAGTCGTCTAGCCATCACAATTTGGCCCTTGTCAAACTTTTTTCCTGCTTCTAATACATCAACTTTGAGGACAAAATGTTCACTTGCTGCCTAATATAGCCCACCCACTAACAGGTGCCGTGGTGAAGAGATAATCAGTGCTATTCACTTCATCTGTCAGTGGTCATAATGTTATGCCTGAACGGTGTATAATACAACAACGATGTGTACACTTAAATAATTCCGAACTTACCAATGCAGACTTCCCCACACCTCCAGAGCCCAAAACGACAAGCTTATATTCACGCATGCTGAGGCCTGTAAGATTAAATCACAACACACACACACACACTCAAATCACTTATCAGTGCAATGACAGTTTGAAGCACTCAATAGACTTTTGGTTTTCTGACGTGGTTAGCACACTTGAGGTTACCAGATCTACACCACTTTTTCATAATCTGATTATTACTCTCAAACCATTATCATCCCTTCACCTTTTTTTGTCTAGATTTTTGTAAATCTTTGATAAGTGTTCTATACGCACCCATTAAAAATAAAAAAATGAATGTGCCCTCAATTTAATCAAAACACAATAATGCTGCCTTCACATGGTATCAGACTTATCGTAAATGCTGGTTTCCTAGTAAAACAATTTACATAAACGCTGCCTCTAAAATCAAAAATTGAATGCAAAGAGCTCATAATCACAACTTCAGAAGTGGGAAATTTCTGATAGCATGTGAAGGCCCACCCCCAGCAGCAACCTGTCACTCACATGTCCAACCATGCCCTACAGTTTTTCTAGTTTGTGAAGCTGTTTCACTCAGATTCACGTCACAGTAAGCGGAAAAAAACAAGATCTCAACTTCCATTTCATGGCGACTTTAATTAGCATGCTTTAGTTATGCAGTTTGTGTGGTCAAACATTCTTTGATGAATTGTAACTTTAAATTAATGTCCTGTAAAGCACCATCACTACAGCCGTGCACATTTTTTACCGGGCTGTTTGAGATCATTCAGAGTGCACTTTAAATCCCACATCCAAATTACCAAACAACCAGCTTATATACTGCATGCAGATTCAACTGATGCTGTGTTAATGCACCATTTCATTCAGCCTGAAGTAATTAAATTTAGAAAAAGCTAAATAAAAACATTTTAAAGATTAAGGAACATTAAAGATAGCAAGAAACAAAAAATCTGATCGCGTTTTCTCCTCTATAGGCTTTATGCCAAACATCATATGAACAAACTGGAAAACGTGTCTCGTCCAAAAACTGCTTTAATACCCTCCTAAAATCATATCTTGTTCTGTAAATAAGCAAATCAGTTACTGGCAGGTGATAAAGGCTAGATGGAGGTTAGTTTGTGTATGGTCTTATAAGACAGTACACTTAAGAGAAAGCAATAAAAAGGAAATACGGAATAATAAATAAGGAAAAGCCCTGTGTAAATGCAATAATGTCTTCCATTCACACCATTAAATGTGATCACTATAAGCAATAAAAAGGAATAAACAAGACTGTGCCATCGCATTTTCTTCAGATCAGTAAATTATAACAATCTAATAGTCTTATCTGACTCAGTTCCTATATTTTTTAAAAACAGATTAAACAAAATAATACAGATAGAACTGCAACAGGTGTTCATGTGGAATAACCAATGTCCAATGTCTCCACTCGACGTTTGAATAACATTATAGTGTCACCTAAACTGTTTTGTAATCTTAACATGCCACAGACTGCAGCTCTTCTATAGCTGTAGGACCCAGATTGCAGGAAAAATTCCTTTACTCTAACAGCTGTAACGTTAATGTCATTTTGGTCACTTGTCGAATCAAGACTGCATGCCAGTGTGTACACTAGGAGTTCATCAAAACGCAGTATAAACATAAACTTGCAGAGTTTAACTTGTTAACAAGCACATAGTAGTAACATATAACACGCGAAGATCAAATATTTCACCGGTAATAGGACAGGTTTGTGTGTTTTCGTCTGCACGCAGTAAAGGCCTGTAAACGCAGCGATGTTTCCTATGAATTCCACTGGGCAGCGGTGCTGCTGTGCGGGTTCATTTCTGCTCAGTTACCCGGCCTGAGACTCATTAGCTCGCGCTAGCACGTTAGCATATTCGTTACGCGAGGTTTCGTTCAGCGACTTTCCTCCAAAACCCGCGAGTCGCTGTACAGCACTAGTAAGCAACTGTCCGTGCAGGGTCGCGGTGTTTCGGGGCTCGTTAACAGTTCACTCACCGTGTCCCACAGCTCGAGTAGCATGCAGGATAGCACCACTATTGCGCCGGGCAGTCGCGCAATCACAGACAGACTCCCGTCACGCCCGGGGATGCGAACGTCACTGCAGCGCGCGGAATGCTGGCCTGACACAGCAACGAACGGGTTAAAGAGCCTACCATTAGTTTAGTTAGGCCTACTTATGGTATAATTCTAAAAAATACTTAATCTGATGCAAATTGCTTTTTGAGTGAGTGCAATCTCTCGTCGTCGTCTGTTAAAATCGGTGTTTATTAATTTTGAACTGCATAGACTTTGTCAAAAGGAACCCGATAAAATTTCTGAAACATTTTACTGAGCATGCGCAAAAAACACGCAATATAAGAGTCTTTCCTATGAGCTCAAATGTGACCAGTACAGCTGAAGAACCTGCACTGTAGCAACAAGTAATCAAAACCCCACTATTCTGCTAATCCTGGAATCACCAAACTGATGATTCAATGCTCTTAATATTCAACATTAGAATTTTTTACATGTATCCCTACTAAATCAGACCATGAGTGACCATACAGATTTTCATTCAAGTCAAGGGGTGGTTATTTGGTTTGCAACTGATAGGCCTGAACATTTGCTAAATGTTCCATTCTTTGACCACATGCACCACAAATGCACTGCAAACAGTGTCAAAACTAAACAGCAGAGCGGATGTGCAACCCAGGAAATGGTGAACTACATTTCATAACGTCTGGTCAGCAGACTTACAGATGGCTAAGTTACACTGCAGACAATAGTTTTTATTCAATTGATTACAGAAATTTTGTTATCTGTAATATGAGAAGTGTGAAGATGTTTCTTCTCATGAGATTAACTTGGGCCAAACATGAAGAGTAGTAAATATTCAATGTTACATTTCAGAATGACCCTGTTCTTGAGTCATGTGATCAGAGTAATGTACAGTTGAATATATTAATGAAGATCTGTCTCCTTTAGGTGGATCATCCAACATATACACTATTGTTTCTTCACAGAGGTAACCGATGTCGTCCACAGTCTGACAGAGAGAAAAAGAGAACAACGGGAGTCTGTACAGTAAGATTCTATAGTGAGTCTATATTCAAAACATTTAACCTCACAAAACGTTCAAAGCTAATAATCTAAATGTACTCATTTTTTCATTTATTTTTTTCTTTTGATAAATCATTCATATGCATTTGTTTTGTGGCACAAAAGAGAGGTTCCCATACCTGGTTGAATTCTAGTGGATTTTGAACTGTATATTCAATGATGTGAGGTTTCAAAGCATCGACATGTGAATAATACAAATAATGTTAGATTTCATTATTGACTTAAAGAAAAATAAAGGCCTGAGGAATATGAGATATCATCACAGAATGAAGTCTGAAAGCATCATAAACAATGGCATATAAGGCTTGAGGTTATTTAAAAAAGTATTTCATTGCTTTATTATTTTATTATTACATTAGTTGAAGTCTTAGTTAAAGTGTGTGTGATCTTACATTTGAACTTTGCATATGCTCTTTTCTTGTAGATAAACACTAAAGCCACAAGAATCCAGAAAACCAGGAATGAAAAAACACCTGCACAAACCGCAGTCACGTCTACAGGAATAAAAAGAAAAAGATTATATAATTACTACAGTATTTCATGTTGCTGCAATGTGTGCCATAATCATAAGTTAGTGTATGGACAAAAACAAATGACAGATTACTGTTGTTGTAAGTATTCTATAACAGCAACAACTGACAATATATATAAAAAGAAGCGTTACCAGAGCTGTTGATTAAAGGAGTGGAGCCTGACGATGGGACTGTTGGTGGTAACAGTTCATATGAGTGAGAATTATCTGCGAGAGACAAAATCTCAAAATTAATTAATCAAATAATCAAAATTAATCAAATAGTACATCATTTGTCAAACACTCTCTTGATGGACCAACATCTCTTTTTTTGCTGAACTTTTACCTGCAGAGGTGAGTGTTGTTGTCCATGTAAATGTAGTTGTAATTGTCTCTTCAGGGGTGTGTGAAGGTCTGACCACAAGAGCTTCTGAAAATAAAACAGAAAAAAGAGGAATTTAAGTTTAATAAACATTTTGTAAAGCAATGTGAAATTATTTCAATAGGAAGACAAATGTATTATATTTAAAGTGTTATAAATAAATACCCACCTGAACGGACAGACAGATGAACTTTATTCAATTTTTTCTGGAACCATTGATCAAGTCCACAGTAATAAACACCAGAGTCTTTGAGTCTGAGATCTCTGATGGTTACAGCAAAGAACCTTCCACTCACAACATCAATCAAAGAGTATCTTCCATTCGAGACGAACTGATCAGTCTTTGCACTTTTAATCAAAACATGTTCTGATCCACATGGATCACGGCAAAAGTACTTGGGTGTGTATAGTTGATTATCTGGATATGGACAGCTAATCTCCACCTTTTCACCCACTGTTCCCTCATAAGCATCTCCAGACTTCATCAACACAACACTTAAAACTATAGAGAAAGCACACTTAACATTTTCAGTTGAGTTAAACAGAGACATGCAGAGAAATTACACTTTGACCCATTAAAATTTCAACAACATAAAAGCAATTTTCAGACAACTAAACACAAAGAAGCTCTCAAAATAACTTCAAACTCAGTTACATTATGTTTTATAGCGTTGAATTCAATGTGAAATTATCTGTACACATCGCACCTTGGAATTAGGCCTATAAGTATCTATCTGCATTCTGAGCAGTTTTGAGATATTGCGCTTCAAGGTTTTTGCATTCCATTCGACTTTGTAGATAGAACCTTTTTGTTTTCTAAATAAAAAGTCCCAACATGTACACAACATAAAAAAGTCACATAATGAAAATAAGTTGTCACAGAATAAGAATATGTGAGGTCAATGTCAGATAGAACCTTATAATTCCAAGGTGACATCTCTAAATATTAAATATCATATTGTTATACTAAATAAATAATATTATCCATAATTTAAAAACAAAAATGGAATGGAAATGGATGCAAAATGTAAAGAAAGGAATATTACCTTCAAAAAGACATAGAAAATCTGTATTCATTCTCCACATCATATCCACCTCAAAACAGGATTAGGATTCATAAAGAAACAATTTCATTAAAACAAACTTTAATCTAAGTATAAAATCTGCTTAATGTTTCTCACACCGCAACTGCCGATGAACTGAAAAGAAGCCCCACCCTGAAAGAGAGAGAGAGATACTTCTGCTTATAAACAGACAAACCAATGATCGTTTAGCAGTGAAACTAGTACAACTTAAAGAAGCAGAACAAAGCAAACTTTATGTTGTTAAGAAGCAAGAGAGAGTGACAACAAGTACAATAAAATACTTTTCTCCTCAGTTTTTAAAATTATGCAAAAACCAGATGCAGTCAAACATAACATTGCTCAGTACCAAGGGTGTATAGTACTTGAGTAATTTTACTTGATTACTGTAATTAAGTATTATTTTTGGGGATTTTTACTTTACTTGAGTACAATTAAAAATCAATACTTTTACTTTTACTTAATTACATTTTTTAAGAAAAAAAAGGTACTTTTTACTCCTTACAATTTTATTTACAGTTTTTTTGGAGATCATTTCATTCTATTTTCCCTTGCTATTACCAAACCAATTGAATTGCGCTGATGCCCAGTTTAATTTAAATGTTTAATTTAAATGTATTTATTCTGCCAATGAGATTCATTTTCACATTCCATGAAATTAGTCAGACATGTTAATTGGTCCTTTGAAAGTGACTCAGGGCCGGCCCAAGCCCTTATGGGGCCCTAAGCAGAATTTTATTTGGGGGCCCCTCTGTGCCACCAATACGATTGACTATTGTCAGTTCTTGATAATTCGCACACCCAGTATCAATTTTAGTAGTTGTAGCTGTGTTGCTTTCATCATGTGTGGCAGTAATGGTCTTACCCTTATACGGTTTTTAATTGTAACAGTAGCAAAACCCACAGGTGTGGTCAGGTGTTAATATTCAAAGCCTTACTGTACTACAGTTCAGACTGGGATATGTACTTTAAAAAAAAAAAAGAATTTAAGTAGTCTCTTATGCTGAATATGCTCACTTTTCCACAGGATTCTTTGATGAATAGGAGGTTCAAAAGAACAGCATTTCTCTGAAATAGAAAGCTTTCAAAAAATCGTAAAAATATTATACACAACTGTTTTCACCATTGATAATAATCATAAATGTTTCTTGAGCATCAAATCCTCATATCAGAATGAATTCTGAAGGATCATGTGACACTGAAGACTGGAGTAATGATAATAAATTCAGCTTTGATCACAGGAATAAATGACGCTTTACTATATTCACATTTAAACTGATGTTTTACATTATAATAATATTTCACAATATTGCCGTTTTTACTGTATTTTTGATCAAATAAATGCATCCTTGGTGAGCAGAAGAGACTTCTTTTAAAAACAAGAAATGTTGATTTCTTTCAAACATTAAACAGAGCTTTTATTTTGGCGGAAATAAAATTAATTTTTTTTGTATTCCATTCGACTGTGTAGAAAGAACCTTTTTATTTTCTAAATAAAAACTTCCAAAATATAGGCTACACAACTTATAATTCCAAGGGGACAATATAGCAGTTTGCAGAAAAACATTTATTGAGAAACTGGAAGCTATGCAGTACTCCGTACAAAACATGCAGCACATCAGACAAGATATTCACCCTAAACCATATCACATTCTCAAATCCATCCATTCATAAAAAGGTTGCCGGGCAACTGACGAGTTACGTTTTAGCGCTGGTTTTCTCGCACTTGGACTTTGAACCCTGGCTAACAAGCGAATAGTGTCTGGTCGATGGCGCCGCAAGCTCGTGCAATGCTGTCAGAATCAATCCGTGCATATACTACAAAACTTTTTTGCAGTTTATTTAGTAATTGTTTAAGGCCATTTCGCGATTTCAATCATCATGAAATAACATACTGCAAAAAAAGTCATTTCATGTGCTCTTGGGGGCCCCCTGGTGGCAAAGGGGGCCCTAAGCAGACCATTGGTGGCAATTGTTTTACGATCAACTTAAGCTTACGATGGTTTTGGGAAACGCAGCCCTGGAAATTAGAGTGAGAGGCTTTTCAGCACTGCAAGATACCTTTTCAGCCCCTTGACGCTTGACACTCACAATTTTGAAAATCAGCTTCTGCTTAAAGGGATAGTTCACCCAAAAATGAAAATGTTATGTTTATCTGTTTACATGTAGGTGTCTTTGTTTCTTCAGTAGAATACAAATGAAGATTTTTTTACTCCAACCGTTGCAGTCTATCAGTCGTATAATGCATGTGAATGGTACATACTAGCACAACACGATCTCCTGACAATGCGTATCAATAGTACGAGTGTGCAATCTCGTGGAATGTATACGCCAAAATGAGTTTTGGCGTGCATATGCTACGCAGTTTTTCGCATGCATATGATACGCACTTTATGGCGTATATGACACGCTTTTGGGTAGGGGGTGGGGGGATCGTACGTATAATACGCCATAAAGTGCGTATCATATGCACGCGAAAAACGGCGTACCATATGCACGCTAAAACTCATTTTGGCGTATACATTCCACGAGATTGCACACTCTTATTATTTATATGCATTTTCGTGAGATCGGGCTCACTAGCATCATCTATGAGAGTAAAAAAAACCTGCACAGACAAATCCATATTAAACTCTGCAGCTCGTGACAACACATTGATGTCCTATATGAAACGATCGGTTTGTGTGAGAAACCGAACAGTATTTACATAATATTTTTACCTCAAAAACGATCTATGTCCGACACCCGTTCAGCGCGCCATCACTTCCGGTAAGTGTGGTATATATAATGAATATATAATATAAAAATATATAATATAATATAATGCATGTACCATTCACATGCATTATACGACTGCAACGGGGTAAATCCGGGGTTTTACAACTTTGAGTAGCATGTCGCATACTGGCATTAGGTAGTAGTCTTATAGTTTGATAAATACCATTAAATTCAGACAGTTCTAAAGCAGGATAAAACTTTGTATGTGGTTTATTCACTTCATGTTTTTAGAGATTAAAAGCTTAAAGAAGAATCTCTAGTTTTCATTCTTGCTGCTACTTTTACTTTTTTAATACTCAAGTACAATTTTAATGTTGTACTTTTTTTACTTTTACTCAAGTATGATTCTGGCCAGATACTTTTACTTTTAATTGAGTAAAAATTTAATTTAGTAATTGTACTTTCACTTGAGTAACATTTTTGAGTAGCCTACCTTTTACACCTCTGCTCAGTACACATTTGTAATCAAAAGAAATCAAGCAGTTAAAAGTACTGTGCGGATGTGTCTTTTGACACTTTTTAATTTCAGCGTCCTCCAGAGATGAAGATTGTGAAGTGAAACGGCCTCATTGTAACAACTAAGCTATTTCAGTCTGTGCATAGACGCCTCAAAGCTATTTCAATGTGTGCATATGTATTAAAAAAAAAAAACACACACTAAATTAACACGCTAAGCCCAACATATTTTTTTAATACTGTGTTCAACTTGTTATTCTCAGAAAAAATTAGACAGATATAGAATAAACAAGCATTAATATAAGAGACACTGGGGCAAAAGAATAATAATACTATAATTATAATCTCACAATAACAATAATACACACCATCGGTCTAAAAGGACACAAGAAGACACACAGAAACACAAAGGAGTAAGAAAAATATGAATTTACCATAGATTTCTACGTAATTGGTCATAAAATTTGATCTGCTCAACTAAGCCAGGCTGTTAAACAAATAATATGTTGGTTTTTTTTGGTTTTTTTAAATGCAACTTTGCATTTACAACCCTAAAGCTACTGCTGTTACTTACACAGGGAATTAACACTATTAATTTAACACAGCAGCTCAGTTGAATGTCACAACCTTACACGTGTCCACAGCAGGATGTTTGCAGGAAGTCATGCCTTTTTTTGCAAGTTGACACATGCATCATTTAACATCAACAAGTATGAGTTTTTTTAAAGACCATGAGACTGATCTAATCATTTATCCTCAGTGGTGCGATGAGGGAATAAAAATCATTCACAACATCCTGAGGTGCAGGATCACAGTGCTGCACGGTGGAATATATCACAGAAGAATCTGCATTTCTAGCTGGACCAGCCGGGCTGTACGTGGTCACCATTTCATCGTAGATGTGAAAGACATCATCTACAGTCTACAGAGAGACAGAAAACATATTTTGTGTACATTCAACATGTTTAGCATAATCTGGTTTAACGAATGTTGATCAATTGTGTTTTGTTGGGTTAATATGGTTTGTAATCAGATATTGGTACTTCAGAATAAAATTGTGCAAGAGCAGATGTTTTCATACCCGGTTGAGATCTGGTGAATCTTGAACTGAATTTTCAGGAACAGCATGGTTCAAACCTAAAACAAACATGATGCTGTAGAACCCATTCAAAGTGACTTAAACTGCATTAGTGATCTGAACAAAATAAGATATGATCACATGACAGGTACACCAGTCCTCTAGGCCTGATTTTTATGATGCAATGTTTTTTTTATCACATTATTTAATTTAAATCAACTCACTATTCACTGTAAAAAAAACAAAACAAAAACAAAAGGTTTTATATGCCACTAAAATTGGTTCTTGGCTCGTAATCATATAGGGGGGAACCTTTTTAAGTGCTGTCATTTTGGTGCTTCGGTGGTTCTTCAGCGGTTCTTTTGCTATCATGTTAAGATATGGTGCTATATAGCACCAAAAGGGGTTCCTCTATGATTATGACGAAGAACCACTTTTCATATAGAACCTTTTTAGCGTGTTGGACATTTGAATCAGATCAAGTCTTTGGGCCCTATTTTAACGATCTGAAACGCAAGTGTCAAAGCGCGAAGCGCAAGTAACTTTGTGGGTGGGTCTCGGCGCTGTTGCTATTTTCCCGGCGGGTTAAATGGCTCTTCATTATTCATAGGTGTGGTTTGGGCGTAACGTGAATAAATCAATCCGAGCGTCATCCAACATTCCCTTTAAAAGCAGGTGCGCAAGTTCCATTATGGATTGCTATTATTATGGCGTATTTACCAGGCGCACGCCAGGAGCGGTTCACAGCCGAGGAGACTGATGTTCTTGTAAGAGCAGTGAAAGACAGAGAAGTGAAGTTGTAATGTTGTACATTATGGTAAAGGTGATTTCACAGTCTTTTTTTTTTTCAGTCTTTCAGTTTTTTCAGTTTTTCAGTCGATTTTTTTTCCTGGTTCTTGACGGACAAACCAATTTGTCAGATGTCCTTATATACATATATGTCACTATTGGGCAAACAGGTCTTATCCTTAATTATTACAATTAGCCTGAATCATTTGTAAGCTAGATTTATGCCTATTTTTTCACATCTTCGTGGCACACCACAATGATTTCCGTCATCTCATGTGTTAATATTTTTTTAGTGTAACAATTTATGATTTGCAAAAATAACTGTTGCATCTGTGTAGATTAATCTAATCATATCTAATTAGGCCTACATGAGCAAAGTGTATGCGCGTTGTGCACGCTATACATTATGGTCAAGCATGCGCCCTTAAAATAGCATAATGAACAACGCGCAACGCGCCACTGACTTTAGACTAGGTTTTTTCTGGTCAGTGGCGCAATTGTTTAATGGAACAGCAAAATAGCACCAGGGATTGTTTGCGCCGGAACACGCCTCCTTTTTTGCGCTGAACCGCCCAGGGAGCGCAAGTTCATTCTCTAGTTTAGCGACGTGCTTCTGTGGAGGGAAAAGCGCGCTTTGTGCGGGTGCAAAATAGGAATGACACATGCGTCGGTGTACAAAGTCAATTGCGCTGGGTGCAAGATAGGGCCCTTTATGTGTGTGCAGTCTTACATCTGGACTTTGAATGTGATCTTTTCCTGCAGAGAAACACTAAAGCCACAAGAACCCCAGACACCAGCAGCACGAGAACACCTGCACTCACCACAGGCATGCTGACTGAAATAAAAAGAGAAAGACAAAATTATATTACAGTTTTTCTCAATTGCTAAAACACTAAACCCTATTGTCTGAACCAAATGCTCAGTTGCCTGAACCCACTGATTGAATCAATCACTCTTTTGGCAAAACCATAAGCACTTTTCACCTGTTTAGACACAACTTGCCAATACATTTTCATTGTGATGCACCCGTGCTGCAAAATGGTGAGCACAGGTGACAAAAGTCAAACACAATTAAAGCACAGATGTCACCACTTGAACACAACAACTCAAAATTGATCACACTTGTGGCTAATGATGTGAGGGAACATATCTACAGTAAGCCAGTTCCGAGAGCACTGGTTTGTGAGGCCCTACAATGGATAGAAATCTGAGAGGAAGAGTTTGTGTGAGAGGAGGTCAAGGTGGTCGAGGTGATCAGCGAAGACAAAGAACAGTAATTCCTGATGAAATTAGAGCTACTGTAATTGACCATGTTCTTGTCCATGGTATGAGCATGAGGGAGGCTGGACAAAGGGTACAACCAAACATCAGTAGATTCACTGTGTCCACTGTGTCCAAGAGAACAGGTAATTACCTTTTTTTGACATAGTACAGTATGTAAATGTTGACAGCAATTACTGTATGACATACTATGTACTGTACCACAGTATACTGTAAGTAAATATATGTTTCAGTACATCACTGTACCATATACTGTAGTATTGTAATGGAGGGTTGGTCTAACTGTTCGTAGGCCAAGTATTCCATGTATATTTGTGTACTTTATTTTCACATGGGCTTACTGTACACAAGTGGCAAATGCATAAGATTTCTGTTTTGTCTTTTTGTACAAGTGCTAAATGAACAGGTTTTTTTTTTTTTTTTTGCAACATGCATTTAGCCTACAGTGAACAATAAACATTTATTTCTCCAGCTTCATGTCCTGAGCATTGCGTTTTCTATTTTTCTACGTAGTGTTTAGTGACTGTTCAGTAGTGTTTTTAATTTTGATTGACGCGGGGCACGATTTGACAACATAGTTCAGTTTTGAGCACAGATTGAACTGTTTTGAGGTGAAAGTTTGGTTTTGCAAGAAGAGTCTGAGGTTTTGTGAATGTAGCTTGAAAATTGGGTTTTGTGTTCACAGTTTAGAAAAAAGGAGAGCAGCTTTCAAGAAATGTGTCTTAGCAATCGAGAAAAACTGTATTTTGTTTGCTGAAGCATTTTAGGCTTATCAAGCTAACTGTTGACAGGTTATGACAGTCATTATTAAATAATCTGATATGAATAATGTTACACAAAGAAATTATAATGGTCATAATACATACAAAAAAAGAATCCATTTGATCCCTTTGACTGGACTGTTGGTGAGGACTGCTCATATGAAGTAGAGTTATCTGAGAGAGAGAGAGAGAGAGAGAGAGAGAGAGAGAGAGAGAGAGAGAGAGAGAGAATTACAGATTTATAAATGAGGTAGAATCTCTCCTTTGAAGAACATTGAAGGTAAAAGTGTAAAATACTAACATTTATCTCTACAGCATGTGATAACTATAGGATACAAATCACCTAATTCAAAATATAGCAAAAGACGTTTTGAATGTTAGATATTTAAACAACTGACATTTTGACAAATTTCATTATCAAATGTCTACTGTAAGTCATTCTGTTTCCCTAAACGTTTTCCAAAAGCAGGCCTAACCAGACTAAATTAAGTAGGCCTATGTTTGTCTTAAATTAAAATAATCAAATATTGTAAAATGGATCATTAGTTTGCTGACTGGATGTAACTCCTGCAGAGGTGAGTGTTGTTGTCCATGTAAATGTAGTTGTGGTTATAATTGTCTCTTCAGGGGTGTGTGAAGGTCTGACCACAGGAGCTGCTGAAAATAAAACAGAAAAAAGAGGAATTTAAGTTTAATAAACATTTTGTAAAGCAATGTGAAATTATTTCAATAGGAAGACAAATGTATTATATTTAAAGTGTTATAAATAAATACCCACCTGAACGGACAGACAGATTAACTTTATTCAATGTGTCCTTGAACCATTGATCAAGTCCACAGTAATAAACACCAGAGTCTTTGAGACTGAGATCACTGATGGTTACAGTAAAGAACCTTCCACTCACATTATCAATCATAGAGTATCTTCCATTCGAGACAAACTGATCAGTCTTTGCACTTTTAATCAAAACATGTTCTGATCCACAGGGATCACGGCAAAAGTACTTGGGTGTGTATAGTTGATTATCTGGATATGGACATCTGATCTCCACCTTTTCACCCACTGTTCCCTCATAAGCATCTCCAGACTTCATCAGAACGCTGGTCAAAACTAGAGAAATCGTCATTACTTCAGTCTTTTGGTCAAACAGAAATTTTCTACACAATCCTTTTTTCCCAACAATATGAGGGTCATCAAACAACTACAGCTGAACCAGTTCAATTGCACTCACATTTATATTTACATTGATAGCCTGCAATGAGATGTCAATTTAAAACAGTCTTAGTTTATGCATCTCTAAATAATGAAACCATCTTTAAATCTTTGTGAAGTGTCACATATACAGTAATTCAGGCAAGATCATTTAACCCTGTAAAATTTAATTATCAATGAAATGTGGATTTACTACAGAACTTTTGTTTGTAAAACACATTAGTCATATATTTCGGATAATTGGGATATTTCAGTTAAAAGGTCACTAAATTCAAAAGGTCACTTAATTCCTTTTAAACATGCGCACAACTACAATACAAGATTAATAATTATATCAAGCAGGAAAAAAGTATTTACCTACGAAAAGAGACAGATTCTTTAGATGGGTTTTCATTCTCCCTAACTTATCATCCTCTTCAAGCAAGACATTCCCAATAATAAACTACAACATAACACAAACATTATAAACTGCTTCCTGTCTCACACTTGTCTGCTCCATCAGTCAACTGAGGAACCGTTTTTTGAGAGAGAGAGAGAGAGAGAGAGAGAGAGAGAGAGAGAGACAGAGAGACAGACAGAGAGAGAGACCTACAAAAGAACAGACCAATGACAGTTTAAAAGTACGACCAGGGCCAGATTTATAGGCATTCTAGGCATGTGCCTGCTCACACGATTGGGCCCCTCCCTAATAAACATTTATTTTGCCAAAGTCAGAAAATGAGGTAAATCTAACCCTGCCACTGAGTAGGACCGGTATGGCTGCAAGGGCAAACACAGCAGACTTTGGGTCAGGAAGGAAACAAAACTGATTAGCAGTGGAGTTGACAGTTTCTGTCTCTGATTGATTATGCAAGCTTAGTGTTGTTAACAAGACTGTGATAGGCAAAAAGAAAGACAGAGCACAAGAGAGCCAGTCTTTCACCTAGTACAATTACTTCCTTTTATTTTGTATAGCTGCTTCCAATGCTGATATTTACTCTGAAAAATGTGTCATATTTACTAAGAAAAATGGCTCATTATGAGTCATTTTATTGTTCTGGTACATACCGGTACTCTTTTGAGCGCATTTTTCTTTGATTTTCCTTACCATGTTTTTTGCACTACAACATCCACCACAATATATAGACCATACTATTTTCTCCTATAAAGAAATTAATAACTTTGAAAAATAGTCTCGTCTGTCTCTTTCGCCACCTGTAGGTGGGATGCATGAACTGCACCAGAACTGTTATATTAAATCATAGGCTACTGTACAGACAAGGTAGATGTCTCCTTTATCCACAAAATAAACTTACACTTCAAGCTTTAATTGCATATTCATTACACAGAAAACAACACAAATAAGATAATGTGATGATTTGAGTACATGTTGACAGTTTTCACCCTTTGACCTCCTGGGGGGTATTCCAGAAAGCAGGTTATGTGACATACCCGGGTATGTTTAAGAGTAAGTAAGCGGATAACCTCAACTTTCGGTTCCAAAAACGGAGGTAACTTTCAGAGTATGTAAGAAGCCATAGCAGCTCACTCTCTGAACCTGCTTCCAGGGTTAGTTTGCTTAAGAGGTATTCAGATGTTTTTTATATAATTAATATAGTTATTAATATAACCAAATTAGTTTAATTTATATAATATACAATATTATATATTAATTCTAAAGAATTAGAATAAAAAATTACAACAAGGTAATGTTTAAATGTTAATTAAATTAAAATATATTTCTTATTTATTTTATTGTCATCTCACACATGGATCTGCATTCAATTAATTGGCATCAAATAAACAATATAATCCTTATGCTCAGTGAATAAAGATTACTTATTGCATTCCCACCAAATAGGTGGCGATGTGCACTAAGTAGGTTATGTAAATCGCCATTAAACAAAAGAAGAAGATGAAGTAGAATGGCGCGCTTTTTCTTCTGTTTCCATGAATCCTGGATTCGTTGCTCTGTTGAGAATATCTTGTGTGTTAACCGGGAACATACTCTGAGTTGTCTGAATGTACTTATTTTTGGAACCAGCATACCTCAAGCAAGGTTTGGGTTAATCAACCGAGTTCAAGGTATATGTTATGGTAAGTTAACCTTGCTTTCTGGAATACCCCCCTGTTCTCTCATAAAAAAGAGAGCCTGCTAACTACAGAACCAAATGGGTGGAGCTGGAGCTTGAGCTCCCCCTTCTCTGTAAGTAAGGGCTGAACCAAGGTTTCAGCCACACCTTACTCACTCCAATCCATATCCCTAAACCCAATTAGGTTAGGCTCCACCCATTAGATCCACACAGGTGGAGCTGAACTAGGTCAAGCTCTACCCATTTGGCTCTGCAGTGAGCGCCCAATCATCAATGCCAGGAACCATTTGTGGAGGTTATTCACCAATCTGTTATCCAGCTATAAAAAAAAGATAAAATAAAGTACAATTAAGGCAAATACAATTCAAACGGGTAGGACTACATATACAGAGATCTCAGGTAGGTAATATTGCTAATTTAATACTTCTCAAGTGATATCGAGAGTAATTATTACAATTAAAATCAGGTGTGCTTGTTTTCATCTTTATTTATGGGGATAAATAAAAAAAATGCTGCTCATGGATAATTGGATTTGATAATGTTTGCAGATCTGAAAGGAAGCTGTTCAATTTGTTCTATTTTTCCTCCTTAAACTATCATTCATTAATGTTAAAAAAAGCATATCTATATATATATATATACTGTATATACACACTGATCAGGCATAGCATTATGATGAAGTGAATAACACTGATTATATCTTCATCACGGCACCAGTTAGTGGATGGGATATATTAGGCAGCAAGTGAACATGTTATCCTCAAAGTTGATGTGTTAGAAGCAGGAAAAATGGGCAAATGTAAGGATTTGAGCGAGTTTGACAAGGGCCAAATTGTGATGGCTAGACGACTGGGTCAGAGCATTTCCAAAACTGCAGCTCTTGTGGGGTGTTCCCGGTCTGCAGTGGTCAGTATCTATCAAAAGTGGTCCAAGGAAGGAACAGCGGTGAACCGGCGACAGGGTCATGGCCGGCCAAGGCTCATTGATGCACGTGGGGAGCAAAGGCTGGCCCGTGTGGTCCGATCAAACAGACAAGCTACTGTAGATCAAATTGCTCAAGAAGTTAATGCTGATTCTGAAAGAAAGGTGTCAGAATACACAGTGCATCACAGTTTGTTGCGTATGAGGCTGCATAGCCGCAGACCAGTCAGGGTGCCCATGCTGACTCCTGTCCATTGTCGAAAGTGCCAACAGTGGGCACGTGAGCATCAGAACTGGACCACAGAGCAATGGAAAAAGGTGGCCTGATCTGATGAATCATGTTTTTTTTTTTACATCACATGGATGGCCGGGTGTAGCCTGACAAGCCAGACCCACATCAAGATGTTGGGTCTGGGAACACACCATTGGCAGGGCTCAATCCAAGGGGCGGGATAAACGGTTGTCTTTCAAATTCCCTCTGCACGCAATAGGATAGCGTTACAACCAACCAGAGCAACGAAGAAGGTGAAGTGGAGCTAGTTAATAGATTAAACATTCGCTGTATCCGGTCGGCAAAACTTTGAACACATCTTCCTTTCTTAAGAATGACTTCAGTGCCGTTCTTTGTTCTTTTCTCAAAGAAAAGCTCAACTCCAAGTCTTCCAGAGTCGCGGCCAAAGCCGATTCGAAAGACCGCTGTTCGCCAGCTTCTTTGTTTACAAGTAGCACGCGGAACCGCCGTCATTATGTTAAGCCCGCCCACCGACTCTATACACGATGTGATTGGCCTGATCAGTTTGTTTTTTCCAGCTTGCAAGCCAACGGAGAGTTGCTAGACTACCCTGGCTGCAAATTAGATTTGCTGCCGCTAGGGTGTGTCTGGATTTCAAGGCTAGACCAGGTGCGTGTGTGTCGCTTACCTGGGGTCATCCATGTGGATGTTGCTTTGACACTTACCGTATTGTTGCGGACCATGTACACCCTTTCATGGAAACGGTATTCCCTGGTGGCTGTGGCCTCTTTCAGCAGGATAATGTGCCCTGCCACAAAGCAAAAATGGTTCAGGAATGGTTTGAGGGGCACAACGAGTTTGAGGCGTTGACTTGTCCTCCAAATTTCCCAGATCTTAATCCAATCGAGCATCTGTGGGATGTGCTGAACAAACAAGTCTGACCCATGGAGGCCCCACCTTGCAACTTACAGGACTTAAAGGATCTGCTGCTAAGATACTCTCTCTTGGTGCCAGATACCACAGCAAACCTTCAGGGGTCTAGTGGACTCCATGCCTCAATGGATCAGAGCTGTTTTGGCAGCAAAATGGGGAACAACACAATATTAGGAAGGCGATCATAATGTTATGCCTGATCAGTATATATATATATGCTTATGAAATTGAACACAATATCACATACATAATGAATATAGTAGTTTGTAGTTCCCATGTAGAATGTCCTACTATTTAGTCACCTTTAAATCAAAATGGATCATTCTTGGGTTTTTTTTATTCAGTATTGCTATATTTATTATAAATGATTTATCCATGCACATCGTTTTTTTTAATCATGTGCCCTCCTAATCTTTAATCAATAAAACTTCCCTCTCTCTGCAGTGACATTTCTTAACATATGATATTATAGCAATAGCAAACTAAAATGATCCAATCAATGCAATACAATGACAAAATCAAGTTGAGCCCTACATTGTTTCTTGTTTGAGAAGCAGTTTCACTCAGCTATATGTCACAATAGGGAGGAAAGTACTACTTCTGTTTCATGCTGACTTTAACATACACAATATCAAAGCAGTAATAATTTAAGACCGGTCTTAAAATACCTCAAAGAATGCCAGGGGTTTAGAACAAATGCCCAAGATATTCCAATATCCCATCTGATTTATTTGAAAAATCTTTCTCTGAGGGTCCTTAAACCCCAACAGATGTCACTCACTGCTTGGATGCTGAGTGGTTAACTCTCAGTCCAGGGAAAAATCACACTCAAGTGTCCCACCTCAGATGTTCAGATATCAGATAATCCCAACGAGCTGTATTTCAGAGTGTCTAAGCCAGTTAAGGAGGAATCTCATCTTGATGATTCAATGACTCCACCCATGATGACGGGGCATTGGAAGACTGCAGGGGAATCTGGAAGAAGCACATCCACTGGACAGATGCTATCTTAACCGGTTAGGGATCTCAACCTGAGAGGCAGATTAAAAAGAAGATTGTTATGCATTTATAATATTCAGATATTTAAAATACATGTAACTTCTCTTTTGGTGAAAATCTTCCAAACCATATTTACTTACCCAAATACACTTTGAAAACCACTGTAGTGGACATTATATTTTAGTGAATTTCTCTGACATGTCACAGTTTTAAGAGCACATTTGGGGCAGAGATACCAAATGTTTAGAGGTTTCAACAGGACAACAACAACTTCTTCTTGGTCTTTAAAAACGGCTGACATTAATGTTTAGCACTCTTATGGAAATATGATATTTTGTAATTATAATTTAAATCAGATTAATTTTCATATTGTTTGTTATAAATCAACATCTCAAAAATTTGTATGAGGTTTCTAATCAAAATATGACTTTCTGTTACAGAACAGGGCATTGATTTCATAAATGTCCACTGTAGTGGACGCCAGGACTTAAATCATGTTTATCGGGCATTTTGGAAACACAGCAAGTGAATAGGGAAATAAATGACATATCAATATTCTTATGAAATATTAGATATTATTATGAAAATGTTGCCAATTATTACACTTCTTTTTTCATTACATGTTGCACCAAAAAAACAAATTAATATGCAAATTAGATGCAGTGTATAGATTGAGTTCAATAGACATTGTATTGAATGGGAAAATCCAAGTATTTCATAAAGTAAAATGGTGTATCAATGCATTTCGTTATATCTTTCATAGCATAGTTCAGAATCATCTTTAAACAAAGTTTGTTTAATGAAAATCCTAAAACCTAAAAATTGATTGGTGAATTAAAAATAAATCCCATTGTTTTTGCCTATACATGCAATTTCATGCAATTTTATGTTTGAACAAGTGAGTCCTGGTGTCAACTACAGAGGACATATCATAACCTGGGTCCCATGGGAGGATATAATATATGTTAGAGCTGTCGTGACCGATTATGTTGGCGATTGCATATGTACGTCATTCACCTGTGTTGATATGTCACATCTGTACACAGAGAAAAGCTGCTCTAGCTGTGGGTAATGGGTAGTGTGAGGCTGAACGTTTGTCAAAATGTCAACAACAAAAAAAACGATGGTGAAGTAATCACTTATTCAAAAGAAGACTGTACATAGAATGTAGAACTCACATTTTTCTTATTAAAAGGGTGATATTTAAATGTAGTGCCATGTACTTGATTGGATAGTAACATCTACAGCAGTGGTTTTCAAACCTGTCCTAGCAACGCTATCTCACGACCAATTCGTACTAATTCATACGAGTGAATAAAAGGTGTCTAATTCGTACGAATTTGTACGACCTCACTCGTCTTAACCCACCTTCATTTGTCTAAACCCACGTGATGGGTAGGTTTAGGGGCGGGGTCAGGCGTCGGTCATTCGTATGAATTCATACGAATTTGGTAACTCGTAAAATATGTACGAATTAGCAAAAATCGTATGAATTCGTACGAGTGAGGTCGTATCAATTCGTACGAATTAGCCATCTCGTAAAATTAGTATGAATTGCCGTGAGATCGGGCTGCACCCCAGCCCTGCACATTTTGTGTGTCTTCCTCATTTTTCCACACCTAATTCAGCTCATCAGCTCATTAGTAGAGACTGCAAGATTTAAACTGGGTCTGTCTGATGAGGGAGACATACAAAATGTGCAGGGCTGGGGTGCCTCCAGGAAAGGTTTGAAAACCACTGACCTACAGGGACGTTTTCACCAAAATTACACCATGTTGTCCCAGGAACTGTTGCTGTCTGCGTCATGATCTAAAGTACCCTAAAGAGTAGGCAAATTAGTCCGTTGACGTAGGACTGTGTGCGACTTTCCAGTTCCCGCTGGATTTCGTCGTCCGTATATAAGCTTAAAGGGTTAGTTTAACCAGAAATAAAAATTCGGTCATTAATTCTTCACCCTCATGTCATTCCAAACCCATAAGACCTTCGTTCAATATATTTTTGATGAAATCCGAGAGCTTTCTGACCTCTCCATAGACAGCAACGTCATTGCAACTTTCAAGGCCCAGAAAGGTAGTAAAGAAAAAAACTAAAAGTCTTTATTTTTGTTTGCTTTTTGCGCACAAAATGTATTCTCAACACTTCATAAAATTAAGATTGAACCACTGGAATCACATGTGTAACGGAAGCCAGCTAGTAGTTGCTGTGTGAGTAAACCTCACTCCTCTGACCTCAAGAGGCGCTCTAGCGACTGACGCTAGGGGTTGCAGCCTTTAACCTCCTTGTTAGAGCATCTGATTCTCATGCCGGCGGACCCGGGTTTGAGTCCCGCTTGGAGCGGGCGGTTCGAACAGGAGGGGTTACATTGGTGTCGTGACCCGGAAGGGGGTGAGTGTAACGGAAGCCAGCTAGTAGTTGCTGTGTGAGTAAACCTCACTCCTCTGATCTCAAGAGATGCTCTAGCGACTGACGCTAGTGGTTGCAGCCTTTAACCTCCTTGTTAGAGCTTCTGACTCTCATGCCGGCGGACCCGGGTTTGAGTCCCGCCTGGAGCGGGCGGTTCGAACGGGAGGGGTTATATTGGTGCCGTGACCCGGATCGGAGTGAGGTTTAAGGGGGTGAGTGTAACGGAGGCCAGCTAGTAGTTGCTGTGGGAGTAAACCTCACTCCTCTGACCTCAAGAGGCGTTCTAGCGTCTGACGCTAGGGGTTGCAGCCTTTAACCTCCTTGTTAGAGCATCTGACTCTCACGCCGACGGACCCGGGTTTGAGTCCCGCTTGGAGCGGGCGGTTCGAACGGGAGGGGCTACATTGGTGCCGTGACCCGGATTGGAGTGAGGTTTAGGGGAGTGAGTGTAACGAGGCCAGCTAGTAGTTGCTGTGCGAGTAAACCTCACTCCTTTGATCTCAAGATACGCTCTAGCGACTGACGCTAGTCGTTGCAGCATTTAGCCTCCTTGTTAGAGCTTCTGACTCTCATGCCAGCGGACCCGGGTTCGAGTCCCGCTTGGAACGGGCGGTTCTAACGGGAGGGGTTACACATGGACTATTTTAATCAGGCAGTCTTTACTGCCTTTCTAGGCCTTTAAAAAGTGTTAATTAAATAGCTGTCTATGGAGAGGTCAGAAAGCTCTAGAATTTAATCAAAAATATCTTAATTTGTGTTCCAAAGATGAACTTACGGGTTTGGAACAACATGAGGGTGAGTGATTAATGACAGAATTTTCATTTTTGGGTAAACTAACCCTTTAATATAGCCTGAACCTTGCCGTTGGTCCAGAGGTCGTCTTTTTTTTTTAAAACTCCATTGTTGATTCGAATAGCGAACAACTCTTACTGCAAGCCCCTCAACAGACTTTTAAAAATGGTGGTTAAAATAAAATGCTGCGGGAACACAACCAATCAGCATGTTCAGCGCCCATGTACCATGCCCGAAAGTTCCTGAACTTTGAAAAAGTACTACCTAGCAAGCAGAGACTTTCTGAGGGGACATTTTATCTGACATTTTTACCCAGAACTTCGTTTAAACCCTGGTCCCTGCGGTCGAAACACACCGAGTACCTGCCCAAAGTCCCTAGTTCCTGGAGAAAGTTTGGTGGAAACGCGGCTTAAGACATGTGATATCCGTTTCACTTGCCTTTTTGAGAGCGTTCATGCTGCAGTTTCTGATAGAGTCCAGGAGCTGATCTCTGGAGCTCCTGTCCGTCTGTCGGACAGCAGCACTGCTGTCTTGTTTCCTCTGAGAGATTGGGGTCAGCGACCTCCTCAGGGCTTGAACATCTAACCCTGGGCTGGGAGGTGGTGGTGGAGGAGGAGGAGGAGCTTGTCGACTTCCTGTTGCCCCTCTTTTCTTTCCTGTTACCTCAGAGGGGAGGGGTTTAGATGGTGGCTTTGTGGGCGGAGCTTTGGGAGTTTCCTGAGCAGAGGGTAATTTTGAAATGGCACCAAATTTTGAGTCTTTCTTCTGAGTCTTGACAGACTTATTTTTTTCAAATGAACTCTTATCTTCACGTGGGGTTTTGTGGGAGGAATCGCTCTCCAGTCTGGTGAGTTTTTGTGCGTCTAGACGTTGCTGCCGCTTCCTGTCCATGTTTCGGCTCAAGATGTTCGTCATGGTCATCCTGGGCCCAGCCAGTTCGAAATGATATCCCAACTTCAGCAGAGAAGAGTTGTCACGTAAGACTTTGGGCATCTCCATCTCAGTCTTCCCTCCGCAGATGTGTCTCTGGTTATGAAACCTCAGCTCCATGAGCGTGCTGTTGTGCTGAAGAGAGTTGATGATGGCCAGGATGCCTTTGCCTGTCAAATGGTTCGAGTCGAGGTTGATTCCGGTCAGGGATGAGTTATTTCGCAGGGTTCCAGCGATGGCGAACGCAACATGATCATCCGCTCTCGTGTTCGCGAGACAGAAGGTTTTGACGTGAGTGTTGCTGCGAAGCCCCTCGGCAAACTGTATCAGGGTGTCTGTCTTAATGGCATCAGAATTATTAACATTGACCTCTGTTAGTTCAGGGTCGTCACTGCGAACCTGCTCTAGAAGGTCGTCAAACATGCTGGAGCCAGTATCACTGTCTATATCTTCACTAAAAGACTCATCCTCCTCAGTGGTCACAGAACGGTCATCCACACCGTGACAGTTCCCCGAGCTATTACGGGTGGAATTGGTAGATATCTTCACCTCATTGTTTTCTGACTGTTTCACTTGTTCTTTTTCTCTCTCTTTCCGTGCTTTGGTTGTGTCTCTCTGTGAGTGACTTTTCTCATCCTGCTCTTCTCTCTCCCATCGTCTGCTTGTCTCTTCTACATTTCTAATTCTGCTTTTCTTCTCCTCTGTTTCTCCATCTTTCAGGTTTACTCTTCCTACTGCTCTGTTGTTCTTGGGTTCCTCTATGGTTTTAGATCTGCTTTCGTCTTGTTTCTTGACATCTGCCTTATTGTCTTTTACTTTTAGGTCTTCAGCATCTTTATCCCCCAGAAGTTTGGAGACAAAACCTCGTATTTTGGAGTTTTCACTTACTTTTTTCTCCTCCTTCCTCCCTCTTTCTTTCTTATCCTCTTTTTTCTCCTGCAGTTTGGATATGAGGTCTAGAGTTTTGCTGCTTCCTCTCTCTTTCCTAGAAAGTTCTTTTCCAATTTCCATCTTATTACCTGTCTTCTCTCCTTCTTGCTTCTCTTCCTCCCTTTTCTTCTCAAAGCCTTTTTCTCCTTCATCAGGTAAACCTTTAAAGTCATCCTCCCTTTTTCTCGCTTGCTCCTTATCTTTTTCACTCTCTGCATTTCTACTTTCTGTGTCGGGAGGATCGCTGCTCTGCGACCTGGAAAACTCTCTGCTCCTCATCCGGCGGAGTCGATCTCTTCTTCTGCCATCCCCTCTTGCCTCTCCCTTCAACATTAAATACAAAATAAATGAGTCACATTACATTAAATCTGATAACCTCTTTGTCTTTTGGTATTAATCTGATTTTGACTAATCGTGATCTGGCTCACCATATTAACATTTTATATTAGTTCCCATTTACACACTAATTATAGATGAATATCAATTTTATCATTAAATACATGAGGGCATCAAACAAAGGGAACATCTAATTACAGCCAGTGGCTGGACCCAGCAAGGCTCAACTGAGTGAGTTATTTTTAGAGGTCATTAAAAGGGAATGAACATACTGTGTCAATTTGTGTGCTATTGTTTGAAGAAGCCTTAAAACTCTCAGATGTGCCCTTATAAGGCAGCAAAGGGAGGAACATTCAGGTCTGGAATGCCGTCCTTGACTATTCCAAAGCCTCACTGAGGCCAAGCTTAAAGTAAACACATTCACAAATCGCTGAAGTACATCACTCTTAACTACTGACTACTGTAAAATAACCTGAACATCAATTTCATTCTCACAGCTGTTTTACTGAATACACTTGGAAGTGACTATTCAGTTAGCAAATTCACACTGCCAGAACAGACTTCACAGCAGAATATCAATAAGATAAACTATAAACTATAAATGGGGAATCACTGATTGTAAAGAGCACCGTGTTACTTAGTTACTCCTGTGTGTGTGTGTGTGTGTGTGTGTATTCTGTTGCCTGCTGAACATGTTTCAAACAAACTCTTCAGTGTCTCAATAGTTTAAAAGTAGTTTGTGGCCCCTTGAGTGCATCTCACATTACAAGTGCTTCATTAGCACCTGTTTAAAACACAACTAGCACTCTCCAAAAACATAAGGAACACCATCCCAGAAGAACCAGACCATCTGTCCTGTGCTGTTTCTGTTACTCTAGACAATTTTTACAGCATCCTCTCAGAAAATCATATTGAGGTGAACCCAAAAGTGAATAAACAGCAACTCTGATGTCAAAGGTTAGTGCTGCATACTTTATATCAGGGTTATTCAAATCTTGCCCTGGAGGGCCAATGCGGTGCAGAGTTTAGCTCCAACCCTGATCAAACTCACCTACCTGTGATTTTCTAATGAACCTGAAGACATTGATTAGCATGTTCAGGTGTGTTTGATTAGGGTTAAAGCTAAACTCTGCAGGAAAGTGGATCTCGTGGGCCAGATTTAAGGAACCCTGCTTTATATGGAGTGCCAACTACAAATGGCCATCCCCTAGAACCACAGAAGGGAGAGAGAATCCTGTGTTTATACCAGACAACAATAAACTAAGCCACGATGCAAAATGTTTATAAAGACATTTGGCTGTAAAGAAGAAATATATAGCCTATTTGCTTCTGGATTTTTACCCAAGAGAAGCTTTACTGTTATACTTGTCAGAAGTGTTTTGGAGATTTGTTGTTGGAAAAAAAAAAAAAGCTTTGACTCACACTTGGAAGTACAAATTGTTTTGTAAATGTGCGGCTCAGGCACATGCTCAAAAGCAAAGAAAAGTTCATCAACACCAGATGATAGCAACATTATAGGCCATTAGGGTCCCGTGTGTGCAACAAAACGGGTGTTGACATATGTGACCATATCAGCATGTCAGGCACGTAGGCAGGGCCGGCCCTAACCAATTTGGTGCCCTAGGCAAGATTTTACTTGGTGCCCCTTGTGTCAAGGTTTAGCACTACACGTTATCAGTCTTTGGAAACACTCGTACTGTTTTATTTTTGTAATGCATTGATGTTTTATTTTTATTTTTGTTGTTTTATATGATGTCCAGTCCATTCTACCCCGTCATTATGTTCATGATATTATTATTATTATTTTTTATTTTTTAAAGGCTGATGATAGTCAAACTATACAAAAATTGCACCACTCTAAAAAAAAAAAGGTTCTATATGGCACCAAAAATAGTTCTTGGCTCGTAATCATAGGGGAACCTTTTTTTAGTGCTATATAGCACCATTTTTGGTGCTTCAGTGGTTCTTCAGCGGTTCTTCAGAGGTTCTTCACCGGTTCTTTGACTAAGGTGCTATATAGCACCTCTGAAGAACCACTGAAGCACCAAAATTGGTGCTATATAGCACTAAAAAAGGTTCCCTTATGATCACGAGACTTTTTTTTTAGACTGTATGCCACATTACAGCCTAAACACAAAGAGCAAGAGTGCATCTAGCATTCATGCACAAACTATTCATTGAGAACTAGCAAAAGTGTTTGTTTTCCAGTATGGCAGCAATATTCCACTAAACTATGAGCATTCATGTTTTCACCAGGAATTAAACAGAAATTTAGATATTTAATGTGAATTTTACATAAAATGTTGCTATTTTAAATAAACCTATATATAAATATCATTACTAATTTGGGCAAATACATTTTAAAATTGATATACACCCCCTTAAAGGTCCCGTTTTTCGTGTTTTTTTGAAGCTTTGATTGTGTTTACAGTGTGCAATATAACATGTGTTCATGTTTCGCGTGTAAAAAAACACTGTATTTTTCACACAATTTACTTATCTGTATACTGCTGTTTTCACTGTCCTCAAAACGGCTTGAAAGATTTCCCTGTTCTATGAAGTCCCTCCTTCAGAAATACGTAACGAGTTCTGATTGTGCCAGCGGTTCCCGTGTTGTGATTTGACAGCAGCTTAGCACACGCAAGAGCGCACGTTACCGGAAAGGTAACAGCGTCTCGACGACATGGCAACAAACAAACTATACGAACGCAACCGAACGCAACACTTCCTCTTCTCCACGCGGGAGCAACAAGACCACGCCCCCTTTTTTGCGTGTTCTTGTGGGCGGAGGTTAGTCGACATACTGCTCTACTGACGTAATTAAAGCAGGAAATACCAGGATGTAGTCCTAACCAGCCATTCGCTGTAGGCTTTGAAAGGGAACTTCTGTTAAATAAAATATCTCGCTTGGCATTGAACTTTGAGCTTTATAATTTTACAGGTATTATAAATGCTCTAACAGCAACATTACACACTAACTAAAGTTTGAAAAAGGGGATCACGAAGAACAGGACCTTTAAAACTGCACAACTGCAGAGTTAAAACAGGCTATTAAAAAAGTGATAGGCTATTACATGCGTTTAATATTTTTATATTATTTATTTTTTTAAAAATCACACTGGCTGTGGCCTCTGGAGATCCCAGAACAGCTGCTTGCATAAAGTTTAAGGTAAAAATAACTGGAATTAATTAGCAAACATTAGCATGTTACTACTATGCAATTGAATAAACTGTTCATTAATTTGCCTACATCACTTTACTTCTGTCTTTACACTGCAAAAAATGCTCTTCTTATTTAAACAAGAATCTTTTTCTTGTTTCCAGTCCAAATATCTAAAAATTCTTAAATCAAGGTGCATTTAATAGATAAGTAAAATGACATAAGCCATTTTTCTTGTTTACTTGAAAATAAAATCAAAATGAAGTGAGTTTTTGCTTAAAACAAGCAAAATGATCTGCCAATGGGGTGAGAAAAATAATCTTATTTCTGTTTGGGACAGAAACAAGATTTCAATCAGGAACAAGATTATTTTTCTCACTCCATTGGCAGATAATTTTGCTTGTTTTAAGCAAAAACTCACTTAATTTTGATTTTATTTTCAAGTAGCCTAAACAAGAAAAATATCTTCTGTCATTTTACTTATCTAGTAAATGCACCTTGATTTAAGAATTTTTAGATAAACAAAACACAAATACTAGGCTAAGTAAGAAGAGCAGTGTAGCCTATCCCTTATCTTGCCTGCTTCAGAGGGCTTCTGTCTTTTTTGACACTACAATTCGGCCATCCGTCATAAATAATCAGGCAACTTACACCGTGTCAACACCTGGAGCGAGCGGCCAAGCACCCTAAAAAATGAAAGCAATCCTGTCTGCGTCGGATGCGGCGAGAGGCGACGCAACACAACAAATTCCCCTAATGATAAACTGATCGCGCGTTGTATTTCTGACGCACTTCAAGATCGGCGGGGGGAGATTGATGAGGCGGACCGGGAAGATGCGGGGGACTTAGTTAAGTTTTTTGCGCTTTATTTGGTAATATTTCAAATTAATATTAATAAAATAGTATCAGTAATACATTTTTGGCGCCCCTATGGATGAGTGGCGCCCCTAGCATTTGCCTATTCCGCCTATGCCACGGGCCGGCACTGCACGTAGGACTGATTAACATGGATCTCAATGCTAAATCAGCCATTCACTGTGTCCACAGATCAAAAAAATGTCACACTATGATGAGATTTTAAACTGTAAAAGACTGAATGACAGATGAACACAGGTCAGCACTTCATTCTTCATCCCCCCTGCATGCAAGTCTCTAAACTTAGGCCACCAAGAGCAAACTATTACCAATAGGGGAAATATATTCATTTGTTAATGTATTTTGTAATTTTGGATTTTTAAAGTTTTTAATTTTTTTAAAGATTGAAGGGTTTCGTAGATGGACAAAAAAAAAAAGCTTCATTTAACAGTTGGAATAATTATTAAAAATAATAATAAAGGGTGAATTCAGGATAGCCTAATTGGGACACTTTTTGTCATTGAGATGACTTGGGAAAAGTGTCCCAATCAATCTGAATTCAGCTTAATTGTATGTACTAGCTATTCATAATAATACTAATTGTTGTTGTTGTTATTATTGTTGTTCTTAGCCTAATATTATATACGCATCACCTCTACGCTCAACTCTCTCCGGATCAGTTTCTTGGTCTCCCGCTCGCAGTAGTCAAGCATAGCCCCTCTGTCATATCCTCGGGACGGTAGTTTCTCCGTCTGATTCCGCTGGCGGAGTCCCACCGGTACGCTCGGGTCTGGATCAATAAAAACGAGCTCCCGCTCGAGCTCCTCCACTTCCTCCGGTGAGAGCGTCGCGAGCAGCAGGTCCGTGTCCGTGTCCGAGTCATCGCTCCCCTGCCGCTCCGAGACCTTTGGTCTGGACATTTTCTTTGGAAATATTTAATGTTTATTAGCCAAGTATAAGGACCCAGTTTAAAGAGTATATTTTCCCTTCACAAATGCCGTTAAATCCGTGAGAAAAAAAAAGGGGTGAGGGTCTCGCGCTCAGTGCGCCTTTCACGAGCTCCAGCTCAAGCTCGGATCGCCAAGACGCATTCCGCGCGATCCTTCACATTTGCGTGACCGCGTGCAGCCTGCGTACACGCACAAATGCGAGAACGTCTGTCTATCTGTCAGACAGGTTACCCCTTTATGCGCCAGCTCCTCCATAGTCATCATTTTCTCAAGCCACATCCATTGACTTGAAAAGTTTTAAAGAATTCTGCCATAGCCTATTCCTTTCACTTTCCTTACCGAGTAGCCTTCCTCCACCTTTTTCTCTTGAATACACTTGCCATTGGTATTCTTCCTCTTGTTTCACCACGTTCTGTTGTTTGAATCATAAGCCCGAGTTTGTAGTTCTTTTGATAAATACTGGGGTTATGCATATGAATTACCACTAGATGGCCGCCCTTTCACCAGTTCTTGCAAGGCACAATAGTAAAATCCTTCTTTATTAGTAGAAATAGCAGAGCATTTACTGTAAATTAAACCTCTTTCAATATCCGATTTTCAATATTGTCTAATATTACGTCAAGTAGTTCATTGAAAAGTTATATTAAGTTTAAAGGATATTGGGGTGCGTATAAAATAAATTCAACTTTTCAACTGATTATTATTCTATTTATGCCGATGGAAGCGATAGTTATCTACAAAAAGTTAATGTCTAGTCAACTAATAACAGTGAAATCATTTAAAGTATTTTAGTTATTGAATGTGTGTGGTATTCAAATATATAAAAAAAAACCCAAATAAAGCTAATTTAATTAGAAAGAAGCCCCGCCTCCCTATGATCACTTGACACACCCCAAAATGTTTTATTTTATTGTTGCTGCAGTTATAATTTTGTGTTTGGTTTTGATTTAATTATTGTTTGTTTTTAGTTATTATTGTTCCCTTTTGTAAATCACCGTGACAAACCACAATCTTGCATGAAGCTCATCACAGAAGCCATTTTATATATTATATAAACAATGCTAAAATAACACTGGTCTGTGATCAGTGCAAAGAAATCAGATGCACCATCATACCAATGATCACTAAATGAAGAGAAGAGGCTTCGTCTGATATTAGAACAAAAAGTTTTATTCCACACTATAAATTGGGACACTTTTTTTTAAACAAGCTAGTCAAACCCCAAACCCTAAAACCCCCCACCCTCACCCTTCAAAACGGCTTGAGCAGGTTTTGTGGCAGTTCATTACACTCTTCTGTCTGCTACAAATCTGACGCCTGTGTGTCCGTTACATATCCTGAATATCTGACCACCATCTCTAAAAGCACCAACACAACTGAGACCCCCCAAACCTGAAACTTACAAACGACATTATTGCTCCGATAAATAAAACTAATCTACAAAAGGAAATAAAACGACACAACGGAGAGAATCCCAGATGCCTGTGTACTGAAACGGCAAGTTTCCAAAAAATAGTTTCTCTGTATTTATTATTTATTGTATTTGGTGAAAACTGTTGGTTTGTCTTGTGTTTCTGGCCGTGCATGCAAAAGACCCTCGCAGAGTTTCACGAGAGAGTCTCTCCTCCACACCAGAAAGCAACACAAACACAAACCCATGCACCGCTATATTCATTCAGCATTTAGCATATTTATCATTGTTTTAGACAATCACAAACAGTTCGACAGAAGGAAAAAAGCTGTAAAAATACAAAAAGGTGACCAAATAGTATCATTCAGGACAATAGAGTCCAACAAAAAGCGTAAAATAGCACCGTTGTTACAAAGGTCAGAGGTCATATGATAGGGAATGGGGAGGGTCAGTTACACATCCAGGAGAAGGGATGGAGGAGAATGGGGTGGGAGACCGGTGGCCGCCCTTGTCCGTCTCACTTCCGGCGGCCCGCGTTAGTTTTGCTGCAGGTCACGCACATGTAATCCTCCTCGGCTGCCAGTTCTGCCGATACCCCCACACATATCATATGAAACCAGCGGTTACAGCAGTCACACTGCACCCAGTACACCTGAAGCAGAGAGAAACCGGTCAAAACACATTCAAACACGCTAGAGCTGCATGAGTGATCCTTAAAAGATGGCAAGTGACGTCACAGTCATCCGGAGTGACTGTGGTTACGCCCACTGAGTGGCAAAAAGACTGAGCAGCAGCATTGGTTTTCAGCGTAAATGCCGCGAAAAACACACAAAACGCATCTAAAACGGGAAAGAGCTTCGAGATTGACTGTACAAATAGATTTGACAAGAAATCTGAGGTATATTCTTTTTACGGACTGCTAAAAGCTACAGAAAAGAGAAGCAAATGGATCGCTGCAATTCATTGAAACAACTGGACTCCAGTCAGCAAAACATGGATTTGCAGTTATCAGTTTGTATCAATATGTTGAATTTTGGGGTAAAATCATAGCCTTTATATTGTATTGACATCAGTTAAACTCATGAGTTAAATATTTACCATCTAATATTTTGCATGATTGGATGTTTTTAAATAAGCACTGACAAAAACAACAAGTTTTAGGGGTGGACAGTATGACGATATATATAACATTGATATAAGTGATCACCAGGATTTAGACCTACCTATATTGTATTTATATAAAGGGTTCACAGGCAAATTTGCTTTATGTATTTCCCCGGCATTGAAAAAAAGACTTGATAAATGTCACGAAACACGATTCCTGGCTGCATGTCAATATCCATGGATCACTGGATCTTTGGTCAGTTGTAAGGAACACTATGAAGTCCAAACTGATAATTGTTTGTTTTACTCGTGTTTGATGCTTGAAATAAAGATTGTATCGATTATATCATTACACCAGTAGGTGGCGACAAGTGACTTAAAAATATATTTGTCATTAGCTATGTTTCCATCCAAAGTTGCGAATTTAACTTATGCGCAAATTGGAATATCACATAAAACGTGTATATAGTTATAGAATAAAGCAGCGTTTCCATCCCATGCATTCAAGAGAACAAAATCATAATTTCCTGGGAAATTGGCACAAAAATGTTATCTTGAGTTTGGATGACTGGCATTTGGGAACTCGATCGCGTGAGACACTTTTGGGAGGTCTTTATACCAGACTTTGGCTCAGGCATTTCAGAATGATCAAACCAACATTTGAGATGCTGTGCAATGAAATTTGTCAGCTGGTTAGTCCAGAAAATATCCACCTCATTTTTAGAATTGATGCTCATCTTACCGTTTCCATCCAGCGTTTTTTATGCGATATCCCAAAATGTGCATAAAAATAGGTGGATGGAAACATCGCTATTAAATCATTCATTCAAGGGATTTGTTTTAAAAACGCTGATTTATCCAGTAATGAAACAAGTGAAACCTTTTTGAGCGAGTCATTGAATCATTCATTCAAACGGAATTCTTTTTTTAATTCATTCAAATAAATGTTATATTTTTAAAGAGACTGCAGCAATTAACATTTTGTCGTTATTTTGTTTAGTTGTCACTCTAGAATTGCGCAGCTCCAGCACACACTCGGTCATTACGTTGACTCACTCACCTCTTCCCCCTCCGGCTGGAGACAGCTCTCTGCTGGACACAGGGTCATGTCCTCCTCTGAGTCTTCCGACTGAGACACGTCTGATGCAGAGACAGATGCTGCTTTCCTCTCCCTCCGCTTCTCCGTACCCATTCTCTGCTTCTTGTTTTTCGGCTTTATCCCTCTATCCCTGATCTCAGTATCCTCTCTGTTCATTCGCCGCTTGGCTTTCTTTTCGGCTGAAGTGATTGCGTCTCTCTTTAGAGAGAGAAAAAAAGATGAAGAAATAATGAATGCAAGTTCTTAAACTAAGGTCTTCAAACCATTTTCAGGCTGAGGACCCTTTGGTGGATCAACATACATGTAAATTAATGTACAAAAACAAATTTATCACGGTATCCACAAAAGTATTAGGAAAGCACAACCGTTTAACATTGATAACAATAAATGCTGATTTGGATCTCAAGAAACTTATATTGTATAGGAGTAATGGCTGCTAAAAAAAATTAATTTGCCATCATAGGTATAAATTACATTTTTAAAATCTATTAAAATAGAAAACTGTAACATTTTTAAATTCTTACAATTTAAAATAACGGTTTTACTGTATTTTTGATCAAATTAATACAGCCGTGGTGAGCATAAGAGACTTCTTTCAAAAAAACAAAAACAATGTACAGACCCCAAACCTTTGTACGATGCATTTACATACTTTGTCAAGATGCTTACAAAGCCATTAAAATAATCATTATTGATGTACAGAGTTATATACTTATACAATTTAAATTTAAAGAGGGACGCACCTTCAATTTTTTACTTTAGCATTTAAGTTAACTTAATTCTGTATTTTCTTATTATTTAATATCTAACAATAATAGCCAGACCCCACTGGAGACCTTAGTGAGCTTTAAATAAACAAATAGTGGAGGTCGACTTTTTCAGTAGCCTCGGTTCTGCAAGTATTTTCCCCATGCATTTTCCACACAGATTAAATAAAGATACAGTTGACTCAATTGTTAAAAAATCCTCAATTTAGAGTTGAACCATCAACTAAACCATTTAGCTCAAAGATAAAATAAAAAATATCAAGGTTTGATTTGAAACAAGAAAGCTGCTTCAAAAGGTAAAAGACCTTTGATTAAAAGATACTTGCATTAAGCAAATTATGTAATCAAGTAAAATATAGTACTGTTGTCATATAAAATATATGCAATGTATACAATATATTTGAAGTTGCAAAATAAATCAAATATATACATTGTTTGAGAAAGTAGGGAAACTTATTGAATTATGTAATTCATGCTTTATGGGAGTGGGAAGTTGCTGCTGAGCTCTCTCGCCATGGCTCTCGTTTCCATGGTAACAGCTTGATCCAAGGAGGCTCTCTCTTCAGGAATATGGCTACTAATAGTGCTTCATCAGAAATCCAGATATCAAACACCAAGCTGAAATTCACATGACGTGTGGCTTCTACAGAAGCATAAGCCATTGCTTATCTTGCCGCTCTTGGTGTTTTTTTTCTCAAAAGGAGACAAGCAGCCAGTCTATACATTATCGCCAGGGAGATTTTTACTTATAACCCTGATTATTCTTCTCAATTAGTGATTGAATTTTACTTGCTAAACAGCATGAAAGCCTTGCACGCTTTACCTCTCTCTGCGGCGAGGAGTGTTTCTGTGTGAGGTAGGGTGTGTGTTCTGTATGGGACGTGTTTGTGGTCGGGAGGCCAGACAGCAGAAGTCTGTAGAGCTGCTGGGCCTCGGGGAGAGAAACCTGCAGGAGCAAACCCTCCACCATCAGTTCCTCCAACTCCGAACTGAGACCTGAAACACAGACACGGTTTCATATTAAAACACAATCAGTTATTCTGCACTTGCGCTACAGTGAGATTTCAGAAAATATTAAAATGCTCTGAGTTTGTGTATGTGAGAATGATACAGACCCTGGAGAGGGATACAGCGTTGCTCTGTGTAAAACACGGTCTGTTCCTGCCCAGAAACACGCCAGTCCTGACTCTGAGATGGAGATCCACACAGCTGCTACAATAAAACAACAAAGCATCTCTTTATTGATGGGTGGTAAGCAAAAATAGCATTACACAGCAACAAAAAATGAGTGATGTAAAAACTGATGCAATTCACAATTTTAAAAAAGTTGTCTAACCTTCCTGTTGTGCCCAGTGGTCCTGTGGCTGTGTGTAGGTGAAGCTACTCTGCAATCCTGATGGTCTATGACCTCTCGTGCCCGTCGCTGCCAGCTGCCAGTACGTTCAACCATATAACGTAGAGCGTCACCCTCCGGGAGACGCACACGGATCCGCTGCAGTGATGACAACAGCGTCAGGATCTTGTCCAGAGGAGGCTTAGTCGACCGTAGGCATAACGGACACAGCCAGGCTTCGGGGTCGAGGGGATCCGAGGGCCCACGTACGCACACGCTGTGGAAAGCATCTCGACACAGCTCACACTGCAGCATGGCGCCCATGGCTGGCTTCTGACACACGCACACTTTGAGAGAAGAGCAGTCCGCTGTAGGCAGGAGCTTCGATTCATTAGCTGCACGGAGAGAGCATAGCGACTCCAACTCTTTTAAACGAACCTCAGCCAGAGTAAACATCTGCGGGAGAGAAAAAGAGAATGAATGAGAAAGTGAAGCTTTTTGTTCATCTCAAATATTTCTGGAATGTACCGTATTGCGAGCTTACAGAGGACGCAGAGTCTTTGCTGTCTGAAAGTGCCCTCTCCACATCACTCATATTGTCCAGCTTCACAAGCTTCTTCTTCCCTGATGACACACACTCTCCCTTCACCTTCCTCATCTTCTTCTTCAAAGAGCTGCCCACTTCCCATCGGGGACACAAGACCTGCACAGGTGATCAGATACATGAATAACCTCGACAACAACCATTTATTTATTCAAAATAAAGTTTTACAAAGTTTCTTTATGAGTGAATGTCATGAAAACATTTGCAGGTCATATTTCACCCTAAAAGTAGATTTAGTATATTTTCTAAAAGTATATATTTTTTTGCGTTGCATTCTCATAACCTATATTTATAGATATGTCAATAATTAAAATGTATTATATCTAAATGAAAATACTTTGCTTTATTATTTGTGAAAATAATTGGGACAACAGTATTTAAATATTATAAATCATAATAATTATAGTTTATACATCATATATTGTTAATCATAAATATTTCATTTAAATTCCCAACCTCTAAGCCATTGTAAGGTTATAACAAATTTTAGAAGACAGTTTTTAATTTCTATCATTTAAGAACTGAAACGTCCATTTAAAATGTTATAAAGTCCACTGCAATTTTTTTTAATATTTCCTATTAGTTTAATTTATGATATGTCCAGTCTAACCTCTAACAGCGTGAAGGGTGAGTTTTTGATGAGGAAGGTTTTTGCGACTGACTCTTTCCAGGCCAGCACCTCTGATACCAGAACCTCCAGCTGGTCCAGAGGCTCCAGTCGCACAGGAATAGCATGAGCTCTCAGAACCATATCAGAGAGCGAGCCGAGAACCGGAATCTGACCTCCCACCTGCCAGCACAAACGTAAACACACAGGACCACAACTACCATTAAAATTACTGACAGATTTTTTCCCCCCGTTCAAAAACATGAAAAGACACGAGACAGTACCCTAGTGTGCAGAATGCATACATAGTTCATTTAGCGAGGAGTACTCAACCTGTAAATCCTCAGCTTCCTGAAGCCATTCTTTAGCCCGGTTCACTGTGTCTTGTAGTAAGAGGCAGTTTGGCAGGTATGCAGGTACCCCATCCAGCTGAGTCAGCATGGAACCGAGCGTCTCCAAACTCTCTGGAGGCCTAAAAAAAACAAATAAACAAATGTCATCAATTTCATTACACAATAACTTTGTGATGCCTCTTGCAAGTCCTCAGCACGCACCACAGGAGTTAATTCAAGCTCATTCAAGGGCTGTTTTGCATTTCCAAGCCTCCATTTTGTCCTGCACTGATGCAAATGTTCATCTGTTGTACAAAAGGAAGTGGTTCCCCTATCCAATTTGTTTCTCATAAAGTCACTGTAGTAGAAATTGTCACGGCTTGAGACCAGAGATCCCACTGAAATGAAAACTATGAAATGTTGTCTTGGAAACTAATTAAAATAAAATAAGCTTAAGTTGAAGTACTAAAATAAAAATTAATTAAAAGCTATATAAAAATAAAACTAATAATAAAAAAAGCCGAAAGGACAACATTACTTTACTTAAATTAAATACTATAATATTATATAAATAACACTGGTACACATTATGCCATTTACATGTTAAATTCCATTCTGTAATGTTTTTTCTGTAATGTTTTTTTAGGTGTGTATAAATTCTGTGTAGACTCCTTATATTTGGTTATTTGGTGTGCTTTTGGAGTCTTCAATGATCCTTGAAGCTTCAATCTGAACTTTGGATATAGCAAATAATGAATGCGTTTAATGAGAAATGGCATATGCTTAATTTCACGATAAGCGAGCGAATAATCACACAACAGAGACGCGATTAATCACGATTAAAAAAAATGTATCTATTGACAGCCCTATTGAAAATATATAGCTGCCTATATTTGAGGAAGGGGGTTCATCATATTTGGGGGTCTGTTACCCCTTTTCCACCAGAATGAACCGGGTGCTAGTTCAGAGCCAGTGCTAGTCCCAGTTCATAGTTGGTTAGACTGAGGAGCTTTCTAAGAACCGTTTGCTTTTCCACATGCTGAGAGCCACAACAGAGCCAGGTCTTACGTCACTGTATACGTCTCATCTCTCTCAGCAACGCTAGCGAGGCAGCGGGAAACAAACACACCAAGCTTGTTCGAGATGTATCGGCGCCACGTATGATATAAAAATAAAAAAAAACGCACGAGTGAATCAAAAGCATAAGGAGTCATATGCTCTCGCTGGACTCGTTATCATACGCCGATCGGTCTGCACGGCACCGCTGCGAACAAGCCTAGTTCCATCAACAATGCAAACGTTGCGTTACTATTGATTCACATGGCTTTACGATCCTACATCAGCATCAAAACACAACGAAAACACAGCGAATCCAACGCATTCATGCAGTTCGCCGTAATTTGTATAGATGGAGATTACAAACGAGCAGCAGCTGTTAGCTCCATTAGCTGCCATTTCAAAAATGGCGGATCTCAAGTTTGTGTTCATCTTGTTGACCCCGCCCCCAGTGCCTGACGTAATCGGTTCTTACTTCTAGCCCAGCAATGTTTTGGTGCTACTTATGGCTCGTTTCCACTGAGCGGTACGGTTCGGTACGCATTTATTTGCGTTTCCACTGTCAAAAGTTGTGACTGGTACCAAAATGCCGAACCGTACCGTACCACTTTTTCCGGTACCCTTCCGTTGGGGTACCTAGCACAGTGGTACGGTACTAAAGGGTGGAGCTAGACTCACTGCAGAACGCTGATTGGTTGACAGAGAATCGTCACTTGCGCGTGCGACAGGGGGATCGAACTGCCTTTCCCTGTATTTTTCGGCTGTGTTTTTCCTTGCAGCCCTTATCAAACAAAGCTTGTCTCCTCCTTGTTATAAACAGCCACATGCCGAGAAGCAAAAACAAGATCTGCTGTAAGGCCTCCATCGTTCTTCTTCACACGCACGAATGACGTCAACCTATGCTTTCCGTAATACACCACGCCTATCAAAAAGGGTACTGATGGCAGTGGAAATACTCGCCTAATTCAAGGTTTACTGACCCGAACCGTACTGTACCGTACCGTACCGCTCAGTGGAAACGAGCCATTAAGAACCACTTTTCCTGGCTCTGAGCTGGTGCTTTGGGTGTGGAAACACAAAGAACCGATTTGAAACTAGGCTCTGGCTCCGAACTAGCACCAGCACTGCCTTGGTGGAAAAGGGGTCTGTGACATCGCTCAGTGCTGCCCCCACCTGGCCTTCAGCAGTGCCTGTGCTTTGTCCTCCAACTCCTCTGAAATCGTGAGCAGTTCCTGCAGCCGAGCCATCGTGCGTTCAGTGGAGGAATGCGGTGTCAGTCCGACACCTCGATCGATCAGCCGGCGCATGCTGTCCAGAGAGAGACCGCAGGGGTTTGATACCGGATCCTCTGCCTGCTGAACTCCGGCCAGCCAACGAGCCTGTTCCAAACGCTCCCGTAGCAGCGGCAACTCCGGAAGAAACACGTCGAACTGAGAGCCCTCCTCCAGCAAGGACTCAATCTCACCAACAGCATCTGCGCTCACTTCATCGGAGAGAAGCTTCTCACTGTGCTGCTGGAAATCCTCGATGCTATTCAGCAGTTCCTGAGAAAGAGAGTGTTAAAAGCTTCAATTATATGAGGTGTTTAGAGATTAACTATGCCTTCATTCATCTTCAGGAAGACTGCTTGCATCATACATGACTGTGTGTGCACGTGTGTGTGTGTGTCAGTCACCTTCAGAAGCGGTGCCTGTGTCAGGCTGCAGGGCAGGTTATAAAGCTGGCGGACAAATGATCTCATTTCCTCCACAGTGAGCTGATTAAGAGATTTACCCCCGCCTGTGCGATACCTGCAGACAGATGACGGCAGACGGACATAAACAAATGCATGAAATAATACACAAAATTCACATGCCACATGCATCTCAGCCAAACCACTGTGTGCAGGAAAACTAAGCCCACCACACTGGAAATTCCCCTTAAATGGAAATAAACACAGAAATAAACACTGTGAGTTAAGGTACTTGTATAGTGAATGTGTAAGAGGTCATTCTTTCATTGTTTGCACCATGTACGAATGTGTTTATAGACGGGTGTCACAGAGTTGCAATGCCCTTCTGTTTTTTCAGCAATCTGCACCATGAGCTACCAGTTATAACCATTTTTAAGATGCATCGGACATGTTATGTGAAAACATATTCAGCAAGAACGTGTATATATATAAAATGTATGTGTATGTGTGTGTGCGTGTACCTGGTCTGCCTCTTGCCGTTTAGCAGTTGCTGAGCAACAGATGAGCATTTCTCAGCATCTTGAGTAACTAGCCTCAGCTGACGTAACAGATCATTTTCTGGGAACGTCCTCTCATCAGACTCCTCCAGAAGGGTGCGAAACATGGTGACATCTACAGCGAAAGAGAGAGGTACATAAGTTGAGTACATAAGTTGAAAAGGGGAAAAAAAAGGAATTTACCGTATCTAATTTAAGTTACACATTTTGTGTATGAATACCTTTTTTTTATTTTTATATAATAATAACAACAACAACAACTACTTGTTAAAAGTGGATTCTCATTCAGAAAGCTTCAAAGGAGCATCAGTTCTGGAAGTTTTCAGAATGAAACTCACTGCGTTTCTTTTCTAGCTTTGCTTCCATGACCTCTGACACTCTTGACGCCCACTCATCATAAGACTCCGCCCTCTGCCGCACAGCATTCATCATGGGGTAAAGGTCATCCAGTGTGTAACGGTAACTGTGTGGTTGAGCATTATATTGAGTGAAACTTTCACCACGTTCACTTAAGAAATCTGCCCCACTGATGATGATTTTTAGCAGTGGAATCACTTCAATGATTAAACATATTAAATACATGTGTAAATATGTATCTTTTTTGATGAAGAAAGTACACATTGGCCTATCATAGGCCTATAAGGTCATTGAGGAATACTGAAAGCAGAAGTGGAGACTTACTTGAGTGTGTAGTTGGAGACGGGGCAGGAGCAGAGGTCGTGGGCATGGTGTAGACACACCTGGACTCCTGGTCTGCAGGGGCAGGTGAGAGCAGACAGGTAACAGGTGGTGCGACACTTCACGCACTGTCTCTCATCATCTGCCAGCAAGTCATATTCAAACAACTCACACTGGACCACCCCCTACACAGAGAGAGAATATTAATAAATGATCATTAATAGACAAGTAGGAAAAAAATACACCACCATGACCATTACCATTTTATATTATATTTTCATTAGGGCTGATTTTTGCTGTTAATTTCTCACTGAATTTGCATAATTAAAATAAACTGAACACCATTACATCATATTTAGCTAATCTCAAAATAACACGTTCAATTTAACAGTGACAATGTAACGATTAATAGTAAATAGTAATGGTAATTAGTAAATAGTAACGGTAAAACAGGTAAATAGAATCCTAAAATCAAGCATTCTACGTTAGTTCAGGCAGGACACGTAGTCAAGCTCCGATATCAGCTGACTGGAAAAATTCAAACCCCACCCCTATCAGCTAATCTGATTCCTATGCAGTCATTTGGCAACTCTCAAACAGGGTGCCTTACTTCAGCAAAGCTTAAGTTCAGTCTGCCTACTTGGCTGCTTCCGCTGCATGCTGCTTTGCAACCCACCTCCTCCTTAAACTGGTGTTTAACTTAATCAATGTCATTGATGCATGCTTTGTTCTATATGGGGGGGGGGGGGTCATTTACGCTGCTCTCCCAGTTTAAAAATGGGAGGTTGTCCCCATAAAATGCTGCTGTTCCATGTCTTGGCTTTTCATGGAGCTCATGAAAAGGAGGGGGAATTTAGAACAGAGCCATATCGCCAAATGTAACATTTGAAAAATATGCCAATAAAAGTTTGTCTATGGTGTTTTTGACTTAAGTAGTCTTGACTGAAGTGAGGATAGTTGTTTTATTGAATTATAACATATGCATTTCAAAAATATAGAATCTATTTGTTTTCCTCAGAGTGAACAGAGTAATGAGCACTGTTGCATGAATTTACATTACAGTGTGATCCACATAAATTGCATCACACACAGACTTGACAGGTTTTGTTTGTGTTCTCTCACCATCTTACGGACTTTGTCCCGTAGCTCTCTCTCCTCTCTTATCATGAGCTTCATGTCCTTCTGTACAGATGACGCCAGAACCACGTCCAGTTTGCCGGCCTTCGTGGCCATATTACACACCATCTCATCATGAGAGAACACGCAGTAACGGTTCAGCAGGCGGTAGTGATCCACACACTGACGACCCAGTGGCATCTGCACACCAAATTTACAACGCAAAGTAGTAAACAATTAGAAGAAGAAAAATGCAGAAAGACAACTGCAAAAATCCATGTGAATTAAAACTCTCTATGCTCAGCTCTGAGATCTAGAGAATCATTGTTACAGCAGGATTAATTGAGGAAATACTCACCCAGTCCACCGTGCAAAAGTTCACAGCCTCCGCAAAGTTGAAGCCCTGGTTGAAGCCGCTGTGATAGGATCGTGGAAACGTGATGACAAACTCTCCTGCGCACTGATTGGTTCTGTAAATCTAAAAACAGAGCGAGTGTTACTCTCATGTGAGTGTGTGACTTGTGATTGTGTGTATAAACGTTACTCACTGGTACTCCATGGGCCATAAGTGTATTGGGGTTCATGATTGTGACGAGCTGGTGTAGAAGATCCGGCTGAGACTCAAACAGTTCCGGGGCCAGTTTCCTCATGACTGCTTCCAACTGCTCAGCGGCAAATCCAGGAGCACCATACCAGGTCTTAGGTTCTCCCCTAAAACACACAAAAAACATAATCAAGGTCTTCACACGTACAGGACTGATCAAAAGTTATCGATAGCATTTTTTTTTTTACATGTTTTTTAAAAAAGAGGCTCTTGTGCTAACCAAGGCTGCAATTACTTAATAAAGGTAAAGTAAAAACAGTAATCTGGTGACATATTACAATTTAAAATAGCCGTTTTCTATTTAAATACATTTAAAAATGTAATACATTTCTGTGATGGCAAAAATGAAGTTTCAGCAGCCATTACTCCAGTCTTCAGTGTCATATGATCCTTCAGAAATCATTCTAATATGCGGATTTGGTGTGGAAGAAACATTTCTTATTATTATCACTGCTGAAAACAAATTGTGCTGCTTTATATTTTGCGGAAACAGCAATACATTTTTTTCAGGAGTCTTTGATTAATGAAAAGTTCAGAAGAACAGCATTTGTTTGAAATATAAATATTATTAATGTCTTCACTGTCACTTTTTATAAGCAACCTTGCTGAATTAAAAGTACTGGTACTAATTTCTTGACCGTAAAAAAAAAAAAAAAATTACTGAATGGTAGTGTAAAAGGTAATTAAATCATATTGATCTCAGATATTTTCCCTCTCTGTATTAACGCACAGTCTCATGGGTAACTGTGTTCAAATCTAAAGCAAAAACAAGGTTGTGGGGACAGACGCACAATCAGTTCAGCATGCTGCACTATATAAATCACTACTAAAGTAGATTTCTCGATTTAAGCATTAAATTGTGCTTATTACCAATGCAGGTAGTTGATTGAATAGCTCCAGTGGTCCTCAATGTGCCAGCAGAAAGAGGAGAAGCACATGCCCACGTAGAGCCATGGCAAAGTCATGCCACAGATATCAGCAGTGACATGGGTCAGCACTGATGGTGTCATCATGGCCATGTTATTCAGGTTCCACCCACAGTCAAGATATTTCTACAGCAACCAATCACACCACAGAATAACTAAATCAGTGATGGAAACAGGATGTAGTACATATGGAAAATACAATGTCAGACGTTCTGAGTAATATCTTAACATCGGATATTTCAGTTGTACCTCATCATGCGGTGCAACCTTAAACTTTCCACCCTTGATTGGAAAACCGCTTCCGAACTCTTTTGAGGCTATATCAGCACCATATTCCACTGTCACATCCTCCTCAATGGTGCCTACCAATCTCCAAAACTCTTTTTCTACCAATTCCGTGGGTACCATCTACAACAAACACCACATTCAGTATTCACAGGATGTGCTTATGTTAAGGTTAGTTCATATGTTTTAACATTATATTTGTAAATCTAAACTCTTGAGGGTCGCCATCAGAGTCTCAGTAGGGTTTTGTACATACATGAACAGGCATGTTGAAATAGTCTGACTTGAAGGAGTCTGCCATTTCCCCAAAGGATTTGAGAGAATAGTCCCTGTATGCTTGCTCGAAGCCAAACGCCTCCTGAGGTTTACTGCACTCCTGCAGGAACACATCAAAAAAAATGAGTCAATAATCTTTGCTACTGAATCAAAGTCTCTTTAAAAGCAACATTGACTGGATTGGGATGCTAAAGCAGAACTGTTCAGATTAATTTGCTGCTTCTAATGACTTTAAATTATTTTTCACTATGCAAACTCACCCGAGCCAGACACTTAGGGCACCTCCAATCCCCTTTAGGGACATCACTGAGAGGCGGGATCAAACAGAAGGTGTGGTAGCTGTCATCACAACCGTCGCATAGCAACAAACGATCCTCATCGTTCCCTTTTCCACACACTAAACACACATACATGTCCACCTAGTGAAAGACAGAGAGCACTATAAGTTTCAGCCACACAAAATGTTTGTATAGAGCTTGTAGTTATAAAAGAAATAGTTGTTTTAAGTTAACTCAAATTAATTTCACAGTACTGTATAATATTGTATAGTTATTCAACTTCAACGGTTTAAGATCAATAAATGAGATGAGTTGACGAGTTAACAACAACACTGTATATCTTTCCAATCAAAATAATCAGTTCCAGAATCCACAGTTCTGATTTACATGTGACAGAAAAGCTCTGCAGAATGTCCATTTGAATAAGAAAGAGGGCAGGAAACTCACCATGCTCACTGGAGGAGGAAGGTTACTGATTTTCTTGTAACGTGATTTGCATTTATCAGGTTCTGGATTTAACTCTTTAATCTCCTCAGGTTCCTGCTTCACCTGTATAGGGATCTCCCCCTCTAATAGACACATACAAAAAAATTGTTAATATAAAGACACTGATTTGACTAATAAAGCTATGCTTATCACGTTTGCTTTGCTTGATTGACTATGGATATTTGCTACTGAAGATATGAGTCATGTGAGGTTAAATGCAAAGGTTAGTTGATCACCTGGTTCAGGCTTGGCAACAAAGGAACCCATCCTCCTCCTGAGATTGGGCCTGTTCTCACATCCCTCACCCCCTTCTGACTTTACACAGCCAGACTATAGACACAAACAATAAGCATGCGAGTTAAAACACTAACAAAGAATCTATTCATTAAACATAGAAATTATTATATAAAATTATACCACCCTACCTTTTAAAAGTTTGCAGTCAGTGACCTGGTTTCACAGACAGGGTTTAGATTAAGCCATGATTAGGCCTTAGTTCAATTAGGGCATTTAAGTAGCTTTAATAAATGTGTCTTAGAAAAAAAACACACATTATGGTGTGCATCTTGAGACAAAACAACGTCACTGACATAATTTTAAAATATGTCAGTGCAAGTTGCGTTCGGTTAAAACAGCTCAAACATGCATTGTAGTCTAGGACTAGCTTAAGCCTTGTCTGTGAATCAAGGGGAGTTTTTTTTTTAAAGAAATTAATATTTTAATCAATTCAGACTGTTTTTAATGTTTTAAAGTCTTTTGAACTTTATATTAATAAAACAATTCTGAAAAAAAAGTATGCAATTTTCCACAATAATATTAAGCAGCACAACTGTCTTCACTATTAATAATAGCAATAATGTTTCTTGAGCACCAAATCAGCATTTTAGAATGATTTCTGAGGGATCATGTGACACTGAAGACTGGAGTAATGATGCTGAAAATTCAGCTTTAACATCACAGGAATAAACTACGATTTAAAATATAAAACCGGAAAGTTATTTTAAACTTTTAATATTTAAAAATACTAGTTTTTACTGTATTTTTGATCAAATAAATACAGCATAAGAGACTAAAAATAAATCTTGCTAATCCCCGTTAAACAATACTGTATAACCAAACTGACATATTGACTAACATGGAGAAGTAAAACAACTAAAACTAAACTGACAAAATGAAGGCGGATTGTGATTATGAACATACAGTGTGAGTGCGTTTACATTTACCTCTGTTTTCATCCTCTTGGCTCTTCTAGCAGGTGCACTCATGTCGTTGGGCTGGACGAGAATGTTTTGCCACTGCAGCAGGTCGTGAGGTTTATACTCTTTATCATTGTCATTTACATCATCCAATGATGTCTTCTGCAGACACTGAAAAAAAACACAACACAACTGGTTATATGAGCTCTTCAGTCTGGACGTTAAAGGGTTAGTTCACCCAAAAATGAAAATGACCCCATGATTTACTCACCATCAAGCCATCTTAGGTGTACATGACATTCTTCTTTCAGACGAATACAATCAAAGTTATATTAAAAAATGTCCTGGCTCTTCCAAGCATTATAATGGCCATGAATGGAAGTCCAAAATTTGAAGCCCCCCAAAAAAAGTGTCTCCATCCATCATAAACGTACTCCATACAGCTCTGGAAGGTTAGTAAAGGCCTTCTGATGTGAATCGATGGGCTTTTGTAAGAAAAATATCCATATTTAACGTTACACTTTCTGTGTAAGTAGAATACGGAAGGCGGTCCACCAGAAGCTAGATATTTTACTTTATAAAGTTTTAAATATTGTTATTTTTCATAAGGCCTTTATTAACCCCACAGAGCCGTGTGGATTACTTTTATAATGGATAGATGCACTTTTTGGGCTTCAAATTTTGGACTGATTGTATTGGTCTGAAAGAAGAATTTCATATACACTTAGGATGGCTTGAGGGTGAGTAAATTATGGGATACTTTTCATTTTTGGGTGAAATATCCCTTTAACTTGATTAAATGATCCCTCATGTTGTTTTAAACCTGTATGCATTTATTTTTTCCCTGTCAAACACAATAGGAGATGTTGGGCAGAATGTCCAAGCTGCTCTTTTCCATGTTGCAAATGTGATTAAAAAGCTAGGGCTGAATGGCAAGATTTTCAGCAAATAATTTACATTTTGGCCTTTTCCTTATACAAAGCTATCATAAGGTTTCAGAAGAGTTGTATCAAGTACTTTTAAAAGGTACTATTTTGAGCTTGACAGCCCATGGATAAGAACAGCTCGGGAATCCTGCATAACATCACAATTTGTGTAGGGAAAGTCAGTCATACAAGTTGAGAACTAGCCTGGTCCTACCAGACTCTCGTACATTTCATTTGTACAGAGAGTCTGGCCACTCTCCATTGACAAGTGTTTACTTCCTTGAAGGCGGGTACTCTGTTGAAGTTTAAAACTATTGGATCTGCCCAGAGCCACTCTGGATCTGCCATAACCAATCGCTAATGTTTGGTCGTGAGGCATGTCATCTCAAACTAGCACATGACATCAAATCGTCCGCCGATTGAACCGGTTAAATTTTGACCAGAGAAAACCAGAGAATATACTACAATCCCAGACATAACAGAGTCCTGAAGGAAAATGAAAATTGAGCGGAAGCACGTAGGAGGGCGGAGCCAGGCTAGTTGAGAACAACGAGAGTGGTAAAATGATCAAAAAACTAAATTTAGAGTGTAATTTAACAAACATTTAGGTCTGTTTTTGATCCAGAGTGATGTTTAAGATTTTAATTCCATGAAGAGTGAAAGGTCATTTTAAGGTCATCTCAGGGTTCTTCACACTAGAAATTGTGAAACTTAACACTTTAAAATTCTCATTTCCCTCCACTCATGATCCCTCCACTCCACACGTTAACACAGATAATCTGTGTTAACGTGTGAATAACCTGTTAGCCTGGCCTTAAAGAGTGTTACATCTGTGATTGCATGCAGGAAAAATCCTCAACATTCCCGGTTATGCTTGCTACCACTATCAGATTACAGATTAACGTAGAGACCGAGGATAGAGGGAGGAGAGAGAACAGCTGGAGGTGTAAAGAGATTAGCGTGAACAGAAAGCAGGTCACAGTCTCTGTGGGTTGAGAGGAGGAGTGGGAGGGGGGAGGGGTGGAAGAAAAGATGCAGCAGAAGTCAAAAAGACAAAAACAGAAAGAGCAGCAAGTGAAAACAAAGACAAGAGAAGTGGGTGGAGAATGAAAGCAACAGTGTCCCGGCAGGACGGCTGCGGGTTTGGCAGGGGGTCAGGACGGGTTGAATGCTGTCCGTCACAGAAACAACAGCTCGCTCGCTCCCATTTGTCACCCAAACTCAAAAAACAAAACACTTGGTTAAGGAAAATAAACAAACAAACACACACACACACACACACACACACACACACACACACACACTAAAAGCAGCAAAAGGAAATGGTTTACAGACCATTGAGATAAAGAACCAAGGAGAGTTTTGTGGTTTTGTGTAAAACATATAATAAAGGGTTAATACATGGCTTTATTAATATTAACCCTCATTTTTACCTTTTAAAGATGGATAGTGTGATTTTCAGATATCTATAAGAGCCACAGCGACTACTAAATGAAACATTCACTGCCACGGGTCCCATAATGACATCACATTCTGTCCATATTTAAATCGTCAGATTAAGTAATGGGGAAAGTAGAAACGTACCTCCTCCAGCCCAGGAGGTGCCCTAAAACTTGACAGTTTGGCTGCGATCTCAGGAGCCTGATGTAGAAAAGAGCACCCAACATTACATAGACATTGCCAGTGACCTCGGGGTCAGAGGTCACAGACATCTCTAACAGAGATGTCAAGCATTCAGTCAATGGAAAGAAAATTTGTTACTCCAAGTTACTTTTCATATGCTCTTGACCACTGATCGCATTTATATATTAAAATACTTTCATGTTAAAATCAGCAGCTTACAGTGTAAAAAAAAAAAAAGATATGTGCTTTTCAAAACATCCCGTTAATTGACATCGATAATGTATTATCTTCTAAAGACAAAAGAAGTCATTTGCGACCACATTTGGCAGAGGCTGGCGCACAAACAGCAGTAACGCTGAAAAGATCAGTACACATTACAGAAAACAAGCAGATAGAACACAACAAAACACACTTAACAACCACAGATTGCATTTATGCACACAGCACACTCCATCAGACCTTAATAGTGCACAAACTAATACCACTAACCCTGAAGGCCCAGCTTTAACACTGTTGACCAGCTGTAACCTGACTAAACCCAATAGCCGCCCAAACACACACTGTGAACTCCTGCATGACTGCTGAAAGCTTTATGCAGTGTGTGTGATATATTAATTTGATGCATCTATAAAATGAACTCACCAGTAGGTTTGTCCCAGACTGGAAGAGGTTGTACGGATACAGGATCCTTTCATAATGGGCTCTCAGGTGTGACCCCACAGCTTTGCCTGGGGCAAAACCCATCGTCATGGCGATCTTCGTCCATCTCCTCTCTCTACAGACTAAATCGAATCCGCCCTCATCTGCAACCAACTGGCAGATGGAGAAAGAGAATGTTAGACGTTATAGTAAAAAGATAATTGACATTTACCAATGCTTTTGACTCTCTTGGTCAAGGATAAAGAGCTCAGCGGTTACATGAATTAAAAAGTTTCTGTCATTAATTACTCAACCTCATGTCGTTCCAAACCCATAAGACTTTCGTTCATCTTCGGAACACAAATTAAGATATTTTTGATGAAATCGAAGAGGTTTCTAAATTACCCATAGGCAGCAGCGTCATTGCAACTTTCAAGGCCCAGAAATGTAGTAAAGACCTTTTTAAAATAGTCCATATGGTTCAACTTTAATGTTATGAAGCGATAAGAATACTCTACGTCAGAACACCAGCTCAATATTGGCTGATGCTGTTCACGTGAGAACAACAATGCATGTGCGCGATGCTGACGCAGGAGCGGGCCAATAATGAGCCGGTGTTCTGCCGTAGAACCTTGAAGCGCTGCACTGTGTTTACAACGTGAACAGCATAGGAGACTGACCTGGAAGAGAAGAAATTGTTGAATAAAGGCATTATTTTTGTTTGTATTTTTGCACACAAAAAGTATTCTTATCGCTTCATAACATTAAAGTTGACTATTTTAACAATGTCTTTACTACATTTCTGGGCCTTGAAAGTTGCAATGACATTGATGCCTGTGGGTGATTCAGAAAACTCACAGGTTTCATAAAAAATATCTTAATCTGTGTTCCGAAGATGAACGAAAGTCTTATGGGTTTGAAACGACATGAGGGTGAGTAATTAATGACAACAATTTTTAAGGTTCATTCACACCAATAACTATATTAACATCCACAAAATATTGTTTATTATAACCATGTGCTGCAGTTTTGTTGTCTGTCTCTTTAAATGCTCAAGCTCTTTAAAGCAGGATGGATTCATCAGCTGGAAAATTGTTCTGAAAGTGATTCCAACGATATTGTTCCTCTTCTCCCATTCTCACAGAATTAGAACCATTTTTAAAACTTTATAGTAATCGACCTTAGTGTGAACAGGCCTTTACTCTGTGACACATACAGATATGAGTCACAGGTTTCACCAAACAATATTACGAGTCATAATAGATCATTAATGACATATACCACAGTCCTGTAGGGAGCCTGACTGACACACTCACTCTGTTCAGCTGGTACAGATCGAGGATCTTCCGCTCCACATGTGGAATTTTGAGCGTGCATCCTTGTAGTTCCCAAAATTTAGCAATCTGGTCCAAGAAGTTGAGTTTAACTCTGGTTTGAGCCTGCGAGAAGGGGGAAGGGTAGATGGAGGTTGCAAGAAAAAGAAAAAATAAGAATCAGCAACATTGCAAATGGTGCATGTTAATTATTAAGCGTTTCAGAGATGGTGTTTTTTTTTATATCAGACATCTCAAAAGAACCAAAATCTGCTGACAAGACTGACCATTGACCCTAACAATGCAGACACGCACCCTCCAGTTTCACTATATCAGTGATGACATCTCAGAGACAGTGTTTTTTTCTATAGAGGTGACGATATTTGCAAAACTCTGACCCCAAACCTAACCCTGTGACAAGCCTGTTGATATCAGTAGACTAATGATTTGACAAATATATGAGTCTTTTAAAAAGGGAGAAGCACTTTAAATGACCTTGCAAGTTAGTTTTCAGCATGTCTCATTATATTTGTGGGGATATTTTAAATATTTGGCCCTAATGAATATAGCCAAACTTGTATACACACAATTTCCAAGCTCAAAGCAAAATCATACAATTACCTCTAACTCGTTGAGTCTCTGGATTCGTGGCGTAAAATGGAGTCGGTCAACGTCACATGCAAATGGAGGCTGCCAGTCCTAAATACACATACAAAGAAAACATACAATTAGTAAACATACATTTTTCTTACTTTTTATTGAAATTTAGTTCATATTGCTTGATTTGTGAAGTTTATTCAACTTCAATAATCAAATATTGGCGACATCCAAAAGGGACCAATGAAGCATTGTATGTCCTGTGTGAATTACATTCTACATATATTTGTAGTTAAAATAATCACAAAAACAAACTATTTCCATCAACAGCGAATCTAAACTGCAGAATGTGACCTTGAGCCCAGCCTCTGACTCATTACCGCGGAGGTCATGAACATAAACATGTTCGAAGCAAAAGGAGGCTTTATCAAAGAAATTATTTTTATCTTTAGCTTTCTGATTTTCGGAATTCATCAAGAATGTGTTTTGCATGTGCACACAAAAACGGGATGCTGTTGATTAGGTGGTGACCGTTTTTCATGTGTACAGATAAGACTTTCATTCTGAGGGTTCTGGACACTGATAAATTAAACGGGAACAAAATATCTACATAAACCACTGGAACACTGCATGTTGCCGGAGCCATTGTATTGAGTACAGAAGCAAAATAAGAAATAGTGGCTTCTCTTTCACTAATTTTTCTTTCTGTGCATTCATAAATTTAATTGAAATGATCTGATAAAGACAACCCTGTATAAATGTGACCGCTACACTGTGGTTTGTGGTCTACAGACTTGTGAATGTTTGTCTGCCTAAAACAATGGCTAAAAGTGAGCTAAAAATGTATATCACGTTCACTTACACGCAACCTGCTGTACATGCTAAACCGTGGAATTGTGGTTTTTGTTCAGCTCAGTCACCTATATTAAAAAATATGTTGGTCTAAATTTAACACATTTTCTTTGTCTCCAGCCTCCCATAACCACATGCTTACAAATGCGCTCAGAAAAACAGCAACACACAATCGTGTCTCCAGATACACACAATGTAATTAACAGTTTGATTACAGAGACCAGACATTTCCCTCTTGGGATCAATAAAGTGCTACCCATTCTTAGCCAAATAAGGAACCCCATGATAATCACAATCAAAATGAGCTGCTAAACCACATATTTTAGCCTCAGTGAATTCAAAAAGCAGATAAGTTTGCTTTTATACATTTATATTAATAGTGTAATTACGTAATCAGTAGGCCTACCTGAGAAAAACAAAACCATAGTTTTTATTCCAAAAATGAAAAATACAATTTCCTGCCTCATAATACATAAAATGGCATATTCATAAACACACCAGTGCAGGAGTCTGTACATTAAACCACTGTGCATTAAGATCTTTGACTACATTTACAGATTTCTGCGTGTTTTATGAATAATATTCATCACAATTTGCATCTACTACTTCAGCAACACAAAATATATAAAATGAAGGCGAGTTGTGCGCACATTAAGTCCATTTATTACAGTATTTCCTTGTTTGCTGTTCAGGCTGCATAGTTACAGAAAGACACAAAATGGCCAGATGGTTCATTCACTCCAAAGCTCGCAACATGGAGGACGCGCCCGGCCTGAGGACTTCATCTATCCATCCACAGGGTTCGGGGCCAGAATATGAACCGAACCGAACCTATGAATCACTTTACACGGTCTAAATGGTTTAAAACGAGTCGGGCTCCACCGCACGTAGGCTATGTTGGTGGTAGAAAGCAAGATGGCCATTTGGAAAACATTCTGAGCTTTAACACGTTTCTAAAATATTACTTTTTGGTTGGTTTATTAATACCGTCAATAATACGAAGCCATCGTGCTATAATGGCTGGACGTGTTTTACCCGTTAATCATCGCTTGTTAAACGTAATTACGCTTTCTCTCTTCTGCGACCTCATGCGTGAATCACGTCACGTAGCTACGAATCTAATAGATTCATACCCGAATCCGGGATCAGAACCAGAGAGTTTGATCCAGAGCGCGTCGTGGTCATAACAGATGAGGCGAGGATTGTCAATAAAGAAGTAAATACCATTTAAAATACATGAAGACAAAAACTAACATGCTTTCATGCGTTTTAATGCCCATAAACATGAAAATAAAGATGATGAAATACATAATCGGTTTTCCAGACAAATAAAACCATCTCCAGAGACGAATAGATTACAATGTTCGTGTCATTGGACTCGTCTAATGTTAACTAACACTAACGTTACCTTATAAAATATAAGACGCCATCAGAACCACTGAAACCCTTCAAACTCGTTTAGACGGGTTCGGATTCAGATTAACGCCGTTGGTCTGAACCAGATCATTTCGCTAATATGTAAACTTATATTTAGTCGCTGGCTATAAATGGTAATTAATTAATTGCATTAATCTAATCCGCACACAACCACTTTTGTCAAAGAATGGATTCGTTCTGATCAGAATAGACTAAATTATACAATCATTATAGGTTTATATGAACATAATCTGATCCTTTAGGCAATAATGATTAAATAAAATAATATAGACTAAATTCAATTTATGAACATTTAAAAGTTAGGGTGCTAAGATGAAAATGAAAGGAAGTTTATTTCCGCATTGGCAGGTATCTCATTGTCTCTTTGTTTTTTGTTTGTTTAGTTTTTTTTGTCTGTCCGATGACTTTAATTTCTCGTTAAAAAGTAGGCCTACATTGAATTCATTAGCCTTTAAATCAAACGATGAGGTAACAGATGGGGGTTTCTGTTCGTCAATGTCAACAACAAAGATGCAGAAGCAACTATACCCGTAACGTTACAACTAATTCAATACACAAATATGTATATATATAAAAAATCGGGTTTTTTATATATCACTGATAATCAGCAAACTAAATTAAGTAAATGTGACGTTTAATCCAGTACTAGAACCGAGCCAGGCCTTAAACTACACTCACAGTGGCTATAAAGAGACATTTTCCTGTATAATATTCACACATCCGCGACGTTTGCGTGTAGTGAGCAATGTTATTGCGCTCGTGGGTCAGAAATCCGGGTCATGCGGGTCCGCGGGTCGAGCACAGACCCGGCAGAGCTTCGGAAATTCAACTGATATGATGCCTATAGACACACAAAGCGGTTCGGCAGTGCTGTCACTGCGCCGCCATGTTTAGACATTTCCCTTTAAATCGAACTCAGAATCACTCCGCAGATCCGGCCCGGTTCAACCGGTCCGATTCAGACCGTCCGGACAGCACTCACCGGCGGTGGTCGAACCTTGCAGATCCCGGTTTTCTCGGCGATGGGTCGGATTTTATTGATAAACGCAAACGGGTCTGCAAATTCCTCCCAACTGGGCTCGAACACCGGGCACTCGGGCGGTGGGGTAAACTCAGCCGGGCCCCGCTGGGTCATCCTGCAGGTCCGGTTCCGGAGCAGAATCGAGTCGCTCAGCGAAACGGGGACAGAACTTCCTGGGATCCGCAACAAGGTCTGTCTGTCCGTTACTCCCCTAGTCCGGCCAACACTTGAACAACACGAACAATCAACACACGCGCGCACATACATACACACTCTCACCGTGACGTGACTGCTCTTAGGCTGAGACCACATCCGCTCAAAAATCTAGAGACGAAGCGAGCATGCCCACTCATTTCTAGCGTTGAAGAAACACTTTAACGAAACAATTCAGTCGTGATATTTACCGTTCATTGTCGTATTATTTAAACAGTGTGTCTTTTTGACGCGTAACGATAACAGCTGGAAATACGTTATTGTTCGTTGACATTAGTGCACGTGCTATTCAACATCAAGGAAAAAAGTAAACCCATTCCATACAGTTAACTCGCCTTCAAATACAAACTCTTATTATATACACTTTATACCTTTCTTCTATCATGTGACTTATTTAAAAGAAAAACAAGACATCTTTTTAGTCAGGGTTTTTTTTTATACTCGATGAAAATAATTTCATGTAACACGTGATAGTGAAACTACAGTTGTGAGTAACAAGGTTTTACTAGTTCCACTGCTGACTTGTACGTTTACGTGAAAACTCATAATACACGTGTTCTGCTCTGTTCACTGTTCATTTAGAAACTTGAGGAGCTCTGTGTCTTTACATACACTTCTGCTGAACAGCATGCGCTCAAAGCCGTCAACCGCTCTGCTCCGCCCCAGTGTTTACCTCTGCGTATGGATACCTTCAGGTGACAGCTGATAGTGGCTGGGACTACTTCTTTAAATAGACTTACTGCGGGTTCTGATTGGACGACTTGCGTATATAGAATGTGACGCATTGCAAGGGGGAGGAGGGGCGTTGAAGTAAAGCGCTTTACAGTGGTCTAGTTTTGTGTTTTGAAGTAAAGGCAACTCTGGTAATGTCGCACTTAAATGTAACATTTAGCACTGCAATTTTTGTGTTTATAATATGATAATATAAAACAAATTACAAGGCCACGTCTGAGGCTTGGTAACACGAAGCGTATTGTTGTAAAGTAATGTTTTAGATGGACATGGACAGTGATCGGAAATTCGGGAGACCCTCTTTAGAAAAAAAAGCAGTGCTGCATCTCAAACATGGCCTTTAACAAGCGATGATGCTTTAATTGCAAAACTATTCAAATAAAACCACTTAAAAATAAAATGTATCTAGGTTTGGTGTAATATTGTACTTCTGTTTAAGCATTTCAATTAAAAAAAGGTTGAGATTAAACAATGCAATTACTGCATTGCAGATGGAAGACCCATGATTGAGATCAATTATTTTGATAAAAAATACTTTAATAAAACTAATTGATAACCGTTCACTCAGTTTGTTTTAACAAAAAAGGTGATGTATTCAAATGTCTTGATCACACTATTCAAATATAACAATAGGGTACACCTATTGAACCCACCTTGCTTGACAATAAATAAATAGCTAGTATAAATAACTAGCCCAACTATAACAGCACATGTGGTCATGAAGAAAATGTCAGTGCTTTAGGGTTACTTTTCAACAAGAGAGAATAAAAAGTTTGTTGCCACATTGCTAGAGCCAAAAGCAGCAAATCCTTACGAAACGCCTAACTTTTAGTTTGAAGCATGGTCCACTCAACCCCTGCTGGTAGTTGCTGGCATTACACAATTCTGGGTGGAAAAAAAAATCTCTATTGCTTGCCATTCAAATAAACCTTGTATTGAGGAGCTACATATGAAATAATACAATGAAGCAGTTTTAAAGCCTGTTTGTTCTTCTAGTGATCTTATTTTAAATAAATGTATACATGGATAAAACCTTGAACCTACTTTCCACCTTAGTTATGAACACTTGAAGTCACTGGCTAAAGCTTCACATCACTACTAAAAATCATATCAAGAGATTCATTTCTCTTTAAGGAATTATTGTATGTACAAAATAAGACATGACAATTTATTCTGAAACTGCATTAAATCACTTACAGCATGGGTGAGAGACAAAGACAGCTTACAAAACAAAATGTTCACAGACAAAATGCCTTTGGCAACTCGTTTCTTTGAAATCAGACAGAATAGAAGGAAAAGAAAAGAACAAAACCTGACACAACAGAACATTTATAAATCACACACACCAGGGCATCGTTCCCCATCATTGGGATTTCAGAAGGCAACTTGCTATTGGAGAGGTAAAATACTGCTTGTAAGTGCTAGATTAGGACTAGTTTCTCTTCTGACTGTAGGTCTCAGATCAGCCTCTTAAAGCATCTCTAATACTCTTCTCCCTCCTCTTCATCCTCCACAGACTCTGTGCCAACCTCCTCATAATCTTTCTCCAGTGCGGCAAGATCCTCTCTGGCCTCGGAGAACTCTCCCTCTTCCATTCCTTCACCGACATACCAGTGCACGAAAGCACGCTTGGCGTACATCAAGTCGAACTTGTGGTCCAGTCGGGCCCAGGCCTCGGCAATAGCCGTGGTGTTGCTCAGCATGCACACAGCTCTTTGTACCTTGGCCAGGTCTCCACCAGGGACCGCTGTAGGTGGCTGGTAATTAATGCCAACCTGTTGAGAAAGAGGACACATTGTTAACTTGACTGAAGTTTCAATAAATGACACTTGAACGTCTTGTCAATCTCTCCCACCTTGAATCCAGTTGGGCACCAGTCCACAAACTGGATGGAGCGTTTGGTCTTAATGTTGGCAATAGCGGCATTGACATCTTTGGGCACGACATCACCACGATACAGCATACAGCAGGCCATGTACTTCCCATGCCGGGGGTCACACTTCACCATCTGATTGGATGGCTCAAAGCAGGCGCTGGTGATCTCAGACACGGACAGCTGCTCATGGTAGGCTTTCTCAGCAGAGATGATGGGAGAGTATGTGACTAGGGGGAAGTGAATTCTGGGATATGGCACCAAGTTGGTCTGGAACTCAGTCAGATCGACATTCAGGGCACCATCAAAGCGCAGTGAAGCGGTGATGGAGGACACGATCTGACCGATGAGACGGTTGAGATTGGTGTAGCTGGGGCGCTCGATGTCAAGATTTCTGCGGCAGATGTCGTAGATTGCCTCGTTATCTACCATGAAAGCACAGTCAGAGTGTTCCAGGGTGGTGTGGGTGGTTAGGATGGAGTTATAAGGCTCAACTACAGCGGTGGAGACCTGAGGAGCAGGATAGATAGCAAACTCAAGCTTGGACTTCTTGCCGTAGTCGACAGAGAGACGCTCCATCAGGAGGGACGTGAACCCAGAGCCAGTGCCTCCACCAAAACTGTGGAAAATTAGGAAACCCTGGAGACCGGTGCACTGGTCTGTCTAGATCAGGAGGACATTAAGAAATAATGAGTATATCAGATATACTGGTCTAAATTACACTTATGTGAAGGGATATGTATCGTTTACCCTCATGCTGTTCAAAACCGGCATGACATTTCCATATTTTGTGGAATAAAAGATAAGAGAAAAGTTCTCCTTTTAAAAACGTTTAATACATTAAATGTTCTTTTTTAGCAAATCACAATCCATTTTTCATTAATTTAATAAGTTAAATGTAATCTTTAGCAAATCTCAATGAATATCCATTTTTCATGCTGTACAAAATAATGTGATAACCAAATGCACTTGTAGAACTTAAGGATTGAATGCTTAATTTTAAGGCATTTGCATTGATTTTTTTAATATTGACAATAAAATTATAATAGTCAGTGCATCCTTCCTTATAGCTCATACCAATTTGCGGACACGCTCCAGCACCATATCAATAATCTCCTTGCCAACAGTGTAATGGCCTCTGGCGTAATTATTGGCTGCATCTTCCTTCCCAGAGATGAGCTGCTCCGGATGAAACAGTTGCTTGTAGGTTCCAGACCGTACCTCATCTGAAACATAAGATACAGGTCGTTTTGATATTCAGCTCTTAAAAAAAAAAAAAAAAAAACATGGATGCCAACTTAACCCTTAATCGCCCCTCAAGTAGGGTTTACATTCGAGTCCCTTGGGGTCAGATAGACCCCAAACTTTTACAGAGCGATTGCATAAGGAAATATAATTTTTTTACATGGAAAACTATATCATTTTTTTTATTTACTTCTCAACTATACATTTATGCTGTGTTTTTGTGGGTATTTGGTAGTTTTTTACCCATTTACTGCACAAATACTTAACTATGTCATAAATTGGCTCATTTAAAATCATTTTTTTATGAAAAAAAAAATCACTTGAATGATGATCTAAAATAAATATAAATAGTTTTTGGACATTACTCTATGTGTTAGGGATAGAATACCGCCATCTGTAGGTTTGTGGAAAAACTTTAGGAATTATAGTTAAAGAGAAAGAGAGTGCAATGACCACATTATCCAATAGAGGTCCATAGGGAAGTTATGCAAAAGTTAAGCCGCCTTTCATCTTTCTTTTATTTACCCTTTCCCCTCTTTCTCATGATTGTTCCATGTTGCATTTGTGCTCTAGTATTTGTCCTTCATTTATGTATGGAATTTTTTCAGATTTATGCCAGTTTTGTTGATTTTATTTGCCAGTTTCTATAAAAATGCTCTCTGTTGCAGTCACACACATGTGTGTGTTTGAGTGTGTGTGCACGAGACAGAAAGTTCGTTCCACTGTGTTTATGCTCTAGGACCAGATCTTGATATAAATGTAGACATTTTCAGATTTATACTGGATTTAGTTGATTTTTTTTTACAAACAAAGTGAAAAAAAAAAGCTTTTTTTACATTTTCCCATTCATTGCCAAAATCCAAAAAAATGCTCCAGACACCTGTGTTTGTGCGTGAACATGCTTGTTCCATATTGCATTTGTGCTCTAGTATTAGTACTTCATTTATGTATGAAAATCTTTCAGATTTATGCCAGTTTCTATAAAAATGCTCTCTGTTGCAGTCACACACGTGTGTGTGTGTGTGTGTGTGAGACAGAAAGTTCGTTCTACTTTGTATTTATGCTCTAGGACCAGACCTTGATATAAATGTGGAAATTTTCAGATTTATACTGGATTTAGTAAAAAAAAATTGACAAAAAAAGTGAACAAAAAAAAAAAATGTATTTTTTACACTTTCCCATTCATTTTCAATGTGGGGTCAATCTGACCCCGAGGGACTTAAACGGTAGATTTTTTTTTACACACCTTTAGAACAACCAAATCAAGCCCAGGTTTTTTTTGTGTGCATGTTTAGATAGATTATTTAGGAAGTCACCGAGTCTCATGGCCCTGAGATGAAGGGAACACTTTTAAAAAATGGAGGAAAAGTCCAGTGGGGTCAGCTGGACCCCAAGGGACGATTAAGGGTTAAGTGCAACTATTTGCACTCTGAATGTTGGTCAAAGTACACATACATTTCAACGGTAATAAAACTGGTTTGCTACAGGATAGTATTTATATGATGTTGATAGTTCCAATAACCATTTACCAATGACTGCAGGCTCCAGATCCACAAACACAGCTCGTGGCACATGCTTCCCAGAGCCAGTCTCACTGAAGAAAGTGTTGAAGGAGTCATCCACACCACCAGAGACCTTATCACTCGGCATATTGCCATCAGGCTGGATGCCATGCTCCAGGCAATACAACTCCCAGCATGCATTGCCAATCTGTACTCCGGCCTGGCCCACATGGATGGAGATGCACTCACGCTACACAAAGAAATACAAAGTGCTTTAAATGGCTGCCAACCAACTGCTGCCTCCAAGCCCATGAACCTGGTGACCTCAATATGGGTAGTCTCACAGTTGAATTAATTTTTTACATCACATTTTGTTTTAAAATAAATGAAATGTTTGTGTGTCCAAAGCCATTACATAAAAAGACTGCTATTTTTTCGTCAGGCAGCTTTTCAGTGACAAGTAATAAAAATAATGGCCATAGTCTTGAAATGAGATTAGTGTTTGTCAAGTTGGAGTCGATTAAATGTGAGATATTGACCTTGAACCCATTGAAGTTGACACTAATTTAAGTCCTATCTTGCTTATGCAGCAGAACTTGAAACTATAGTTACAGTTCAATCACTAAATGGAGCTGAAAGGCGAGACTGAATGGCACTAGCGAACACCCGAGCCATATTCCTGCATTTTAGCGAATAAATCCTTCTTCAGTCTGATCTGAAGACCAAATAATATCCAGTGAATGTACTTGCTGAATCTCTATCAGAAATTATTTGAATTTCACTTCCTCATCTTAACGTTCCTACTGGTGATAAAATGATGGTTGAGGAATGTTCCAAACCTGTGTGACTTTCTTCAGCGGAACACAAAATGAGCGACACCATTCTTCATTCACTTTATTTATATGGAGCGGGTGACTGAAGAAGTCAATTCTTACTGATGTCCTTTTGTGTTCCATGGAAGGAAGAAAAAAAAAAACTAGTTTGGAACATTTTCCTTCCAAGAGAAACTCTGGAGAAGAGAGAAAATCTCCCAGGAACATTTAAATCATAACTTTTTGTGAAAAACAGTAGGAAAGTGACTGAGTGCGCGCGCTCTATTATCGTAAAATGGGCGACAGGAAGGAGCCAGGCTGAACTAATGGCACAATAGAGGAAGAGGAGAAGATTTTTTTCGGCCGCCAACATCAAAGCAACGACACAAACAAGTAACCGCATTTTAAAAGAACAACTGCTCCTAGAGTAGCTTGAGGGCTAAAAGTCTGTAAAAGTCAGCAGACTCCCATCCCCCAGCCTCGCGCTCCCACCGGACCGCGCGCGTGAACGGCCTCCGCGGTGGGATGCCATGAATTCCTCATGCGCAACTTCTGAGTTATATCACTTTACGCTCTAATCATACATTCCGGTAAGGAAAACATTTTGTTATATTAATTTTCAAAGGTCACCAACATAAGAGTCACACTTCCTGCATTGAGGACAAGAAATATTTCACATTAAAGTGAAGACACGGAAGAGATGGCGACATAAAACGACGCGTGCAATCGTTATATAAAGTTGATAATGTGACTAACTTTTGTGGCGTTAATGTCTAAAGTAATAGTTTAATCAAAATTAAGTCTCCCTCGTTTTACTCCAAACCGGTTTGATTTCCCCCCCTCCTGAAGTACTGACAGTGAGTTACGTTACATCTTTTTAAACGTGAATGCAGACTGTCAATCTGCAAAAATCTCATTTTGTGTTACACGGAAGAGCGAAAGTCATACTGGTTTTATAGTAACGTTACATTGGGGTGAATGACAGAACTTTTACATTTAAGTGAGCTGCCCCTTTAAGATGCTTCAAAGTAAACGACTACGAAGTAAAATACGGTTTAATAAAATGCTAATTAAAAAATAACTGAGACAAAAAGACCACGTTTGACTTTTTATCGTTAAAGCTATAAAGTATTAATATTTCAGAGACTTGAGTCTCACTTACCATTGTGACTTAGTCTTCGTGGATACAAGTTTTTTTTTAAGAAACGTAAAGGTCTTTCGGTGGGAAAATTCACCAAAAGTTTTTGAGCTCCGTTGAGTGCAGACGCGCAACGTGTCTCCGCCAACACAGCAATGAGAGACCAAAGGTCCGCGGTTCAGTCTATATACTCGCGTGCGCGCTCTCGCCGCCGCTGCAGCTCGCGATTGGCCAGCAGCAGCATCAACATCCTCCTCGCCATATGATTGGTGAAACTAAACATCCATTTTAGATTTAAAAGTGTTGCGACATTTCTAACCGTTCTCGAGAGCAAAATAGATTTTTTTTTCTAAAAAGCCCTTACCTTTTCCTGAGAATCCTGATAAGAAAATAGGTTATCTGAGAGCTGAATTATTAGTATATTTTCGTCACAAGAAGGGAAAGTTTCCTTGGAAAGTTCAAATTAGTCCCATTTCTTTTGTTCGACAGCTTTTCTTCACAAAAGCTCTTTAACATTATTATACAGGGTAATAGGGAAACTATGAAAGCACTTAGTAAAACAAACCTTTTAAAGACTCCATAAAAACAAATGTATGGTTATGTGTCTTCCTTGCGTATTTTGCTAAAGTACTCCTAAATTCTAACGTTTATCAGATAAACAAGTTTAAAGTTTATAGCCCTGCTCATGTAGGGAAAAAGGCCTAATGACTCATCATGCGCTATACAGATTTTTTTTGTCCAATCAAATGATCTCTAGAATGAGCATGTCCCTCCTCCAAATGTCACCTGTAAATAATGCTGCCTTCACGTGCTGCCTAGTTTCTTGAATAAAAAATGGGACATGTTGCCAATTTGGGGATTTTGTCACCAAATTTTGCCACTTTCTCATTTTTGCTGCGACTTTTATTCATGTTTTGCAACAAGGAGCTATTTTGCCTATATTTAAATAAAATTACCGATTTTTTTTATTTGGGCAATTAAACTCTGGCTGGTTGGTACAGCCCTGTAGTATAACATAATACTACTATGACACACTCACACGTATGTTTACTGAGTGACAACTTAATGCACACTCCTGAAGGATATCCTTTGAAATAATTAATCAAATGTAAAATAAAATGTGTTCAAGTTCACATACACTACCAGTCAAAAGTTTGGAAACTGAACTATTTTGATTGTTTTTGAAAGAAGTCTCTTCTGCTCACCAAGGCTGCATTTATTTGATCCAAAATACAGCAAAAACAGTATTATTGTGAAATATTTGTACAATTAAAACTTAAAACAATTTAATGCAATTTATTTGTGATTCAAAGCTGAATTTTCAGCATAATAGTCATATGATCGTTCAGAAATCATTATAATATGCCAATTTGTTGCTCAAGAAACATTTATGATTACTATAAATGTTGAAAACAGTTTCAGTGTACAATTTTGTTTCAGGATAATTATTTAATGAATAGAAAGTTCAAAAGAACAGCATTTATCTGAAATATAAAGCTTTTGCAACATTATAAATGGGTGTCCCCCATTTCATTCATTCATAAAAAAAAAATAAAAAAAAACTTATGCATGCCTGTTTATACCTTATTTTGATATTTGGTGACTTTTTATGAAAAATTGAGTATTTTCAGAGGGAGGGGTTTGGCAACATTGGAACGCCCTCTCAAGTTAAAAGGCCCTCTCAAGTTAGAGCTTGTAAGCACACCATCGGAAGTGGGAAGTACGAAATTCCCGATAGCATGTGAAGGCAGCATAACAAGTATGTGGCCTTCAAGTGAGTTCTGAGCACATGAAGACTGAGCAGAGTTGTATTTACAAGTGGGAAACTCTGAATTTTAGATGATACACAAGTTGCTGAGTTGTGACGTTGGAAAGATTGGTCTAAACAAAATTTACAGATTAGTGAGCTGATTCATATTTTATTATAATTATAAATTCAGATGTAGATATTTGGGTTTATTGTTCAGTATAATTCTTCTGCTTCGTTTAGGCTACCTCTGTGTTGTTTCTGACTTGAATGCGTGATGTCACCATAATGAACATCTAAGGTTTGAGTTTCCCAGGTGTACTTGAAGGCAGCATTAGATACATATCGTCTCAACTTCCTGTTTCAGTAGGAAGTACGTCAGCACAATAAAGAAAACTGCAAATCTAACAATTTCAATGGGTCTTTAAACGTTTTATGAAATAATAGCAAATTCACTAGACAGTAATTCAAATATTTCTTTGTCATTTTGCCAGAGGGAGTGCAGCTACCATGGCAATATTCAGCAAGCGTGACTTGAGACTGATTTCTAGCATCTCCTATTTTAAAACAATCTCACAGGTAAGCTGATGATGTGAAACGTCTGTACAGGCTTCAGTTGTGTTACATGATAAACAGACTTTTCCTTTATTGTCTTTATCATGGAATCACTATTAAAACAGCATACCACATCAATGATATACTGCAGAACATCCACCATGCACGTCATCCTTCATTCATATTAATGGGTCAGTTTCCAGTATTTAACAAGACACTTTTCACTGAGAGGGCAAAGCTAAATTGACCCATGCATTCAGAGTCACACTACCAAACACTTACAACACCAGCACACTGGCTTCATGATATCTCGCTGATGGTTCTGTACATGACAGAAAAAAAATCCCTGGTGCATCAGGCACGTTGATAAAGGGTCGAGGAGCCCCAGCAACCAGAGTTGATGACGAAAATGTCATAACGGATATTACAGACAGGATCACACAAAGCACCTCTGCTGTCACATCCTGATAAATCTGACAATATTCTCTCCTTCAGGAAGGATTCAGTCACTTGGGCAGTAAGGCATACACATACTCGTCTCTTCTCGGAGACATTTTTGACACCAGTAGATTATTATATTGCACTTTAGAGGACATAACTGAGTGAATCTTACAAGTAATCAAAAATCGCAGAACTCTGTATGAAGAGGACAAAACATGGTGGTGAAACACACATGTTGACTGTATCATAAAGTTAGTGTTTTTCTTCCTCATTAAGGGAAAACAAGGACTGAGATCTCAGATGGCAAAAAAACGTAAATCCAAAGAGGAAAGGAGTCATAAAAAGGCTGGTAATGGGATCTGATGCTCCACTGAGCAGTGGAGCACAGATTCCAGCGTCCAGATGTCATTATAAAGCGCCTCCATGTCAGAAGAGTTTGTCTTCTCATTTTTCTCTAAGCACACAAACTCCTGCATCACAGCGTTGTGTTGCCATTGAAGTCACCACTTCCCAGCTGTCAATCACAGGGTCGTAACATTCAATGCTGCTGAGCAGCGAGTTCCCATCATATCTGCAGAAAGAACAGACGCAATATCAAAAGCAAAAGATTAAAAGGTTAGTTAACCCAAAAATGAAAATTCTGTCATTAATGACTTACCGTCATGTCGTTCGACACCCGTAAGACCTCCGTTCATCTTCGGAACTCAAATGAAGATTTTAGTTGAAATCCGATGGCTCAGAAAGGCCTCCATTGGCACAATGCACTTTACACTCTCAAGACCCATGAAAGGTACTAAAGACGTTGTTACAAAGTCCATTTCACTACAGTGGTTCTACAATAAGTTTATGAATCGACAAGAATAGTTTTTGTGCGCAAAAAAACCTAAATAACAACTTATATAGTGATGACCGATTTCAAAACACCGCATCATGAAGCTTTGAAGCGTTAGCGTGAGCGATTAGCGAAGCGTGAGATGTACTTTGTAATGACGTCTTTAGTACATTTTATGGGTCTTGAGAGTGTACAGTGCATTGTGCCAATGGAGGCCTTCCTGAGCCATCGGATTTCAACTTAAATATCTACATTTGTGTTCTGAAGATGAACGGAGGTCTTACGGGTGTTGAACGACATGACGGTAAGTAATTAATGACAGAATTTTCATTTTTGGGTGAACTAACGCTTTAAGTCATACATTTATTTTCTGGTCGTAACAACAGCACAAACACAAATGAGAACGGTTCAGTGTTCTACATTGACATCTTACCCTGCAATGGCATAAAGGCGGCCCCTTAGAACTGTGGCTCCTACGTAGCAGCGGGGTGTGGTCATATTGGCCACAGTGGTCCAATAGTCTGTGCGGATGTTGTACACCTCTACGGAAGACAGGTGGGCTGTGCCGTCAAACCCTCCGACAACATATATGTGATCATTCAGCAAAGCCACACCAGCCCCTGTAACACATAAATCAGGGTTTGTCAAATATTGTTTGATCTCAAAACTAATTTGAGAAAAACATATACTACCTTTCAAATGTTTTTTTTTTTTGTATATATGCAACACACACTATACAGAAATGTATATATATATATATATATATATATATATATATATATATATATATATATATATATATATATATATATATATATATATATATATATATTCACAAATATTTTAGGACGTAGGATATTATATTTAATGTGTTAAAAAGGAGACTGAGAGTGTACCTGAGCGTTTGTTGGCCATGGGAGTGACGCTGGTCCAGTGTCCTGTGTGAGGGTCATACCGCTCTACAGAATTCAGGATGTTCAGACCATCATAACCACCTGAAGTCACAACAACACAATGTTTACCATGTCTGAAAAGCTGCATGTCTATCTGAACATGACTGTGTCTAGCCTTTTGAGTCCCTGCCATTATCAACGCTAGTTAGGACTGTATTACTGGTTTCTCAGCACAAGAACACAAGAGGAAATGCCCATACTTTCCAGTCATATTCATTTACATTTAACAACTACTAAAACACTACCTAAACAGTAAATGAGGCCGCTTGCTACGACAAGTCCTGCTCCCTCTCTGGCAGTCTGCATATCTCCCAGCATGCTCCACTGGTCAATATTGGGGTCATAACGCTCCATGCTGGTGTGACGTCGACTACCATCGAATCCACCCGCAACATAGATCATATCTGTAAAAGAGAAGCTTTGCTCAACCAACTTACAAAAGAAAAGCGCTTCAGGCGATGTAGCCTAAGAACACTGTGTGAAGAAAATCATCCTGCTCTACATCCACAAAACCCACATAATTCAAACTCACTGAACTTGTTTTGTTGGGAGATTTAGTTTCAGTCTTATGTGAACTGTACTGCTGCATTCAATGCTCATGTACCTGAAAATGTTCATAAATGCAACCCATCTTGACCCAGAATCCAAAAGAAACCACTACGAATGTACAAGTAGGGGTTTTATTTCCCTATACAGAATAGGTACCTCCGAGGGTTGTAGCTCCAGCAAGGCCTCTGCGTACATTCATTGTGGCGACAGAGTACCAGACTCCATCTTCATCGGCTGTGTAGTCCAAACACTCAACCGAACTCAACCGCGATCGGCCGTCATAGCCACCGATAACGTAAACACGATCATTCAGGGCGACGGTAGCGACGTAGCGTCGCTTCCTTGCAATGTTCTGGAACATAAAAGATGTTTTGAGAGAAATCTCTTTGCCGTCTTTCCTCTCCTAAACAGACATGTTGGCTTCAGTTTGTCCACTGACACTGGGGAAATGTTTAATTAAATGGACAACATAACTCACAGGAAGAAAGCTCCATTCTCGAGTTTTGGGATCATACTTCTCAACAACGTCTATGGGTGATTGCTGGCTGCCAAATCCTCCGATAACCAACAGAACCTCTTTGGCACCTAAAACCCATCCAGTGTTAGAAAGTAGTTGTACGAGGCTTCACAAGAAAATCACAAACACGTTAAGACATGCAAAACTGATTCAGCGAAAGAGTGAACTGACATAATGAATGATATATTTTGAGGATTAATTAGAAGGATTTCAGGCCTAAATATTGAAAACACACAGAGGCATCAGACCGAGTCTCGCTTGGGTTCGAGGACTCTGCATCTCGCTGCGCAACTCTGGGCGGAGGTGAAACTTCTTTGCTTCGTCCACCAAATCTCGACATGGCAAACTGCAGCGTATTAATGGCTGAAACACAGATATGCAACATCATGCAATAATACACATAAAATAAAAACACAGGTGGGAACATCAAATTTTGCAACTGCAGCATCCTTTACATTCATACAGGCAGCGTGTATTGGGCAGAAGCTGACCTCTATGTCAATGACATCAGTGATGTATCGTGGGGTGAGCAGCGGCATGCGCACATACTCCAGTAGATCAGGCAGGTACGGCTCTCTCTCTTTTCTGTTGTGCTTCACCCAGTTAAGAACTGCCTCGAATACAGGCTCCTCTGAGTCAACCTACACATGTACAGTAACATTCAGATTTGTTGAGGCACAAACCTCAGTGGCAAAACTAACTTGTTGCTTCTAATTTTCATGGTTTAGATCTGTGACTTCAGCCTGCAACCATAAATGTAAGTCCAAACGTTGTAATTACACCTTCAGAATTAATGGACCGTGGTGAAAGATAAGAATTTAACAACACAAAATGTACTTGGTTTTTGTCTGAGATAGTCCATGTGTGCATAAAACAAGTCGAGGGGGTGTTACTGGTCTGCACTTGCGTTTTTACTTGTCTTTACTAATAAATAAAAAAACCACAAAAGAAAGACATTTCAAACTTATGGAGAAATATGGTACTCAAAACCAACCTGAACTGGTTCCTATGTGTACAACTCCAACCAGAAGAAATGTAAACTAATGTGTATGTTCTATAATAATATCTTTTTAAATTCGCTTGTGCCGTCAGAAATATTGTAATTACAAGTTTCAAGCACATAAATGACCAGGCAAAGTCATATATACAAAATGAATTCCGAATTCTAGATGATACACAAGTCTGTAGTGAATGGTAAAGAATGACTTTGCAAGTTGAATTTTACAGGCTGTATTTAGATCATTTTAAAGGGGTCATGTACGGAACAACTGGTAGACAACAAGTGTAAAGGTAATCACTCAACTTTCATGTTTTTCTTTATGCAACACAAACATTTAGGTACCATCTATTAATAAGTGATTGAAATTATAATTTTTTTGTCATTCGGAATTCAGATGTAGTAATTTGTGTATCCTTTTCACAATATAATTCATGACTACTTCCTTGTTATGTTTCCGACTTGAATGTGTGGCATTGTCGCAATAACTTAAAGGTACGAGTTTCCCAGGTGCACTTGAAGGCAGGGACTCATTCAGAATGAAAGAGAGCAGACAATCTCACCTGGATCTCATCACACTTGATGAGTTTTTCCACTTCATTCTGACTGAGCAGCATAAACTCTTCCTGTTGCACCACCTCAGCAAAATGCTTTTGTGAGAACAGTTCAGCAGCCTGCATCAAGTCCAGACAGTTGTGCGTTTCTGCAAAGTCTCTGATTCCCAGACAGTTTGATGGATCTAACTGACTATTAAGAAAATCACAGCAAGCCCTCTTCACACCTGTGAAGAACAAACACAAACACACACTAACATCCGTTTATTTGTGCATTAAAAACAGCAGAATAACATCCACTCAACAGGCAAATTGAATAAATGCATCAAGCTGATATGAAGACGCAAACTCAAACTCAAAGTTATACTGCTCAAAGTAACACAGAAGCTTAATCTGCCACCAGCATTTTTGACAGCAGGGTGTGTTGGGAGCAGGTGTTACCTGGGTGTCAAGCTACATTTTGTTTGTGCCAAACATAAACGTTTCAATTTCAGGACATAGAGCTCAACTTTCAAAAGCTTTTAGGTTTTTTCACAGGGATTTTTTGAGTTAGTTAGAGTGACCTACAGCCAATGAGAGCGCAAGATACAGGGCAGCAGGAACGGGAAGTTCGGGGAGGAGATATACACCAGAATATCAGTAGCCACGTTTACATGCGCCCTTTTTTTATCATTCCGCTTGAAAGATTCAGTGGACTGCTTACATGATAAACCGATTTGGTGTTTACATGTGCTGATGCTTTCAATCGGAATCATTTTGTGACATGCGCACACAGTTTGTTTGCCGCATCAGATTCGTAACGTTGCCAGTTATAGTAACTGCGACTTTCATGGATCAATATTTCTGTGTTGGTCATTTTTATATTTATTTTTCTGTGGGCGGACATGCAGTAGTTTAACCTCATTTATGTCCTATACAATGGCTATTTCAACCATAGACAGTAAAAGAAATAGACACAGCGACCCCATAGACTTCAACGCAGAAAAATGAAGTCAATTAGAAGCACTCACTTCCTGATGGCTGAGCGTACTGCGCAGCCTCAGACTGAGCTTGACGACGTAGATGTGACGTGAGCAACCTGTCTGACAGTTGTAAGTCTTCTAGTAGTTGTGCAAAGTGAAATCTGAATCACCGAATCTTGCAGAGACGGAGAGCGTAAGTAGGGGCAACTTTTGGTAAGTATTCTGACTAATTATTGTGTCATTTTGCATAGTATTTCTTTATTTTAAAATTGAATGCCAGTGCGCCATTTTAAGTTAATGCATCCTGTCTATACAGGAATATATGGTAATTTCTCTACTGCACGACTGGTTATGACGCAATCGTTAGCCTATTTTTACAAAAACAACTTCTACAGGGCGATAGTGTAAGATAAAAGGTAATGGAGCCTTTTATACATTGTCATGTTTCTTTAGAAATAAGCAATGGACAAATGGAGTCTTTAAACGCCTCAGATGTAAAGTCATTCGCTGTCTAAGTGACTCCAAATGAATGGGAGTCAATGGGATGCTGACAGCAGGTGATGGCTTGGTTAGCAATGGCTGCCCCTATGGAAGGTACGTTTTCCGGGTGTAGGATTACCCACTTGATTTCAACAGCTGTGAATGGACCCTTTTCACATTTTCGGGTTTCTCAGAGCGGAAGTCGTCATAGTTGGGTTAACTATTATAGTTGTTAACAAGCCTGTAGCACTCCTATCAGAAACTGAAGCCTCCGCGCCTTGATCGACCCCAGGTGGTTGGTCCCAGTATAGGTCATAACACCCACCCCTCTGTGTTTTCTAATGGACGCGAGACACACTATACAATCAAATTACTTCAAATAATTGTTTCCCAAAGTTAGTTTCTGTCATTGTAGGCAGTTTTTATCACAATGATTTCATCATGACGTCATGATTGACAGCTGAGATAGAGTGAAGTTGTCACTGAGGCACTAACATACTTTTTTCGGGATCTCTTTATTTCACACCGACATGATGAATTGTTCTTCATCTGCGAGAGTGTGGGTGGGCTTTTGATACCGCGTCTCTACCTTCAGCTCTCTACCGCATTAAAACACGTCATCAGTCTGTGAAAAGGGTCTATGATGAATGCGGACTCAAAATTAATTCAATTCATTTATTTTGAAAAACACAAAATTAACAAAATGCACCCAAATTATTAATAAAAACATAGGATATACGGTGAAACATGAATGAAAACATTCAAGACGTGCTCAGCATAATTACTAGTACGTTAGATAAATACTAAACGCATAGATATTTCAGACGATTAAGGAAAAATACCATTATCACAGAGGTATAAATATTAACAAAAGTTAATTAAAGTAGACTGTGGGTAATGTTACTTAACCAATTTGAAGTAGTTGTTGAACTTTTTTTTTAATATATAACTTACGAGAAACAGAGAGAAATGTCGACATATCCTCTCCAGCAACTTGAATGTTCCCCGTTGCCATGGCAACTCTCAGCAGCCACCAGGACTTATACAGTTTTATAAAAGCTATTTATTATTTGTTGTAAAGTGTAAGAATCGCCTCAGAAAAATTAATTCTTCTGTCAGGTGCAGTTGAAGCATGGGACAAACGCTGTCAAGATGAGATAGTGTAGCCAGGCAATGTCTGTGTCATTATTCCAACATTATGTTCATAACTTGTAACAAAATAAAAAGTTTAACACTTTAGAAAAATTTACTTCATGAAAAGGTTTATCCCACCCCTCTTAAACCGATTTCAATTTCAATTCAACTTTCCTCTCATCAACATTATAGCCTGGTGTGAGCGTGGCATGCACTCTTCAGTGATGGAGGTGCGTGCTGTATATCACGTCACAGAAGGACGTACATTCAAAGTAATCGGATCAGGTTGTTTACATGGTGGAATTTTTCGTTTGATCAGTTCATGAAAAGGTTTATCGCACCCCTCTTAAACCGAAAGGAACAGTGATCTGACGAGTTTGTCCTGACGTGCAGTGTGAACTCGGCTTTGTGAACTCGGCACTTCACAAAGCGCACATGAGCATTTGAAATTGAAAGCAGCCTACAGTCAGTAAGTTTCATATTTTTAATATATAAGCCCACAGCATTCCAAATGATATAAATGACGCCTTCATTGATCATTCGTAAAGAAAATACAGGCGGACATGACCGCACACTGCAAAGCGTGCGTTTCCCACACCGCATATCCTGTGCAATGAAAAAGTCCTTGTAATTCGCTTCAACCTTTCCGAACTTTATAAAAGATATTTTATGGAATGTTCATGTGGTCTGTGTGTGTGTGTGTGTGTGTGTGTGTGTGTGTGTGTGAGGAATTGGAAGCAAGCAGAATACGGGTGTTGCTAAAGCACACGCATCTGCGGTCAAAAACTAAGTTCAGAATTGATAATGAAATTCTATGAATCGATCCAGAATCGTTGGAGAGAAATCACAATGCATCGATTTTTTCTCCCACCCCTAGTGCTCGGTCCGATCCAATTTTTAAAAAAAATTGCTTACTGCACCTTTAAAGATACGTCTGTTAATGTTTTCTAAAAATGGCAAAATCTGTCTTTTGTTTTTTTTCTATTGTGGAGACAGACACAAATTGAATAAAAAAAACAGAGATCAATCAAATTCTTCTCTAATCTTTATCTTCAGCAGCTGAGCTGTAATAGCAGGTCTCTGGCAATAATTGCACCCTGATATCATGCAGGTTTGTGCTTGTGTTTGTCTGCTTTATAATTAAGAGTCTCAGTGACTCCCTATCATGCTCTGATCTCAGCAAGCATGCAATGTTCATTCCATCATAACAGAAAAACAATCAAATCATGCAGAATATTGTTTTTTTAAATGCCACATGTAAAATCATATACATCACAGGTAAAAAAATAAATAAAATAAGATTAATAAGAATAATAAGAATTTCTTTATTTAGATGTGCTGATCTTGTTTTTCACTTTAAGCACATATAAAAATGGATAAACGTTGTATTGCTGGACGATGACATCATTGTTTCGCAGAACTGCTTTAAATTTGAAATGAACTAACGTTAATTTAATAATTGATGATCTTTACAATGGAACTGAATCAACACTGACTTCAGCTGAACAACAGCCGAAATGCATCATTTTCCTGTTATCAGTGTAAAGCTGCTTTGAAAAAAATCTGTATTGTATAAAGCGCTATATAAATAAATATGACCTGTAATCAGCTCTCAAACATGAAATGGGTTTGTTAATGTTAGAATCCAATAACAAAGAAACAACAATGTGAGCTGGGCTGGTTTGTGAGTTTGTACCTTTAAGCTGCAGGAGACAGGCAGCGGGCAGCAGCTCCTGAACGTTTTCTACAGTAACCAGCACCGTCTCGGTGTAAACAAAATCCAGCAGGATCTCCATGGTGGACGCTGTGAGGCCCTGAATGTCCACAAAGGACTTCCCTTTTTCAGCAAGCTATAGAGTAACAAGAAAATAGACTGACATTAAAAAAGGCTGCCTTTTCTTTTTACAAGCACATTTAAATCAAAACACAACTTAAACTGTAAATTAAAAAATGATGCATTCTTAGGGATTTATTCACACTTTAGGCAAAGCTGTCACACGTTTTTTTACACTGTTGATTTCCTTCCCTTTGTCTGGGGAAAAAAAACTGACCAATAAGAAATAGGCCAGCTTTCCGGAACCAGCATTTCTGATTGAGAGTACAAAACAAAAGCTACAACTGTAACAAATAACCAAAACAAAAATAAGTGATAAGGACATCAAATGCATATTTCTACCCTAATATATCACCACAGCTATAATATTATCATTATAGACTGCTGCAGGGATGGCGCACTTTGTAGGCAAAAACAAGTTAGTCCTGAAGTCCTTTGTCCTGAAGTCAATAGCTTTTTTTTTTGGATAAATGCCTGAAATAAGGTATTTAGTGAACACAAGCTCAAAATATTTTCACGTTTTATTCTATGACATTAGTAATAACACCTTGAGCTTTTACGCGTAGATGAATAGGACTACAGAGGCTGTCAGGTACATTAAACGTCATCAGCTGAACAAAATGTGTATGAATTATAAAGTTCAAATTAAAATAATAATTATATATAATATATATATATATATATATATATATATATATATATATATATATATATATATATATATATATATATATATATATATATATATATATATATATATATATATATATATATTCCATTCTTTGTTTTCAAGAACATAAATTGCTTTAAATATTACATTACGTCAGGTTTTCCCATACTGGGCTTTGTGAGTATAACGAAGAGCTATTAAGTAATTAAATCATAAAAATGTAAATAAATAATTGTAAAATAAAAACAATCAAAATAAAACATTTACTAAAGATACTAAATATTTTTTATTATTATTAACTAAATTTTATTATTGACCTTACTTACTAACTTAAAATATCAGGCCGTATTATAAATGTATGTAAATGTAAATATAAATATATGTAAATATATTAGGGCAAATAGGTTCAGCTGACAATAAAGTTGGGGAATCCCAGCATTGCATTAGCCTGGCTCCGCCCTTCTACATACTTCCGCTCAATTTTCATTTTCTTTAAGTACTCCGTCTGGGACTGCAGTATATTCTCTGGTTTTCTCCGGTCAAATTTTAACCGGTCCAATCAGCGAACAGAGGGAGTGGCTGAGAACAATGACGTTGATGTCGTGCGCTATTTTGAGATGACATACGTCACGACCAAACGTTAGCGATGGGTTATGGCAGATCCAGAGTGGCTCTGGGCAGATGCAATAGTTTTAAACTTCAACAGAGTACCCGCCTTCAAGGAAGTAAACACTTGTCAATGGAGAGTGGCCAGACTCTCGGTACAAATGAAATGTACGAGAGTCTGGTAGGACCAGACTAGCATTGCATGTAAATAATGAAAGACTTGAATTTGTACATTTTAATGTGAAAGACAAAAGCCTTCCAGATACAGTAATACAAGGTTGAATGACTCACTGAGTTATAATTCAAATAATGATTTTGTTTGTCAGGAGTTGATTAGATTTGAAATGTTCCAATGTTGAGAAAACGCTTGACCTGTGATCAAATGCTGTTCTCAGTTTTCAGTGATAGGACTAGTGACTAGTGGCTGGTCTGTGTGTGCAATTCCACCAAACCTGGAAGACCTTATGAATGTATACAAGCAGTAGACTTTGTCTTTTACAGAAAGAAAAGTGTAAAATATTATGAATAATTTAATGCCAATGCAAACATATAGGCCCGGTTTCACAGACAGGGCTAAGATTAAGCCAGGACTAGGCCTTGGTTAAATTAAGACAATTAAGTAGCTTTTATAAATGTGCCTTCAAAAAACATTACTGGTGTGCATCTTGAGACAAAACAATGACACTGACCTATTTTAAGACTACTTAAAATTTGCCAGCACAAGTAGTAATCAGTTAAAACAGCTAAATAATGCATTTTAGTCTGGGACTAGCTTAAGTCTTGTCTGTGAAACCGGGCAGTAATCATGTAATCAATAGAAAAGTAACTGTAGTCAGAGTAGGAGTATTTTCAAATGTAATATAATCTAAATTAAAGCTGCCAGCAGCGATGAAAGGGCCCTTGCACCCAGGGACACCTCCACCCAGTGGCCCTGTGTGGAAAAACAGTGAATAGTGGGTGACGTGCATTTAAGCGGGTGAATAAAGGAGAAAATGACACTTCAATGTGCCACCCTTCCTGCAGCCAGCAGGTGGCACTTTGACAATAACTGGATATTTCCATGTAGATGTCTTCAGGTCAGGACTATTATCCTGTGAAGTTTAAGGCAGATCGGACATTGTATGCCTGAGTTACAACAACTTCCTGCTTCGTGGTGTTAATCGCATACATTAGCACTTAGCCAAGGGGTTTTGCATTATTTAAAGTGTTTCTAGCATGTTTGGTACTTCGTGGCATATTTAAAATGCGTTTCAGGGAGTGAACTACAGTGTAAAGCGTGCCATTTCCTGTTGCCCACAGGTGGCTCTATGACTGTAACTGAATATTGGCATGTAGATGTCTTGAGGTTTGGGGCAGATTGGACATTGTATGCCTGACTTACAACAACTTCCTGTTTCATGGTGAAACACCAAGACTTTTTCAGGCTGCCACGGACACTCCCTTCAAGGAAAACTCAAGATCTTCACAATTTAATGTAGGGCTGTAACGATGTGACCAAAAATAAAAATCTTGATTAATTGAACATTTTACCTTGATTACGATTAAAGGGATAGTTCGCCCAAAAACGAAAATGTTATGTTTTTCTGCTTACCCTTAAGGCATCAATTGTCCAGATTAATTGTCCAGCCCTAATTTAACGTCGCAAAGGCCTTTAGATTAGACATACCAAATTTGATGATGATCCGATTAAATCTCTAGGAGGATTTTGTTAAAGTACAAAATCTGGAAATGGCAAAAACTGCAAAAATCTTGCAGAGAAAATTTAAAATATCCCACTTCCTGTTGGGTTTCAGATTTTGCTCCAAGGGACATTTTTTGTAGGTATTGGGCTGTTACATGCTTGTATGTGAAATGCAGTGCGAGCGGCGCTTAATTAAAAATTATTGCAGGTGACACTGCCATTTTGCTATGCCTAATTCTAAAACCTATATCAGGCATACATTTTCGCCACTTCTGACGTGTGAGTTTTCGAGCATGTTTAGGCCCTCAAAAATCTCGGAGAAGAAGAATAATAGACCGAGCAAACCTCACACCATCAGTGCTCGGGCCCTAATTAAAATTTTTGGAATCTGATTACATAATCCAGATTACATGTAATCAAATATTGCCCAGCACTGATCCCTATATTATGCTATAAAACAATTTCTCTTACATTGTACAACATTATCATCAATCAGTTGGCATCTAGCTTGAATGCATGTGTCGTGTTCACTCTAGTAGCACTGAACCAGCTTCAACATATCTGAGAATAAGAGACTGCCTGGCTGCACCTCCTACTGTGAAGGAGCAGAATTGCAACAAAGTTAGAGCCAATTTTTTTTATATGGATATTTGGTGGACAGAGGCCAGGAAATGTTGAAGAATGCCGGCTAACTTGCACGTCAGGACCCCAAAGGAGGTTATTTTAATACAATCATACTCAAATGAAGGCTTTTCATTGACATTCGGGTAGGTCTTTATAGTTTTTAGACATAAATTGTGAAGAGACCGCTCCAGCTAAGACCACAGTCTGTTCTGTAACATGCGAGGGTTGAGTGTGGATATAGAGGGTGTTTGTTACCTCACTGGTGAACATGGCACAGAAATAATCACTGCAGGCTGCCAACACAATGCGGTGGGCCGGGAAATCTGTGCCCTCCACCCTCAGAGTGATGTCACACAGCGTGTTGCTCTTTCTTAGGGCGTTCATGGCATTCAAAATGGATTTGGCGTGTGAATTGGTCATGATGTCCTTGGGCGCCATGACGACAGGGGGTGGGGTGGAGTGACAAAGCCTCAGGCACTGCAGGATGATGATTTCTGCAGGACACACCAATCAGTGACCACTTTGTACCAACACAGCCGATCCCAAATACACAAAAAAAAAAATCCAAACTCGTATTACTTTCTTTCTTCGGTGGAACATAAAGGAAGACATTTCGAAGAATGTCGGTAACTAAAAAGTTTTAGTTCCCACTAACTTTCATTGTATGGACAAAAAATACAATGAAAGTCAATGGGAACCAAAACTGTTTGGTTACCGACATTCTTCAAAATATCTTATTTCAAGATAAACCAGAAAGAAAGTTTGGAAAGACATAAGGGTAGGTAAATGATGACAGGATTTTTATTATTGAGTGGACTATCCCTTTAAGATCAGATCGTTAGTGTCCATTTTTTGTATCTGTATTAGCTCAGAAATTGGCAGCTGTATGTTGACATTTGTAGAGAAAGTTACTTTCAAGGATTAACCAAAAAAATCTGTCTCAATGAAACAGCTCACTGCACATTCTTTAGGATACATTAATCTTTCCATCAGCATCTTAGAAAGAAACACATTCTGAAACATAATACAGCAATGTAAATATATAAACAGTAAAATATTTTAGAAAATGTGTACATAGATGTAGGCTGATGGACATTACGCCTGAGTGTTACTACAGACGGAAAACAGGACTCGTTTCTTCGTATTTATTATTTTCTTCGTATAAATTCATCTAAGTGTTGGTGTGAACAGGTGAGAGTTTTAAGTCTGACAGAGGTGATATGAGGCTACATGCTAAGGCTAACTAAAAACGAATGCTAACCCACACACATAAACATCTTTATGTGAACTCACAGCGTACAGCCGATCCACCAGAGAAAAGAAACGGACCAGGACTGGATGACAGCACACGGCGGTCTATTTAGACATCTGCTGGCACCCCTAACAGGGAGACCCTCGCAGGTGTGAACTGGATTATTTTACTCTAGCAATGAAAAGAACAGCGCTCACGTGTGCGCGCATCCCCAGCAAAACACTGCGACGTCACCAGCGCGCGTGCGCTGTCAGCGGCTATGCGCACTGAAAGAATTGTGCTCGCGCGTTTTGTAATAATGTAATCTCAAACACATTCCGACATTCATTTGATAACCTAATTAAAAAATCATTCGTTTTTTGATAAAACGTTATAATTTGTTTAAAAAATATACGGTTTTATAAAACAGCGCAATAGGAAGTACCGTCAGACAAAGTGGGCCGTTTTACGTAGTTAAAAAATACTACAACTAAAGAACTACAACTACCACAAAGATGGAACTGTGTATGATTTGTAGATCAAAACTCTAAAGTCTCTTCATGTAATGTAAACCACAGACCTCAATGGAAACACTTTCACATGGCTCCCAGTCCCAGCGGGCTACAAACTGAACAGCTAGAGCTTTATATAATAATTTTAAGTAAAAAGTAGTCATGAAATCTTTTGACAAACAGAATATATTGCTATAACATGGCTGAGGGTGATTTGTAGTTCAAGTTGGGCTTAAATGACACAGTGTGGTGCTAGTTTTGGGCAATGCCATGTAAGTATTTTCATGAAGAACCCATAGGAAATCTAATTTATCCTTTTAGTGTTGTTATTGTTAACTAAGCTATTAGAAATAGTTTTCAGTTATTGAAATAAAGCTGAAATTAAATTGAAATTACTCAAACTATATAGAAAAAACCTAACACTAATCAAAATGATAAAAGCACATAATATTATTAAAACTAAAATATAAATTAATTCAAACTGAAAATATAAAAATAAACACTAATTCAAATGACAGTATAAATATATTGTCCTTGAACAACTGACCTTAAATAAAGTCATGTATAACACAAAATCCTCTTTCATATGCTAAAATGACATTATATTTATATTTTAAAAAAGCCTATTAATGATCAAAGCAAGTATTTCTTGGTGTTTTTATCTTTATTCTGCTCTTTTTAAATATCTTGACTTCTATGATTTCCAAAACCAATACAAGTATTTTGGACTGAAACCCTGATTCACTCAAACAAAAGATAAAATTGCACGTGTCCCAATGTGAATCCCACTGCCGAAGCTCTGGGTCATTCCAGGTCAAAAGTTAATAAATGATCATGCAAACATGTTTGAGAAAACTGAGAACTAAACATGTTCATGTGTGTTTTCCCTAAAATTCTTACAAAGTACAGAACCACGAACAGGAAATGAAACCTTAGATTATCTCAGTAGATCAGAAAACTGTCAGGGAAAAAAAAGTGTTGGAGGAGGTAGTGTCTCTTAAGACCTCTGTAATGCTTTATGACTCATTCCAGTGATTTACAATAAATGCTGTGCTGTACTGAAATAGTAAAGAACAATATAAACACAAGACTACCTCATTTATCAATAATTTTACGCATCTTAACAAATAAACGTCTTATTTAAATATATGTTAAAATCCCTCAGAGATTATACAAATCTTTAAATCATTATGACGGGTCCAGGTTCATTGTTAAGTGAGCAGGCACCGGCCAAAGTTCAAGCGATTTGTTTTTTGTTTCGTTTTTTACAGCAGAGTGTCATCTGTGCAGCCTCCTTCCAGACCATAGCGGAATTCCTGCAGGTTTGAGATTCCATAAAAATGGACAAACGCCGCTGCGACAACCAGCACATGGAATATCTGATGAGACTGAAACTGAGGAAGTAAAACAGATCGAGACCATGAGTATACTTGCATGAACATTACGCTACTTTACAGTACCACATGCAACAAAAATTCCCGAGCCGTACCCAGATGTCACATCTTCCAGGAAAGTAGCGTTCAGGAATCCGTGCTGCATACAGTGCTGCTCCACTGACGTACATGGCACCCATCAGATAGAACCAGCCCAACTGACCCACTGTTGTTGCCTTCACAAAACCCTCTGCAATGGTGAAATGCATTGTGGGAATGAGTCCACTCAGACCGAGGCCCAGGAAAACACCTGTAGATGGGGAAATGTTTTTAACAAACATCTCAAATCAATCATGAAGGTGGTACATTTCGAGGAGCAGGTTACTGTGTTACCTGCACGTGTGCACCGGTGGCGAGGGGTGGCGAATCGGTCCACCTGGGCCACTATGATAGCAGCGACGCCCAGCACACATACAACAGATAGATAGATTAGCCGCGGCTGAGGCGAGCAGTAAAACGAGTAGTACAGCCATGGAACGAATGAGCCCATAATCAACAAAGCGATACCAGAGTAATCCAACCTAGGGACATAAAAAATACACTGCAGTTACTGAAGATAATGCACGTATGTAATATGCCTACACACATACAGTACCGGTCAAAAGTTTGGAAACATTACTATTTTTGATGTTTTAAGAAGTCTCTTATTCTCATCAAGCCTATATTTATTTGATCAAAAATACAGAAAAAAAACAGTAATACTGTGAAATATTATTACAATTTAAAATGTTTAATATACTTTAAAATATAATTTATTTCTGTGATGCAAAGCTGAATTTTCACCAGCCATTACTCCAGTTTTCAGTGTCGCATGATCCTTTAGAAATCATTCTAATATGCTGATTAATTATCAATGTTTGAAACAGTTGTGCTGCTTAGTATTTTTTAACCCATGTTACTTTTTTCAGGATTCTTCGATGAATAAAAAGTTAAGGGGGAGGGGGGGGGTTTGAAACACCCAGTTTCAGTCAATCTCATGTCAATCTTGAGTGCCTATGGAGTAGTATTGCATCCTTCATATCTCCAAAAAGTCTTTAGTTTTATTATATTTATAAAAGAAAGATACACTGTACCGAGTCTTTCCGAAAAAAAAACAGAGCGGCTGGAGGCGTATTGTGTGGGCGAAGCTAAAGAATGAGTAGCGTGCGCAGCTATTGCGTTGAGAACTTCTGAAAGCTCTGACATCCTTAAACGTGGAAAAAAAAAACTTTATCCTAAATAAACCATTGAGATCAATCAGATTTAGCCATACATATACACTCACCTAAAGGATTATTAGGAACACCATAAATACTGTGTTTGACCCCCTTTCGCCTTCAAAACTGCCTTAATTCTACGTGGCATTGATTCAACAAGGTGCTGAAAGCATTCTTTAGAAATGTGGCCCATATTGATAGGATAGCATCTTGCAGTTGATGGAGATTTGTGGGATGCACATCCAGGGCACGAAGCTCCCGTTCCACCACGTCCCAAAGATGCTCCATTGGGTTGAGATCTGGTGACTGTGGGGGCCATTTTAGTACAGTGAACTCATTGTCATGTTCAAGAAACCAATTTGAAATGATTCAAGCTTTGTGACATGGTGCATTATCCTGCTGGAAATAGCCATCAGAGGATGGGTACATGATGGTCATTAAGGGATGGACAGGGTCAGAAATAATGCTCAGGTAGGCCATGGCATTTAAACGATGCCCAATTGGCACTAAGGGGCCTAAAGTGTGCCAAGAAAACCTCCCCCACATCATTACACCACCACCACCAGCCTGCACTGTGGTAACAAGGCATGATGGATCCATGTTCTCATTCTGTTTACGCCAAATTCTGACTCTACCATCTGAATGTCTCAACAGAAATCGAGACTCATCAGACCAGGCAACCTTTTTCCAGTCTTCAACGGTCCAATTTTGGTGAGCTTGTGCAAATTGTAGCCTCTTTTTCCTATTTGTAGTGGAGATGAGTGGTACCCGGTGGGGTCTTCTGCTGTTGTAGCCCATCCGCCTCAAGGTTGTGCATGTTGTGGCTTCACAAATGCTTTGCTGCATAACTCGGTTGTAACGAGTGGTTATTTCAGTCAAAGTTGCTCTTCTATCAGCTTGAATCAGTCGGCACATTCTCCTCTGACCTCTAGCATCAACAGGGCATTTTCGCCCACAGGACTGCCCTATACTGGATGTTTTTCCCTTTTCACACCATTCTTTGTAAACCCTAGAAATGGTTGTGCGTGAAAATCCCAGTAACTGAGCAGATTGTGAAATACTCAGACCGGCCCGTCTGGTACCAACAACCATGCCACGCTCAAAATTGCTTAAATCACCTTTCTTTCCCATTCTGACATTCAGTTTGGAATTCAGGAGATTGTCTTGACCAGGACCACACCCCTAAATGCATTGAAGCAACTGCCATGTGATTGGTTGATTAGAAAATTGCAATAATGAGAAATTGTACAGGTGTTCCTAATAATCCTTTAGGTGAGTGTATGATCCAGAATCAGATCTAGAGGCTGAAATTGAACAGGAGAAGCAGCAAGACGACTACAGCAGGATGTCTCAATGGTATGTACTGTAACTTATATACTTGCTTAGCGGCTTGTCATGCTCGTGAGTTTTACAACATTTTTGTGTGTTTACTCATGGTTTATGAGGACATAATTTGGTTTATGGACTGTATGTGATTTAATGTTATCAATAGCAAGCGGAACGGCTTTGCATGTCAGACTAGTGCGTGTTTACATAGAAAAACAATGGAATAATAGCGCATTTGAATGAACGAGTCGATAGCTAACAACACAAAGACATTTGAAGCAGTTTTACTCACTGCCTGCTTCCAACGCACGACCGTGAACCTTAATCGCTGGGACTGCTCCATCTTTCAGCATTAGACGAGCTACAAATCCGGAGTTTAACTGTACCTTGTTTATAAACCATCATCACTGAAATTCAGGGAACAAACTAAAACACTTGCACAACTCCGTTGCTGCTCCGGAAAAACTAACTCCATCCACTGTCCCATTAAAGCTGGGTTCTTTGGAAAGCTGTGCAGGGTTGTCTTGCCCTGACAACCAAAAACACACATCTTTGGTGACATTGTTGATTTCGTGAAGTCCTGTGACTGCAGCGCAGCCGGCTTCCCTAAAGCGTTTGCTCTCTTGCTCTAGTCGCGCGCGCGCACCCTTCCGGGAGAAGAGCCCGTACAAGGTCTATCTGACGTCAGATAGACCCATACTCGGAAAAAAAATTCTGAAACTTATGAGAAACCGGAAGGAGTATTTTTGGCACAGAAATACTCCATCAAACGTCCAACTTTTTAAAAAAAACTTTGTCCATGTTTAGGATGGGAATCCAAGTCTTTAACAGTGTAAAAAGCTCAGTATGAATGAAACAGCATTTCACCCCACTTTAAAAAAAGAACGACATTTATTTAAAAAACAAATCTTTTGTAACAATATACACTACCATTCAAACGTTTTTTGGAAAGAAATTAATACTTTTATTCAGCAAGGATGTGTTAAATTGATAATATTTATATTGTTAGAAAAGTTGTATTTTGAATAAATGGTGTTCTTTTTACTTTTTATTCATCAATGAATCCTGAAAAAAGTATCACAGATTTCAAATAAAATGTTGTGCAGCACAACCGTTTCCCACATTGATAAAAACTGAGTATCAAATCAGCATATTAGAATGATTTCTGAAGGATCATGTGACACTGCAGACTTGGAGTAATGGCTGGTGAAAATTCAGCTTTGCATCACAGAAATAAATTATATTTTAATGTATATTAAAATAGAAAAACATTATTTTAAATTGTAATTATATTATTTCACATTACTATTTTTACTGTATTTTTGATTAAATAAATGCAGGCTTTTTGAAAATAAGTTTCAAAAACAGCAAAAATAGTAATGTTTCCAAACTACAGTAGAACATAAAAACCGGTGTCACTTACTTGGAGAAAGTTCTGGAGACCTTTTCCGAGTGGCAGTAGACGGTGTGAAAAAGCCATGAGAAGCACAAACAAAGCACTGCACCCAGGAAGAACATCCCAAACACCACCTTCTCCTGCACGGGCGCCATAAATGACACATTCGGCCGCAGCATTGTCAGTGTGCCCAAGCACAGGAACAGAATTAGGCCTGTAGGGAGACATAGTGATAGCTTAATTAGCCTCCAAAATGACTCACCAGAACCATAATTACAGGTTTGACACTTTAAAAGTCAAAGTGGTGTGTTTTTTGTCATCCTCAGGGCAATGATTCACACATATCAACTGATCACATTACAAATATCATACAATTTATCTTGCAAGTTCCAGAAGTTGTGGAACATCTTTCTTAAAACGCCACTGGGGTTATAAGGCGTACACAACTGTTCAAAAGTTTGTGATCAGTAAGATTTTTTTTTTGAAAGAAAAGAATACTTTTATTCAGCAAGGACAGTAATTAGAGTAAAGACTTCTATAATGTTACAAAAGATTTCTATTTCAAATAAGCCCTTTTCTTTTGAACTTTCTATTCATCAAGGATCCCTGAAAACATTCATAATAATAATGTTGCATGAGCAGCAAATCAGCATATTAAAATGATTTCTGAAGGATAATATGATACTAAAGTTATTATGCTGAAAATTCAGCCGTCAACACAGGAATCAAATACATTTGAAAATATATTAAAATAGAAATCAGTTATTCTGTGATTATATTTTTATAATATTGCTGTTTTTACTGTATTGTTATCAAATAAATGCAGCCTTGGTGAGCATAAGATTTAACATTTAGTTAAATTCAAATCTCTGTCTCTTGAACTTTTCAAAAGATGGTTGTTGTAATGTTTTACTTTTGTTTATTTTTTGCATTATTATGTCACAATGTCTAATATCAAAAGCACAGACCCAGCAGGTGTGTCCAGATGTTTCCAGTTTCTGTGTGAATCCTAAAGATGCTCCCAAAACAAGCACGGAATGACGGCATGGGTGGCCGGTGTCCATGCAGCAAGTAATCATTGTCCTTCAGCCAATCGGGGAGGAGATGGTATGGAATAACTCGCCAACGTCCTTCCCATACCTAGTAATGGTAAGAGTTTGCTTTAATACAAACATCTCAGACTAGAAATAGGCCACATTTATGTTACAACACTTTTGGGACATTTAAGGATGAACATCACCTTGTGTACAAACTCCTCCATCTTCTCCATGGCATGGTGTGCCTGCATGGGCAGTGTAACCACCCGCAAACCTTCCTCTTCCTCTTCCTCTTCATCCTCCTCAGGAAACGCTGATGCACCCTGAAAAAACAATCATGCTTTTAGTTAACTGTAGGTGTTCTTGCCTCCTACTATCTACTGAATTTACACTACCGTTCAAAAGTTTGAGGTTAGTAAGATTTGTTTTTGAAAGTCTCTTATGCTCAGTGAGATATTGTAATATTGTGAAATATAATTGTAATAAAATAACACGTCATTTATTCCTGTGATGGCAAAGCTGAATTTGATGAATGTAAAGTGCAAAACCACAGCATTTATTTGAAATAGAAATCTAAAAATGTCTTTACTGTCACTTTTGATCAATTGAATGTCTTTTCTCGCTACTCACTGTGGATTTCTCTGCATTGTCTGGAGATGTCAACAGCGGCCCAAGCTCAGCGAGCTCCGCATTCTCCATTTTCTCCTCATCATCAGAGGTGCGCCGCTCGGCATCACTGTTGGAGCCGCAGTCACCATGGTGACACGTTGTCATGGGGAGACAAACCTAAAACTCCCCAGAGTTTCTACCTTGTCCAACAGTTCACAATCGGAGTCTGATGATGACAACATAAAATGCATACATTAGAGAGTTTTGACATAAATTAATGTCACAATGCATACAGATGTAGTCAAGACAGACTTATAGGTTTCAAAATATGTATTCTTTGCATATCAATAACTAATTAATTAATCAATCAACTTGAAGTATATTACATAAATTAGCGACATGATGAGCAAAAGCCTCAACATCAATTCCAGTGTGGGGTCTTAAGTTAAATTCTGAAACTGATTTGTGTCAGTAAAATCAATATTAGGACTATCGGTTTTAACTTGAACTATATTAGTGTTATCCTATGAATGATCAGCTGTTTTTCTGCTCAGATCTGGTCAGACTGGACAGGCTGCTCCAGTTTTCCATAACCGTCAAAGGTTTACATCCTGTTAACTTAGCATGCTTACAGGCTAACCAAACGAATAATCACACATTAAAAGGGAAAAAGATCACGTTTTCGAATTCTCGCGTCTAGCAACGTTATGCTAAACGTGTTTGTTTATGTGTTATGTGTGTCAGTGTTATGTGTGTGCTGTATTATTATACTGCGTGTAACGTCGTTGTTGTGACTGAACTGAATCAAATTAGCCGAACCGGACAACATTAGCCTGCATGCTAATACACTTCCCTATCGTCTGATTTGATCATTATTTACATAACACAAGGCTGCTATCATCACAACAGATTATATTATTATAGAGCGGGCAATAATATAACATTTCAGTGTTCATACGTTACCTGGCTGGACAGGCTGTCAGGTCGGTTCATGGGAGTTTTACAGCTGCAGCTTGCCGGGCGGTCGCTATGAGCCTCTATAGACCTGTAGAACCAGTCGGTTCAGTTCAGTAGCAAATTATAACAAAGATAAATAAATTAACATAAATTAAAACAGTCTGATACACAGTCTGCTATATCAGCACGCGGAGACAGCAAGTGGATGCACGTTCTGTCTGTCAGAGAGAGAGAGAGAAGAACACGTAATACCGTAACCGGGTGACTTTGACCCATTCAAGCCGTTTTAACATTTAATCCTTAAAACGTAGCTACTAGTAGGCCTATCTATTTTCATGATATAGCCTACTTATTTTTTTAGATACTAGTATCTATTTCTTAGGTAAGTACTTATTCATTACCTAGTAACTTTTTTCAAAGATACTTACTTGGATACTATTCTTATTTATTAGATAGGCTACTCATTAATTAGATACTAGTACTTATTAAATACAAGTAGCCTACTTTTTCATTAGATTCTAGTATACTACTTATTTCAATAGGTGCTAAATATTGTTACTAGTTAGTAACACATTTTAAAAAAAAATTTCAATTGACTTCTAGGGATCTGTCAGTCAGATATTCACTTTTCAGTTTTGACTAGTATATTCCAGTTGTGACTAGTAGGCTTACATTTTTATTATTTATTATATACTATTTATTCACATACTTCTTATTTATTAGATACTCGTACATATTAAATATAGTACTTATTCATTAGATATTCGTACATAATAAATAGATGTAGTACTTATTCATTAGATACTAGAACTTATTGTCACAGGAGATTGCTACTTTTTGGAGAATATTTATAATTCCTTGAAATAAAAAGTAATGAATATAAATCTGCGATTAGGTGGTGGATAAAGATATTAAGAGATGAACTTAACCCATTTTAAAGCCATTTTAGACCAATATGATTTTTTTTATTTTATTTTATTTTTTACTTCAACTGGTTTGGGAAAAACAATCACGCTCATTCTGTGTGATTTATAAATTGTTTTCCTCATGGAGATAAAAAAAAAAAATGTCCCCACAAGGACAAGGATTTTGGATATTACCCTCTTTGTGGGGACATTTTGTCCCTGTTGACGTAGAGTTGTGACCACACTCCACACTCACAGTCTATTTTAATCTAAATATTGTATAAATTGAAAATAATATGAAATATTTATTCTATATTTGCATTATTTTATATTGAAATAAATGTTGAATAATTTGGAGTTTACCATTGTCTATACCATTAAATCCCCTCAAAATACTAAATATTAAAGACTGAATATTATTGAAACAAAATAAAGGACATTAAAAAAAACATTAAAAACATTAAAAAATGTATTGTCTCTTTTGAACTCAGATTATCAGACCCCCCCCCCCCCCCCAGTGACTTTAAGCTTAATCCACAAAAAACTAAAATATTAATATGAAATGCTAGCCTACATATACAAAATATTACATTTAGCTACTTAATTGAATACTGCTTACAAAATGCTGCAACCCAAAGTTTGGGTTGTAATATGATTTATTTTACTGTTCTATGATCCATTGCACTTTTCTAAATTGCATTACGCATTATGCGTATTGGGTAAACTCTCAGAACTACAAAAACTACAAAGCCCAGAAGAATGAAGCGGTAACGCTCCGTAGTATGATTGGGCGAAGGGGTTGCCACGCCCCACTACTTTGCGCTGGTTGGCCTTTACCCTGAGTTCGTGGACACTCCCAGTCTTTCATTGGTTATTGTGAGGAAAGAGGCGTGATCACGACGCAGAGCGGAGAGCAGTGCTGCGGGAGGAGCAAGCAGCGTGTTTCCGGTAAGGGCGACACAACAGTACCATTAGAAACGTTCTGTAAGAAAATTAAAGCAGACTTTTAAAATAATTAATTTCCATGTGATTCGACATCGACTTTATAACTAATTGTATTGCCAGGGAGCCATCTATCGAGCGGCGCGGAACACACGCGGCAATGGAAGCCGAGTTTCGGGAAATCGATGAGCTCGGGAACTGGAACGCCGTTTACCAGGTAAAGAACTGATTCTGCTACACACTTGATTATGATGTTCTAAATATACATAACAACCCAAAACAAGTTAGTTTTGTTTATTTGATGTGATGTTTATTTTTTTGACAGGTCAGATTACGCTGCTTCTTTGCTAAACTCAGAATAAATTATTTGACAAGTTGTAGAGATGACCTGAATTTGTCATTTAACGGAGATAGAGATGGTGGGAAAGAGTTCATCTTTTATGAGCGGAAGTCTGTTATTAGTTGGTTTGACACCTTTATCTTCTTCTCTGCCTTACTTGCAGTTTTTTAAATAAGTGATATGATGAATGACATCTTAAACTGGAGACTGGTGGTCCCCCATAACTCTGTGTGCCATATAGTTTCTCCCAGCAAATCATTTGCCACATATTTGTTTCACTAACAGAATGAAGCATTTTCATCTCATAGACTTCTGTTTTACTGTAGGAGATCAGGCAGCAGTCGAGTGACCTACCATGCAAGATCGCCAAACTTCCAGAAAACAGAAATCGTAATCGCTACAGAGACGTCAGCCCATGTAAGTGTGCCGCTTCCCCTGTTCGACACAGTGAGTGACACCTAACGGAAGGGGCCTGTTATCAGCGAGCTGTTAAAGTCATTTCACACTGAAGATGTCATGTCTTTTTTTCTCTCCCTTTTTTAACTCTTCCGTCACAAAGAGCAACACTGTTGTGGTTTCCTCTTTCTCTGAGTCTTTCTCTTTTTCCACAACAACCTGAAAAGGTCCTCGGCTCGCAAAACACCACAATAAACGAATGCCTGTGTATTTTATCTGTTTTCAATTGAGCGTCTTCATCAGGAAGATGTTTTACTCTCTTGTGGGGAACTGAGAACAGGACCTGAAAAAGAATCGCTCCACCGCTGAACGCGCAAAGCATCATGGGTGATGTGCCCCACAGCTTAATCGCTCTCTCTTTTCACAGTTGACCACAGCCGTATTCCTCTACAGATCGGCAATAATGACTACATCAATGCCAGTCTGATCTCAGTGGATGAAGCTCAGAGAAACTACATACTAACTCAGGTGACACACCGACTTTTACATCTCAGCTGCATCTGCTGAGGAATCTGATGCTGTATTTGCGCCTGCATGACATCTGACACACACATGAGGATGATATACGGTTGGTGTAAAGGCACTGAAGAGTTCTTTAATATAGTATATTAGGGACATATATCCGGTGGAAAATCTCTTGTCAAGTTCACTATTATGGTTTATTTTTTGTTACTTTTTAAGATCTTAAAATGTGCATTATTATTGCCTTTTCACACCAAAGTGTTCAGCCTGGAAATTTCGTTTTCGCATGAGGTTTGTTTGTTTTGACCAATGTGTAAAAAATGCTAGTTAAAAAAGCTAAACCACTGTCTGACTTTAGCTGGCACATTAAGAAAAGCGCAAATCTTGGCCAGTTTTCTTCACTGTGAAATAGAAATTAGATTAGATGTCAATTTACATAAATTCCCATAATCGATTGTTAATTAATCTATTAATCATTAACCTCTTAAAACCAAAGCAAGGGGCTCTGCTAAGTTATCACTTTACTTAACCAACATAAAATAGATTTCATTTTAAAGCTTAGAAGCTTGGCTATACAGTGAATATAGGGAATATGAATATCACTTAACAAGTGCTTTTAAATTTGCTGACATATTAGATGTGCTCTATTTTCATAGCGTGAAAAAAAACTGCTTTACATGACAATGCGATCTGTAAAATCATCGTGCATAATAGATAGAATTGTGTTATATATCGTTGAAAAGGTCTAAACAAGCAGAATACAGTTGGGCTTGACCAGAATATTTTAATATTCGTTCGGAATCGTTTTTTTCTCGCAAATCCGGCATCCCCCTCGAAACGGTTCTCATTCGCGCTTGAATATGTTTACACTATAAAATCAGGCGAAATACAATACTCTTTATTTTACAGTTATTTTGAGTAGCCTAGCCTTTTTTAATAGGATGGACAGTTGAATAGGAACTCAACCTCGTTATACTTAATAAATATATTTTTTTGCTTCTTAGCCTAAGTGTTCCATGCAATGGAGTATTCTCTCTCTAGATGTTCAATGTTCATTTGACATTGTGCAAAATAGAATAGAATCAAAATATATTAGCCTTGTGGCCGTGCGCATTTTAGTTAATTGTGGGTTCATTAGCCTATTATTCTTAATGAAAAACACAACAACAAAACAGCTTTTACATTTCATGTTGAAATCAAGTCTTCTGCGATCATCTTGTCATTCAGCTCAGCTTCTCGCTCTCGTGATGAATAAGGTCTGACTCCTGCTGCACGTTCAGTTTTTTAATTGTAGTTAATCTGTTCTCTAACTAAACTAAATGATTTTTACTACTATAAAATATCAAAACGACGGTGGGGGCGGAGGCCGCGGAGCCGTGGTGGGCAAGTGATGTTACCGGTGTTATGCCTGAACACTAACACCGACTATCGCAGCAAGCCTATTATCCGTTTTTATCAATCTAAATGAATCTACTGCAAAATATAGGAGCTTGTTACTGGGACGTAACAGACTGGTGTGTTTTGTATAATTAGTGCAGTGTTCGTTCTCGGCGCATATAAGCCCTGCACGCATGAGGCGCGCCACTTCTCGAGATTCCTGCCTTCATTAGAGAGACGAATATGTTCAACCCCCTCCTTCTGAATTTTTGAATATTCTGTATTAATTACTACTAGTAATTGGGTAAATAGGTAGATAAAATACTATATCTCTTCACATAAATACTATTTTCTACTTAAAACTATAATTTTGTTATTTTTACTAACCCAAATAATGACTCATCCGCTAGGTTGCACGTGAGGGGGAAAAATAGGTTCCTTCCACTTAAGAGTTGAGCTCTTTTTATTTTAATATATCTCTTCACATAAATACTATTTTCTACTTTAAAAAAATAATTTCGTTATTTTACTAACCCAGTGTTTTGTATGTGAATGCTGTTTCGCGTGAATATTACCACAGGAGTGAAGCACTTTGTTTAGCCTAGAAAGGAAATAATGGTCAGATAGCACTTTTTCAGTCTGTTTTGCGATCTGGATCTGGTCACTCGATTTTCCGTGAATTTTAACAATAGGCCCTGTCCATTTTATCCCAATGGACTTGGACATCTCGTTTCTTTTCCCAAATCTTCACTCACGTCGCCATTTTCGCAGGGGATTATAATTGTTTCTTCCTTTCGTTTGCTTATAATTAAGTCTATTATAACTATTCACATCCTTTACGGTGGTAAAGTATAAAAAACACTGTGGGACGAATACCCTTTTACTTCAAATTTTATTTAACACAGTTTGTTCTTGTTATTAAACTTGGTAAGGCACGTCAAGTTTGGTTTATTTGAATAGCGCATTTCACACACACGCCGGTGATTTTAGTTTCGTTTTCTCTGGCAGTGAATAATCAAACATTGCCTAAATGTCTTGACCTTGTGGAAGATAAAATCCGCTCTTCAGACCTTTTACAACAAGTGTTGCCTTGCAACATCAGGAGAAAACATGAAAATGAAGATATTCGAAAGGTGTCTATCCAGCTTGTCCCATTCCTCTCAAAGCGCAGAGCGGTATATGATGCATCTTTGCGGGGAAATAGTATGAATCAAATATTTTTCTAACTAATATTTAATTTTCTTATTGAGGTAACCGTTATTTACTGAAAATCATTTAAATGTTTTATAGGCTGTGTTGTTTCACTGACGGAAGTGCTAAAATAAATACGCATGCATGGATGTTTCAGCCTCAAATGATTTAAAAATGTAGGCTATATATATATCTGGCATAGACTACAGTTTTTAAAATAGCATTTATGCATTAGTTACATTCTCAATTTAATTTACAGAGCAATCCCTGCTAAGTTTTTAGTTTAACTAATACTATTGAAGAGGATTAGTGTGTGTCGCACTCACAACAGACTCGCAACGGGGGCGTGGCATCACAATGGTGGCGCTCAATGATATCGTCCATCGGTACAACCCTACAGCAAGCATATAAGTTTCAGTTAGAGACCAAACTATACCAAGTATTTGTATGAAAAAAGAGAAAAATAAATAAACGACTAGTCGTCCAAATCCATTGCATGTCTTGGAAGATAGTAATTCATATAGAATATGTAACTAAGGGGCTATGGGGTGTTTCTACTGCACGTGTTTTGCGCATGAGCCACACACACACACCTTAAAACTACGTATTCTGACGACCTTGCTTAATCGAGCATAGCTACGTTTTATTGATTAAATTATAGACAATTAATCGGTACCATTAGGGCTGACCGATATGGACAAAATATTATTTTTAAATATAATATTATTGTACAAAACTAAATTTTGCCCATATCATACAATATTGATATTTATTTACCATTAATGGGAAAAGAAATGCTTTCCACAAATTTGTTAGACCTTGAGAATGAATGTAAACTTGTTTGTTTACAATTAAACTCCACAGAGTAGCTACCTTTAAATTTAGGCCCCCATGAAATCCATTTTATTTCCCCCTAAATTCTATTTAATTTTGGGGGGATTTTGTGTTTTATGATTTAATTTAAAAAAAAAAAGTAATATTTAACAATTGAATCAAGCTTTTAAAATGTGATCAAATGAAAAATAACAATTAATTTGCAAAAAAACAAAACTTTGCATTTGCATTTTTTGTCAAATAAGATGCTTCACAACAGAACTGTATTCATTTAAAACATGGATGAAAAAATATATAGGTTGTGTGATATTCCTTAGAAGTAATAATATTATTACTTGGAGAAGTACAGTAGTTATATATTTCTGTCATAATTTCTTGAAGTTATACCAAACTCTTATTTTGACAGTTTGTCGTGAAGATCTTTAGTTTTAGTTTCAGTGTGTATTTGAAGGCAGATTTTCTCAAATGAAACATTGAAAATCTTGTGAAGTGACTCAGTTTGGGAGATCAAGTTTCATGTGTTTGTGTCCTCATATGTTAAAGGTAGGGTAGGTAAGAATGATCTAAAACACTTTTGTCCAAATTAGTTTAAACTTTCTTTATATGTCAATACATAATTAAAATGTAAGTACTCTGAAAAAGAAAGTATAAAAATCGAGTGACTCTAGACTTTTTAATCTGCAATAAACACTGCTCATTATTTTCGTCCGGGACGAAACAAGTGATTGGCTTGGGCGACTGTCACTCTCTCTCGCTACCATGGCTACCGCCGCTTTTGCTACAGGATCTGCCCACATGCGTGCGCCCCAGTGTTGCCAAGTCGGGCTACTTCAACAATGTTGCCGCGGGCTTTTTTTCATGTCCGCGGGTTGAAGCGACCCCAATTATGTGATATTTTGCCCCGGGATTTGCAAATTTGAGCAGGCAGCCCTACCAAAAAGACACATATTTTACCCCCCAAATGCGATTTTTACCGGAGAAACACGATTGGGCTTGTTTTGGGCTAGATTTGAGTAGCAATTGGGACGGATTTTGTTGTGAAAACCTGGCAACCCTGGCGCACCCGTTTGATTTGAAGAGTTCAAGAGGCTGTATTTCTGCCGGACAGGTAATCTTTCATTTTGATTATACATTTTGTTGGTTTATGTTTTCATGAAGCATGTATCACTAGCACACGTAGCTGCCTAATATAGCTAACATAACATTACTTAGCATAAAGTTACAATGTTATACACTTAGCGAGCCATTAGTAGAGATGATAAATACTCAATATGCTTTGCTCAAGTTGATCGCTGTCGTGTTGAATTTCGCAAAATGTAACTAGATAACAAAATACATGTGTAAAAGCTAGTACACCGCATCCAGGAACTTTTTTTAGAACTAAGATAGCTTTAGCTACTACCCTCTGTCTAAACTCTTTTACCATGTTCACCTAGCCTAGAAATCGAGACGCACCCTAGCGGCAGAAAATTTATTTTGCCACGAGTGTAGTCTAGCAACTCTCGGTAGACCTCAGAGCTGGAAAAACCAAACTCTGGTCAGGCCAATCACAGCGTGTGTAGAGTCGGTGGACGGGCTTAACATAATGACGGAGCGGAGGTTCTTGGTGCTACAGGTAAACAAAGAAGCTGACGATCAGCGTCTTTCAAATCGGTTTTGGCCGCTACTCTGGAAGACTTGGACTTAAGCTTTTCTTTGAGGAAAGAACAAAGAACGGCACTGATGTCATTCGTAAGAAATGAAGATGTATTCGGAGTTGAATCTATCAACTAACGTTAGCTCCGTCTCGGTTGGTTGTGGCGCTATCCAATTGCGTGCAGAGGGAATTTGACAGACAACCGTTTATCACGCCCCTCGGATTGAGCCCTGTCAATGGTGAGTTTCCAGACCAAACATCTTGATGTGGTCTGGCTTGTCAGGCTAATGTTCACCGGGAACTTTACCTGCACGTTTATTTCGGCCCTTGGTTTGTTTTTATATTCTCTACCAATGGTTACTGATGTTTTTATCTTGTATCTGTGTGTGTCGTAGACTGTGTCGCACACTGTGTTGTGTGTGTATTTTAAACTTTACCAGTATCGTTATTCTAGCTTGATAGTGAGTACTAAAAGACATCTTATTTGTTTATATTCATAATGATAAAGTTAGATTTTTTATTACATGTGATTCTGACATGATGTCACTACATGCACTTCTTACCCGCTCGTCTCAGGTAAATAATTCGTCTTTCAGCTGATCGTGATCGGCGTAGCACGTTCATGTGTTTTGGGGGCGTGGCTTTGGAAAGAGCCCAGAAGGGAGAAGGTCGAGGGAATGGAAATAATGAGCTGTCTTTAAAACAGTCGTGAGAGGTCTACAGACACTCAATTTTTATACTTTCTTTTTCAGAGTACTTGCATTTTAATTATGTATTGATATATAAAGAAAGTTTAAACAAATTTGAAAAAAAAGTTTTTTAACCAAATCTTACCTACCCTACCTTTAAGACGACAGTCGCGGAAAACACAGCGTGCGATACATGTGTGCCGTTGATACATAATGATACATAACCATGCCGTTCATTCACACAGAGGCACACAGAAATCACTATCGATATGCACCGACTGGCTGTTGTCGCATTTATTTCTGCTGTGCGATAGGCTGTTAGATTAACCAATAATAAAGTAAAAATGTCCAGTGTAAATTTTACAGCAATCTTGATATGATATTGTCAATCGCCCAGGCCTAGTTAGCAACCATAAGAACATCTTTCCTTTAAAAGTGTCATGAACTGGCTTTTTTTCTTTTTTTATACTGTTGTCTCCTGTTAACTTATGACGTTTGCATGGTTTTTACATTCAAAAACATCATAATGAATAAGTAATAGGCTATTTTCTGCCATGGTTTTGAGGCTCTCTGAAAAACGCTCGGTTTTGATGGGCGTGCAGCACTGAAGACTTGGGAAGTAAACGCCCACTGCTAGGATTGGATAAGATTTGCATTTTTAATGAGCTTCAGCTCCCCTCAGTACATGTTGGGATTGTTTTGAAAGCGTCTGGGGAAATGCTAACAGGGCTCTCAAAATGCCTTTATCAAACAATCACAATGATTCATCTCTCATCCACCTGCGATTGATTGGAATTTTAACTTTGTATTACTTTGTCCGCCCGATCAGTGAATATAACCGCAAACTGTATACACACACACACACACACACACACGTCCGCGCGCAAGAAAGCAATGTTATTTCACTATTTAAGATATCACCGGCCTGCCGACAGGCTACGTTTTGGTAGCCCGTCTGAAAAACACATAGCCCCGGGACGTTGGGCTTTGTGAGCTCTGGCGTTACAAATCAAGAATGAACCAATAACACCACCTAAGATATGTAATCAGTAGATATCAAACGATCTGTAACAATGCAATACTAACAAATGGGCCTATAAAAAAAACATGTTTTACTCACATAAGTGTGTTGCACCGTTCCTGTCGGATCCAATATAGAAGGCACAGCATTGTGTTTTAATCTCTATGTCTGCAAATCCAGTCTCGACCTGTATCTTGTTTACAATCGATTCTGCGGTGAAATGAAGCGAACAAACACGCAATGTCTTAAGCACGTGAGCTGGAACCGGCATGTTAATTGCTCGGTAGCGCGACCTGTTTAGCTCCACGAGTCGCTGGGTGGGCTTGAGGCGGTGCTTCTGCATTCTATGACGTCAGTGGTCGACATATTCTGAGATCTCTCGTTTTCTGGGCCTGGTGTCAATAAAAGCTTTTCTTTGACTAACAAGGATGTTTTCAGCTCTGAAACTTATAGGATATTCTTATATCACGATGAACTTTTATATATTAAAGGCTCAAGGGAAAGGTGATTCCTCAATTTGTCACCCCTTTAAAAATCTGTCACATTGATGGCATGCAGATATAGACATATTAACAGCATTCATGCATTGAATTTGTACACGGAATATTCGTGTTATCTAGCTGTTTATTTTCATCTGACGACTTTGAACAGTGATTTCAAACTAGGACGTGCTGTAGAATCTGGACAAAGATAGACTTTTGTAATGGTGAACGTTATCCGTTTCACTTGGCACTGTCGCTAAAATTCACACTGCCCATGACACAAGTTTTCAATCGAATAATATCAAAAGTATTTTTTAAAACAGCTTTACAGTTTAAACCTGAACCATTGTAATAATCGCCATTTTAGTTATAATAGAGCTATATTAAGTTAAAGGTAACATTTCTGGTTTATTTGACTTTCGGATGGGACTTTGGGGATACATAAGACAAAAAGGTTAGGGAACATCCTGGATAGCTACACTAAAATAATAATAGGTAAGCAAGTAATGGGGAAACTCCCTGTTCAGAGAGACCCCCATCTTGGTTTTGACATTCGTATTACGTGTCCATTAGGCCGCCAACACCCCAACAAGCGTCACACTGATATACTATAGTGACGCTCATGGCATCTGCCAGGAAGATTTTCCTTCTCCTGTATCTGGAAAGAACACTGGGAAATGTTGTGAAATCTTGAGTTGCGTCACCATGACATGTTTCTTTATTATACAGATGAATTAGCACACTGATGCTCTGAGACGGCAGCAGACTCGTCTCAACCTGCAAGCCTTGTTCAGTCAGAGCATTGTCAGCTACCACCACAAACACACAAAACACACACACACACATTCTCACCCACAATGCCATGTACCTCACGACTGCACAAATGTGTGGTTTAGGGTTACTAAAGGTCATGAGTGCAGGAGTTTCCACTATAAGCAAAATGAAAAATCCCAAGTACATTTAAAAGAGTTTAAAATTTACTAACTACTGTACAGACATGTTCACCAAACATGTCTAGCCTGAAGTTTTTTCCCCCTCGCATAACAAAAACTTTGGGGTAAAGAAATGAAAACCTTTATTTAGCAATGTTGCATTAAATTGATCAAATGTGACAGTAAAGACGTAATGTTACAAAAAAATAGCATTTCAAATAAATGCTCTTCTTTTGAGCTTTTTCTATTCAAAGAATCATGAGAACTTTATCACGGTCTCCACAAATATATTAATCAAATGTTTTGCACCATGATTTATTTTGCAAATGATTCTTGAGCACCAAATCCGCATATTAGAATGAATTTTAAAGGATCATGTGACACTGAAGACTGGAGTAATGATGCTGAAAATTCAGCTTTGCTTTGCCATCACAGGAATACATTATATCATCGGGCCTGTTTACACCTGGTGTAAGATGCAAGATGCATTTTAGTCGATCATTTTAGATGCATTAAAATGATTGACTAAGATGCATTTTAGTCGATCAGATCACAAGTAGACGAGTCAGACACATACCCGTTTACACCTGGGCTGCGTCCGAAAACCTAGGCAGCTGACTCGTTGCCTCGCTGCCTTATCAGGCAATGACTCTTCAGGCAGCGTTATGTGCATGAAGGCACCTCACAAAACTAAATTTCGGACAGACTTCTTAGGCAGTGTAACTGTTTAATGATCTACAGCAAAATAGAGAGTGCTTCGGTGAGAACTAAACACATATTTAATTACTACATTAGTAATTTCTCCCTTGAAATGACATCAGAAGTAGAACATTTTGGTTAAAAAAAGTACATTTACACACAAACTGACCAGTAAACGCAACTTTCGGACGCTATCTTTTTTCCTCAGCTCAACTGTGACAGAATGGAACGCACAGGATTGTGATCAGGTATCAGAGACAGGAAGTGAAGCTAACATTTGATTCGGACATGCCTTGGTGCCTTCCTGCTTTGAAATGTGTCCTCCGAAGGCAGCATTTTCCAGGTTTCGGACGCTGCCCTGGTGTTTTAATTATCCACTTTCAACCACTTCTGCCCTGATTTCTTTGAGGGTAGGGTCTATGTGTGGTTAAATGTATAGGGTTTTTCAGATCTTTCGATCTAATGGATGAAATAAGCTCACACAATTTACATATGAACGCAACCAGAGACGAATGAAAAACATACGGAGAGCATCAGCTTTCGTTTCTGTTCTGACAGCTGCAAGACGCAAACGCAGTGTGCATGTTACAAATTGGGAACATTGCTTGCTACATTTTTGTCTTGGGACTTTAGCCACCAAAGTTAGGTCAGTAGGCAGAGAGTAGGTGGTCTTTTGTGGCTGTTCGAATGCATTCGATCTACACTATGAAAGCAATTCAGTTGAATGCATTTTTCGACTACCTCTGGAAGTGGTCGAAAGTGGACAAACTAAAGACGTTTTAGACCCCAATAACACCTGTATTTAGCGTCGTCTACTTGTGATCTGCTCGACCAAAGCGCATTTTAATACCAGCTGTAAACAGGGCCATAAAATATTAAAACAAAATTGTACTTTAAATTACAAGTCTGTTTATAAAATGTATTATTAATACAGTAGACAGGTTGTGCTTGTTTTAATGGTTGTGTTTGTGTTTAGGGTCCGTTACCAAACACCTGTGGTCATTTCTGGGAGATGGTGTGGGAGCAGCGCTGCCGAGGGGTCTTGATGCTGAATCGTGTTATAGAGAAAGGCTCGGTGAGAGAAACACACCGTACCTGTTTCTTTGTACCGTACCTGTAGCAATGATACACACTCGCTTTTGGATACCTCCCTAAAAAGCTTCAAGCGTGCAAATGGAATGTGTACATCGTTTGTGTGTGTGAATCTTGTGGTGTATGGTAATAATGAAGAAGCGTGTGTGTGTGTGTGTGTGCGCGTGCAGGTAAAGTGTGCTCAGTACTGGCCTCAGCGAGAGGAGAGGGAGGCTGTTTTTGAGGACACAAACTTCAGACTTACTCTGATCTCAGAAGATGTGAAATCGTACTACACAGTACGAGAGTTGGAGCTGGAAAATCTGTTGGTGAGACAATGTTCATCTCATCCTCATCATGCTTTTGCTCATCTGTCTATCTCTTTCACTGATTATTCTGCTATTTTTAACTCTTGAGGTTTTATGCAGTCATTTTTCTTTCTGCATGCGTGAAAAATGTTCCTAAAAATTAACTTCTTTATAGCTGGATGGCTTGTTGACTTGACTCAACGCTCTCAGGATATTACAGATGCCAGAGGCTCATTTCAGATAAGCACACACTCATCATGATTAATGTTGTGTCATGTGTGTTTAAAGACACAGGAAACACGGGAGATTCTTCATTTCCACTACACCACATGGCCAGATTTTGGCGTGCCAGAGTCGCCTGCATCTTTTCTCAACTTCCTGTTGAAAGTCCGCGAGTCGGGCTGTCTGAGTCCAGATCACGGCCCTGTCGTGGTTCACTGCAGCGCTGGCATTGGCCGTTCTGGAACGTTCTGCCTTGTAGACACCTGCCTTCTACTGGTGAGAGAACTGACCACTCCGATGCCATATCTGTCGGACAAAATTGCTTGTATTAATAGTTAACTTTTTAAATAAAGGAGTGTACTCAATAGCATATTAGTTTTTATTATTCAAGCATTACATTGACCTTGCAAATGGCGTTATACAAGTGAAATGTAAAGATTATTGGTACCGTGGCACTCCATTATTTAAAAAAATTAAATAACACTAATACACTATCATTTAATATTTTGGGGCCAAATTGATACTTTTATTCTCTAAGAACGCATTATATTGATCAAAAGTGATAATAAAGTTGAATTGTTACTAGGGGTGTAACGATACATTGTTATATCGAGATGTATCGCAATATAAAAATGCAACGATATCTATCGGTAATGGAAACGATATGATTTGTGATTATAGAGTTAGTTTTATCCAAGGCTTATTAGCCTACTGTTTAAAAAAAAAAAAAATTCTGTCATGTAGCCTACTCACCCTCATTTAATTTCAAACCTATAAGAATGAAGATTTGAAACCTGAGAGATGGAAAGTTTTAAAACTAGAGATGGATTTAAAGTCCATTCTTTTAAAATTGAAAAGATCCAAAAAGGTCATAAAGGCATCGTAAAAATAATAAATCGAGCAGTCTAATCCAAATCCTGAAGAGACACGATGGCTTTATATGATGAACACTATAGTAAACACGGACATTCAAATGCATGAGAACAACATGAGCGTAAATGGAGACAGAATTTACATTTTTGGACACGCTTGATTGCATTGATCATCTGAAGCGCACTCCTCAAAGTGAAAGTGCAAACATAATTTAAATCATTATATCGCATTTAGTTTTAGTAGAATGATTATTCAAAGCATTTGAGATGTTTTATTCTTATGTAAGTGCATTAATAGCTGTAGAGGCTGGACATATTGAGCACTGGGAGTGTGTGCACGCAGCTTGTTTGTAAGAGATCCAACAAATGCCTGCATAATGGACCAAGTCTGTTCAAGTCCACACCAAATTTAACATTTTAATCAATCGGTATATTTTTTGTTAACTTTACCATGTCTTAGAAGTAGTAATAATAATAAAAGAACTCTTAAAATATCTCAGAACTATTGTATTGTGAGTTCATTATCGTTATTTGTATCGAATCGTGACGTGTTACACCCCTAATTGTTAAAGTTTTCTATATCAATTAAATGTTGTTGTTTTTTTTGTTTATAGTCATCAAAGAATCATGAAAAAATGTATCACAGTTTCTACAAAAATAGTAAGCAGCACAACTGTTTTCAACATTGATAATATGTTTCTTGAGCAGCAAATCAGCATATTAGAATGATTTCTGAAGGATCATGTGACACTGACTGGCGTAATGATGCTGAAAATTCAGATCTACCATCACGGGAATAAATTATATTTAAAATTATATTTCAATAGAAAATGTATTTTAAATTGTAACCATATTTTACAATATTACTAGCCTGACAAGCCAGACCCACATCAAGATGTTGGGTCTGGAAACTCACCATTGACAGGGCTCAACCCAAGGGGCGGGATAAACGGTTGTCTTTCAAATTCCCTCTGTGCGCAATTGGATAGCGCCATGAGCGCCACAACCAACCAGAGCAAAGAAGAAGGTGAATCCGAGCTAACGTTAGTTGATTGACTTTCGCCGTATCCGGTAGGCAAAACTTCGAACATATCTTCTTTTCTTAAGAATGACTTCAGTGCCGTTCTTTGTTCTTTTCTCAAAGAAAAGCTTAACTCCAAGTCTTCCAGAGTCGCGGCCAAACGCCAAAGCTGATTCGAAAGACCGCTGTTCGCCAGCTTCTTTGTTTACGAGTAGCAAGCAGAACCTCCGCAACTCTGCCGTGACATGCCGTCATTGTGATTGGCCTGACCAGAGTTTGGTTTTTCCAGCTCTCAGGTCTACCGTGAGTTGCTAGACTACACTCGCGGCAAAATACATTTTCTGCCGCTAGGGTGCGTCTAGATTTCTAGGCTACAATATTACAGTTTTTTTTTATGATTTAAAAAAATGCAGCCTTGGTGAGCACTTTTCAAAAACATAAAAAAATCTTACTGACCCCAAAAGTATTCAGTAAACAGCCAGTAATAAAAATAAAAAAATACTGCAAGCAAAATAACAAATAGTGCAGAGATGCAAATAAAGTTAACAGTGCTTGACATTTTTTTCACATAATTAAGAGCAGTATCAGTACTTTTGACTTCCCTAGTACAGAGACCCGCTGGATGTCTGATGTCTCATGTGCACTTCAGATTTGTTCTTGCTTTTGTTTAGAGCTCAGTAGAACCCCCTTGCGTCCTCTAAAAAAACTGCTATTGTGTGTTCTCAGATGTCTCAGAGGGAAGATCCATCATCAGTACGCATCCAGGAGGTTTTGCTGGAAATGCGGCGATACCGCATGGGTCTGATCCAGACAGCTGATCAGCTGCGTTTCTCTTACCTCGCTGTCATAGAGGGTGCCAAGTACATCATGGGAGACACGTCTGTACAGGTAATGCCATGGGATGTTAAAGAAACATATTTGAAACATTTGGTGTTGTGAAATGTTTCATTTTTGGATTCTTTGCTGAGGGTGTTGTAGGATGTAGAGCTGAGTGATATGCTGGTGGATAGTGGATACTATGGGTGTTGAAATGAATCATTGCATCGATGCATCACAACGTGGACGATTCTGCAGTAATAGACCATAATCGATTATAGCCTACTGACGTTTCTCTGACATCATTCATCACATACACGCTTCTCGTGCTAGCATAAAATGGAGGAGGGAGGCGAAACACAAAAGCGAGTAATAGAAAATGCACCCGTTATTTTAACATTTACAGTGTGTGAGCGAGGCTGTGTGTGTGCGAGGCTGCATGTGAGGGGTGTGAGTGTGTGCGCATTATATTGTAAATTAAGTTTCATGCGTTTTTAGTATTTAGCAGGGCTGCCACCTCTCACATATTCAGCATGAGACTCCCAAATTACACTTTTCACACTCCCACCCACACATCCATTTTCTCATGCAGAGAAAAATCGCGATGCAAAGAGGACACTAATGCCAACAGACAAGACAGAGCAGGTTACTTTTGAAATGAAACTAACTCACAACTCTCAAATTCTGTCAGTTTATTTCGAAATATAAACAATAAATACCGCTTTGTCGTATAGAGAGAAGTATTTGGCTAAATATGTGCACTTTAATACATATTTATTATATTTTTACTTGTATAATTTAAATATTATAATGTTGTTATAATAAAAACTGCATTATATTTAACCTTTAATAATTATACCAGCTGACAGGGCTCTCTATATGCTTACAATATTAGGTGAGGGATGGTTTTTTTTTTTCTTGAGAAAAATGTAGCGACTGTTCCTAATATTTATCCAGATGATAATATTTAATCCAGATTCAGTAAGTGTACTTTCTTGGAGCAGATCAAATAAAAACGGAGTTCATTGACTGCTTGTATTCATTGACAAAAATGTAGCTATGTGCAGTTATGTTGAAAATTGAGGATGCAACACATTGGGATATCGAATCGAATCGTTGACATGATAATCGTAATCAAAACGTTCAATAGATTTGGGTTGGTAAGATCATTTTTAAATGTTTTTGAAAAGTCTTATGCTTTCCAAGGATGTTTCTTTGATAAAATATACTGTAAAACTGTCAAATAATACTACCATTTAAAGGTAGGGATACACAAAACCGACCCAAAGAACTAGCGCTGATGAAAGCCGACTGTGTTTTCGCCTCGCGTCAGGGAAGGAAACCTCACCTGAACACACCAAAAGAACTACAGGTGACGGTCAACTAGCATGTGCGTTCTGCTCCTGTGTGTAAAGGAGATAACTGTCTATTTATGCAGATATATTTGTCTATATTCCTCATTCAGAAAGGGAAAATGAAACTAAGCCTGCAGGCATACAAACCATAAACAAAGCAGAGCTTGCTTAACATTTTGAATATCAGTCACACTGATTGTGTTCTTTATTCCACTCCGCTCATGTTATTATGAAAATATTCGCGCAGTGTTCACTCAGGTTAGGTAAAATTGTAACAGCCTTCTTTCTATTCAGTTTTGACTTGCTCGCTTTCATCACTTTTGCTCTTATTCTCGTGCACTGACTCGTTCGCTAACTCTGAACAGCCAATCAGAGTTCTCTCTCACCGACGCCGATTCTACATGTTGAATCGGCCAAAAAAACAACAACAACAACAGCGTGGGACATATTCAAAGTTGCCGATGTTGCCTGACCATCGGCTTGGTGTGTCCCTGGCTTAAAACAACTTCTCTATTTGAATATATATTAATGTTATTTATTCCTATGATGGCAAAGCTGAATTTTCAGCATCATTACTCCAGTCTTCAGTGTCACATGATCCTTCAGAAATCATTCTAATATGCTGATTTGCAGTTCAAGAAACTTTTCTTCTTATCAATGTTGAAAACAGTTGTTCTTTTTAATATTGCTGTGGAAACAGTTATACTTTTTTCCCCTTCAGGATTCTTTCAATAGCAACTTCACAAGAAATAGAAAATGTCAGGGCTGTAACATTATAAATATCTTTACTGTCACTTTTGATCACCTAAAAATTTAAATTCTGTCATTTACTCACCCTCATGTTGTTCCAAATCCATAAGGCTTTTGTTCATCTTTGAAACACAAATGAAGATATTTAGTATATTTCCATATGAATTGAGCGGTTAAATCAGACTTCAGAAGAGACATGATCACTATATGATGCACAGATTTAATTTAGGCTTTTATTCGCATATAAACCTTGATCAGTCACGAACATGCTTTCAGATTTGATCACGGAAGCTCAAGCAAGCCTGCTTGATGCGCGCGAATGAGTTTCGTTCTTGCGTGTCAAACCAGCACATTTAAGCTTTCGCAAGAACCAATGAGGTTTGTTATTGCTCCTCAAGCAATCCTAAATTCAATCTGTTCATCACATAAAGCGTTCGGTCTCTTCAGAAGATTTGGACGAAACAACTCGATTCATATGGATTTATTCATCCATACAATCTCTTTATGAACTTTAGAAGTGTCAGGTGTTTTGGGTGAATAGACTTTTATGGAGGGTCCGAAATCTTTTAATTTTTTTAAAAATATCTTAATTTGTGTTCTGAAGATAAGCCTTATGGGTTTGGAACGACATGAGGGTGAGTAAATGACAGAATTTTCAGTTTTGGGTGAACTATCCCTTTAATGCATCCTTGTTGAACAAAAGTATTAATTTCTTACTGACCCCAAACGTACTATTTTACAACTTTTTAAAAATGTATTATTTTGAATGATTTATTTTTTAAAACAATCATCCTACCGGTGGGGTAGGATCATTGACATAATCGTATCGTGAGACCAGTGACGATTCACAATGGTTAGAGTCGGACTTGTAACCCGCAAGTTGCGGGTTCGAACCTCAGGTACGACAGGAATTGTCGGTCGGGGGAGTGAATAACCAGCGCTCTCTTCCACCCTCCAATTCCAATACCACGACTGAGGTGAGACCCTTAAGCAAGGCACCGAACCCCCAAATGCTCCCCGGGCGTCGCAGCAAAATGGCTGCCCACTGCTCTGGGTGTGTGTTCACTACTGGTGTGTGCGCACTTGGATGGGTTAAATGCAGAGCACAAATTCCAAGTATGGGTCACCATACTTGGCCACACGTCACTTTACTTTCATTTGTCCATAAAATGTCAAAAAATCCCTGTAATTTTTAATTCATATAACTGATAAATATTAGGTTTAGGTTTATTTAAGGTTTGACAAGGCAGGGTATTGCAGTACAAAACTCTGAAATGTGTCAAACATAACATACTCAAAAAACACCAACCTGGTTTAAAGGGTTAGTTCACCCAAAAATGAAAATTCTGTCATTAATTACTTACCCTCATGTCGTTCGGCACCCGTAAGACCTCCGTTCATCTTCAGAACACAAATGAAGATATTTTAGTTGAAATCTGATGGCTCTGAAAGGCCTCCATTGGCACAATGCACGGTACACTCTCAAGACACTTAAAAGGTACTAAAGACGTCGTTACAAAGTCCATCTCACTACAGTGGTTCTACAATAACTTTATGGAGTGACGAGAATAGTTTTTGTGCGCAAAAAACCCCTAAATAACGACTTGTATAGTGATGACGATTTCAAAACACGGCATCATGAAGCTTCGAAGCGTTATGAATCAGTGAGTCGAATCATGATTCGGATCGCGTGTCAAACTGCTGAAATATGGCGATCCAAACTGCTGAATCGACTCACTGATTCATAACGCTTCAAAGCTTCATGATGCCGTGTTGAAGTCTCAGTGATGGGAGTGTTGATACCTATTATCCGACAGCAACGATTTTGCACCCTCTCTAACTCATCAGAGAGACCTTTAGGTAGTCCACCCCATACTGGGCTAGCGTACTCCAGAACTGGCCGTATAAAACTTAAATATATTTGTGTTAGAACATCACAAGGGAGACCTGCTTTTTTAGCAACACAAAGATAATAGATTCAAGGATGTACTTTCATAATTATGTACTTAATGTGGGCGTCCCATGACAGATCAGAAGATATATATTTTATTGTAATTTAATTTGAAACATTTTGAGGTTAAAAAATATCATCATATGATATACCTTTACGGTCATAAAAAAAACTTCTACCATGAGATGTAACATTTTGTTCATGCCGCCCACTTCTAGTAGGCAGTATCGATCAGTGAAGTGTTTGTATTTCTGTGTGAGTAGGAGTGTTGGAAGGAGTTATCAAATGAGGAGGATCTCCCCCCTGAATTCACTCCTCCTCCCAGGCCACGGCCCCCAATAGATCCTCCTAACGGCAAAGACGACCTGGTGAACTCTGACCCCACACACTTCTTCACTGAGATCATTAAAAACAGTGCAGAAATCTGTGCAAACAGGTCAGCCTACTCTCAATATATTCTCTCTGTAGTGCCCATCCACACCCAGCATCCACATACAAACATTTTTTGTTGTTGGTGTTTTTCCAGTGCACCCCAGACATTCACAGACGGCCCGGACCTGCGCAGACGGATGGTCACAACTGGTGAGGTCGGAGCGACAGCGTTGTCAAGCGAACAACCCGACGACCCAATCGTTGCAAGAGAAGCCCCTCCCAAACCAGCACGGTCTCCGCCCAAGACTCCCACGGCAGTGGCTGCTCCTGCTCCTGCTCCCGCCCATGGAGCGTGGAGCCCCTTGATGGCCAGTGTGTGTATGTGCACGGTACTGGCTGCAGGTGCTTATGTCTGTTACCGCACCTATTTCCACTGATGCCCTGTCTTTCATTCCGTCTCTTTCTCTATCCCTCCATCTGCTGGCTATTGGTGGGAAAAGAAAAAGAGAGACACACACACACACACACACACACACTTTCTCAGCTGGACCTGTCTCTCTCAGCTGAGCCCATCTCACTCTCTCCAAGTGTCTCTGGGGAAGAGTTCAGAGGCTTTTCTCTGCCAAACTGCTGTCGTCTCCCTCTATACACACTCTTACACACAATCTAATAAACGTGTGTCCGTTTAAAACCTCAGGGCCTCACAATTCAGGTGTTGCTACCTAAAACGTTACATACAGGTAAAAGAAAATCCAAAAGACTGTTATTGCTGCAGTAAGTAAGGGAATTTTTTGTGTGTACGTATTTCAATCATATGGCTTTTTTTTGTTTTTGCATTTTAAGTCTGACGACTATCAGTGATGGTCTTGGATGGAGCTGCACAGGAAGTGAGCTCATAATACATGCTGAACACACAAATCTGCTGTACCTAATATGGGAGGTCACGAGTAGTCTGGGATATCTGATATGATCGAGTGCTCTGTGTTGCACTATTGTTACAGTAGAAAACATCCGAAACTTTTTCTCTTTTCATCCTTTTTTCCCCCTTCCTCTGCTTTTGTGTGTATGCCAAAGGTGACACTGGCACTTCATCTGTGTTCTCATTCATTCGTTTTCTTTGTTAAAGCCATTTCCTTTTAAGCAAAAGGTTCAGACCATTTAAAATGCTGGAGCTGGTCTCAAACCACAGTTGGATCCACCAGATTTGCTGGTCCTCCAGAGGCCTAACGCAATAAAAGGAACTGCGGCCGTTTAGTTCAGTCAAAATGAGAACTCCCATTTTATTTTTCATTTAACAGAAATACTAAAATCACTTAACCCAGGCAAGCTTTCTTACTAGACCTGATGTTCTGCACTTGATAGGTCTTAATCCCCAAATTTGCATACATTTCGAGGGAACTTTAATGATGGAACAGTGAATCCCTCAGGGTTTTCAGCTAAACATCCCTGGCTGATTGATTAATTAAACAAAAGTGTGGCAAAGCTCAACCAGCAGGTGGCAGTATTGAGTGTAATGAATTTTTTTTTTTTGTGTGTGTGTGCTTGTATTCCCCTTTAGAAGATAGTGATTCATGGGACAGGATTTGAAATTGAATTTGTAATTTTTTCTAGTTGCAATACAGATATGTTCAGATGCTTCTGGCCTTTGTCACATGACTTGAATGGTGTGCAGTGAGCGCAGGGGGTCAGACTAACCAAAAAGAAAGAAAAAAAATCCTGAAAACACCAGCACTGAATGAATGCAAAAAGAGAAACGATCAGTGACAGTGAGCTGTCTTCGTGTTTTATCATATTATTGTCATAGTAATTATCAAGAGAGATTAACAGCAGACAGGCATACACATTTCCTTCAAATCGAACCACGCTGCAGAACTGTTGCTTTTTAACAGTGTGTGTGTGAACAAGTCCAATGCAGTAACCTCAAAACAAAGCCTTTTCTTTAGGTGTATTGAGGCCCGAGACGCTTTTAATTGTGACTGCTTTGTGTGGTGACTTTTTTACTGCTGCTTGACCAGTCCAGAATGGTATTTTTTTTGGGTTGCTGGGCGGTTTGTCCTGTTAGTAGAGGTTCAGTGTTCCACACTCTGAAGCTGTTGATGTTTGGTTTGAAGATTCTGCCACCATCCATCATAGTGACTCTCAGAATCTGGTCCTGTAGCTGGACCACAGAATGTAAAGTCTCTCTTGTTGATAGCTTTATTTACACACACACACATATATAGAGAAATATATTTGTCTGTGTCATTTGTCTTCTTTCAGTTATCTTTGGACTGGTAGACATCAGACATCTTTGGCCTTTGTATTTGAGGCTTAAGAATCTCCCGCATCCTGTTGTATTGTTTTTAATGTTTATTATCTGTTTGTTTGTTTGTTTTCTTTTGTAAGTAAAGCATATGCTTTGTTCCAGTTGGATGTAATGACCGTTGAAATTAAATTTTTTTCGGACAGAATACAGAGCAGACGCTGTGGTAATAAACGTGTACATCTCTGCTGATCTTCTGTTTTTGATTTTTTGTTCCTATTTCGTTCTTATTCCCTCATGTGACTATAAGAGAAGTTCCTCCGATATTTTTAGAATCTCATTGAGAAATTAATGAATGAAAGCTCTCTCTCCCCCGGTTTCACAGACAATGCTTAAGCTAGTCCTAGACTAAAATACATGTTTGAGCTGTTTTAACTGAAAGAATCTTGCACTGACAAATCTTAAAATATGTCAGTGGCATTGTTTTGTCTCAAGATGCACACCAGTAATGTTTTTTTCTTGGGCACGTTTATAAAAGTTACTTAAATGTCCTAATTGAACTAAGGCCTAATCCTGGCTTAGTCTAAGCCCTGTCTGTGAAACCGGGCCTCTGAGTTCTAATGTTAAAAAACTAAATCATAGATTACAGATTCAAAATTCCATGTGAAGTGTGGTGTAGTTTGAGCTTGTTTCATCATCTTATTATTTAGTTCATATTTGATCCCACAATTAAAACTAAATGTATACAGGTCTGGATTATGAATCGGGCCAAATCTCTCGAAAGCTACACACAAACTACATACAAATGATAGCCTACCAAAAAAAATAATAATAATAAAAAAGTGAGAAAGGAGTCTCTATGGAGAAAAATATACTGGTAGTATATATTTTTATATTTAAGGAAGGAGAGATGAAAATGTAGAAATCATTTATTAATGATGATATTAAAATGTGCTGTCAAATTGATTAATTGTGATTAATCACATTTAACGAAAGTTTGTGTTTACATGTATTTATAAATTTTATATATATATATATATATATATATATATATATATATATATATATATATATATATATATATATATATATGTGTGTGTGTGTGCATGCGTGTCTTGTGTATATTATGCATACTGTGTACACACACAGGCATAACATTAGGATTCCTAATATTGTGTTGGTCCCCCTTTTGCTTCCAAAACAGCCCTGACCCGTCGAGGCATGGACTCCACTAGACCCCTGAAGGTGTGTTGTGGTATCTGGCACCAAGATGTTAGCAGCAGATCCTTTAAGTCCTGTAAGTTGTGAGGTGGGGCCTCCATGAATCGGACTTGTTTGTTCAGCACATCCCACAGATGCTCGATTAGATTGAAATCTGGGGAATTTGGAGTCAACACCTCAAACTCGTTCTGGGGAATTTGGAGTCAACACCTCAGACTCGTTCTGCTCCTCAAACCATTCCTGAACCATTTTTGCTTTGTGGCAGGACGCATTATCCGGCTGAAAGAGGCCACAGCCACCAGGGAATACCGTTTCCATGAAAGGGGGTACATGGTCTGCAATAATGCTTAGGTAGGTGGTACGTGTCAAAGTAACCTCCACATGGATGGCAGGACCCAAGGTTTCCCATCAGAACATTGCCCAAAGCATCACACTGCCTCCACCGGCTTGCCTTCTTCCCATAGTGCATCCTGGTGCCATGTGTTCCCCAAGTAAGCAGCACACACCCGGCCATACACGTGATGTAAAAGAAAACGTGATTCATCAGACCAGGCCACCTTCTTCCACTTTCGGTGGTGGACAGGGGTCAGCACGGGCACCCTGACTGGTCTGCGGCTATGCAGCCCCATACGCGACAAACTGCGATGCACTGTGTATTCTGACACCTTTCTATCAGAACCAGCATTAACTTCTTGAGCAATTTGAGCTACAGTAGCTCGTCTGTTTGATCGGACCACATGGCCGTTGCTCCCCACGTGCATCAATGAGCCGCCCATGACCCTGTCGCGGTTCACCACTGTTCCTTCCTTGGACCACTTTTGATAGATACTGACCACTGCAGACAGGGAACACCTCACAAGAGCTGTAGTTTTGGAGATGCTCTGACCCAATCGTCTAGCCATCACAATTTGGCACTTGTCAAACTCGCTCAAATCTTTATGCTTGCCCATTTTTCCTGCTTCAAAAAGGACAAAATGTTCACTTGCTGCCTAATATATCCCACCCACTAACATTCATTCATTCAAACAAGCTTTTATGTTAGATGTGATTTCAATCGATTTGACAGCCCTAATTAAAACATTTTATTTATACGTTTATAATTTTTTAGAAAGTAATATTTTTTACAAAACGATATATATTTTTTAATAATAATTAAATAGCTTTTTTCCCCCCACTGAATATTCCAAAGACCCCTATAGCACCCCTTTCCTGCACACACTTTGCTTTTTGTCACAGGCCCTATGAATTTTAGCAGCTAATATATAAAATCACAATTCTTATTGGAGGGCGTGTCCCTCTGAATGTCTTAGGTCAGGTGATTACATCCCTGACGTCAGTACACACGTGAAAATTTCGCGTGGCCAGTGGAGGGCGCTTAAGGACCAGTAACGCTCTTCTTGGCTTTTATTTAAATTGGGTCTTTCCCAATAAGCAAACTAGAACTTTTTTTTATAACTTGTCTGAACTCGTGTCATTGCAATCTAATAACATGTATTTTAGAGTCAGTGAATTGTAGCTTTTCAGATTCTTGTGCCCCTTTTCTAAGGAAACCCATCCTCATGTTGGCACGTTCAGTGCAAAAATGCAGATAAATCCATAGGCTTTTCCAAACCACATTTTTGTCTGTGAGATGCTTTACTTATGACCGCTGTAACGTTTTCTCTTGTGTACGTGCTTGAGTGTGTGTCAGCACAGTACAGCTGGTACCCAAGCATTTCCTGTAGCATTACCTTGCCCTACTAACAATACCTTACAGATTCAAATACATGATTTTGATCTAATTTTTTTTTCAGCACAAGTCTTATCCCACATGGACTGTTTGTGTGATAAGTGGGATTTCTTGAATGTTTTTACAACTCAAGTGTCATAACCATGCTTTCATACTTACAGTACGTACAGTATACAGGACATTTCATAACCATTCTGTGCTGCTTTTGAGTGGGTTTCAGTTAATGCTAATGACGTTCTTCTGACGCTACTTGTCTGAGGCGACAGATTTGTGGTTGTCTTTACCTGTTTTTACTTTTATACACTAGTTTGTGTCGGTTTATACTGGTCTGAGAAGGTCCATAGTCAGTTTGTCTCCTCATGCGCCTAAACATATTATTGGAATGTCTCAATTAGAGGTGATTTATGTCACTCCTGCCTAGCTGTTCATCCCATTTCCTGTGACAGCCTATATGTAACATTATAGTATGCCTTTCCCTCCCTTAACAGTTCACTTGTTTTAGTGTCACCCATTTCTCTCTCTCTCTATCATTGTTTTTCAGGGTGATTCAGCAGTTTGGAATCATGTTTTGGGCTGCGGGGAGCCGTATATTAACCGTTTCTGGCCTTGTTGAAAGGAAATTCAGATTGGGTCGATTTCAGACTATAGATGTTTTTCTAAAATACATATTTCATCACATCTGGCTAAAAACGGTATTCTTCCACGCCCACTCATGAAAAGTGCTGAAATAAAATGTCATTATAAATCCTGTGACAAAACTGATTCATCCGATGCTGACGCACACGTATGTTTCTTATGATCCAAATAATGCTGCAAGGGAAGTATACACTCAGGACGGTATACAAATGAGTTAGGATGTAAACCAACAGGAAACTGTAACATTTGACATGAAGCACTAGAACACATAAGTGACATTACAGAGATGAATGTTATTGTTCCAGATGGTAAAGTGTTTGTAAACTTGTCTGGCAGTCCTAATTGTGTTCTTATGTGTATAATCACATTCTGTTGTGGGTTAAACTTACAGTAGAGGTGAGTGTATTCTCAAGTATGCGTATGTGGTTCATAAGTATGTTGGTTCACACTGTTCAGGAATGAGTGTGTGTGTATGTGTGTGAGCATGAGTCAGGGCACTCCCTAACTCGTGGTACTTTGACGTAAAACAGACAAGACCGAACAGGCTGATCCAACTGGGAAAAACACTGAGGTGGGCGGGGCTTCGTACCGGAAACGCACTTAAAAAGACAGCGAACACAAAAATCCAGCTGGGGCTCGGGGTCAGTTATGGGTTCAGGTATCAAACAGCTGTTGCTCATTATTTCTATCAACAAACACAAGCTCTATGAAACTCTGCTTGATCTGTATATTTAGAGTAAAACCATTTGGATAGGCGGAGTTTTGGCATGCGCATAGTGTGCGTTACAACATAAATGAGGAATGGTATTGGTTTTCTCCTTCACTTGTCGCACTTTCCTGTACGTACCGCCCTCTGTTCTGTCTCCTCCCATTTCCGTTCCTTTTGGAACATTTCCTGGGAGCAACTGAATTAGGAAACTCCAGAAAGAAAAAAGAAAACTCTGCTTGAGTCACTCATGTTCCTACTCAATCATGATCAATGTCAACCCGCAGATGTTAAAACCAAAGAACAGAAATATTTAAATTTAATTTAAAAAAATCAGTAAAGGAGTAGAAAACTAATAAACAAAACAGACTTTTTAGGTGGAAATCCGGTTGTTTTATTGTGCTTCAGTATTTTGAAAAGAAATGTTTGAGGCACTAGCATTGTTCTCAAACCTAGTGAGCATTTTAAGGCATCAAGGCTGGCAAGATAATTATAAATTATTATAAATAGGGCTACTTGAAAATCGTTCAAAACTGAAAAGTAAAGACTTATGTGCAATTAAAAATGCACTGTTTTGCGCTATGTATGTTTGTTTGTTAGAGAAGCAACGTGCTAGCATAGCCTCATGTTAGCATCAAACTCTATTGAAATCAATGGCAAATTGAATCTCCCATAACGCTCTTTGTGTGGCTGCCGTTAGCTTAGCAAAATGCTAATATCAATCTCAACTGCAAGTTGATTCTTCTGTGGCAACAGTCAAAACTGTCTGTCTAGCTATAGCTCGCGTTTATAGAGAAAAACAATTATAAACAGCAAAGTGGTAAAACGTGATATGCAGAGACAAAAAATGCAAGGTCTCGAAACAGGTTTTAAAAAGCTAAACTTCTTTGAACTTGAATGGCGCATTTTTAGAACACCATATGCGCCAAAAAAGGATCAAAAAGAAGGGTACTTTGAGTTTAAAATAATGAAAAATGCTGTTTAACGCATTGTGTGTATCTGTGTATTTTTATGCTTATTAGAGTATCTTGTCATTATTTTAGCTGAATGCTAGCAAGTTGAGTCCCTGTGACACTAAATGAGTGGTGTGTAGAGTTTGCTGCCTATAATGCTGCAGTCTATGTTGGCAGTCGACAGGAAGGCAGCTCACTAGGTTTTGGAGTTGGAACCCACTGAAACCAGCATGAACTATGTAACCCTCAGATTATCCCCATTAAAGTAAGGTCAGTGTATACAAAATAAGTTTTTGCCATTATGACTGGAGCAAAGCAGCTAAAATATCCTCGCAAGTTCCATTATTGCACTTGTTTATGCTTAAGTAAATGGAAAAAAAAACAACAAAAAACTGCTGCTGGCCATTATGTTTTGGGAGGCTGATGGTCTGTTTGAGGGCACCCCTCAACCGCATCTTGTTTTTTTGAGGTTGAGTTTCCTCGGCAACAAGCGCGTGCACTGTAATTTCCTGTTGCTATGTACGCTGCGTGCGCATGCACTCCACTGCAGAGCTTACGTAAAAAGCTAAGCTCGGTGCTTCCCCTTCTTTAGGACAAGCGCTTCCTTCCTCACGCGCACACAAATGCTGTGACCTGCTTAAAAAATTGAGATCTTCCACAACAAGTGTCCTATCGTTCACCACCTTTACATCACAGTCGTCATATCGACGCTTTGTGCGATTGACAGGGGGATGTTTTTATACGCAGAATAGGAAGCGCAAAACAGCATGTTCTCGTACCCTCTGAATCTTCGAAGGCAGGCCTGCTGATGTCTTGCAGAAAATTGTGTGTGCATTTGTTTGATCACCCATTAGTCTATTTCAAATTAAGTGCAATTTAATATTTTATGGGGTTCATTATGGATAGGGCGAATAGGGCGAGGGCCTCCAAAACCTCAGGCCACAGATAAATAGTACAAACTGTGACAACTAGGGCCCTTGGGGCCCCTCAGCACATTCAGAACAAGCTGACTACTGTGGCCCCTGACTGCATTTTTTATTTTTCTAATGGTATCTTAACAAAAACACACATTTTCTAGTTTGTTTAGCAAAATCGTCCTTGTTATTTTCCCTACGCTGTTAGAAACAATGTGCTAAAATTGTAGCCTGACAAGCCAGACCCACATCAAGATGTTGGGTCTGGAAACTCACCATTGACAGGGCTCAACCCAAGGGGCGGGATAAACGGTTGTCTTTCAAATTCCCTCTGCACGCAATTGGATAGCGCCATGACCGCCACAAACAAACAGAGAGAAGAAGAAGGTGAAGCCGAGCTAACGTTAGTTGATAGACTTTCGCCGTATCCGGTAGGCAAATTTCCGAACATATATTTCTCAAAGAAAAGCTTAACTCCAAGTCTTCCAGAGTCATGGCCAAAGCCGATTCAAAAGACCGCTGTTCGTCAGCTTTGTTTACGAGTAGCACGCAGATCCTTCGCAACTCTGCCGTGACGTGCCGTCATTATGTTAAGCCCGCCCACCGACTCTACACACGCTGTGATTGGCCTGACCAGAGTTTGGCTTTTCCAGCTCTCAGGTCTACCGTGAGTTACTAGACTACACTCGCGGCAAAATAAATTTTCTGCCGCTAGGGTGCGTCTAGATTTCTAGGGTACTAAAATTGTACACTTGCTACAATTGTACAACACCACAAAGACTACAGTCAACGGCCGACTAGCATGAGAGGAAATAACTCTATACCAGCAGATGACAGTAGTCTGTAAACAACCATTACCATTTTGAATATTAATCATGTTGATTATGTCGCTATGAAAACATTGACATATCGGAATGCTCAGGTAAGATGATGTAAAATCATCTTTTGCTTTCCTTCTTTCACACTGGTTTGCTAAACTGAACAGCAATTCAGAGTGATCTCTCTCACTAGCTGAGTTTCCATCCAAAAGTTTCCATCCAATCTTTTCAAAGTTTGCAAAAAACAAACAAACAAATGCGAATTAAGTGTTTCCATGCAAGTTGTTCGAGCGGATGAAGGTGGTATTGGTAACCTAGTAACAACAGTAAATGAAACGCCATCAGCTGAAACAGCCGATTAGTCACATGGGCGTTCAATCTCCCATTATTCGCATTAACTCTTTTTCGCACTGTTCAAAAACCATCTCAAATGAATGTAAAAACTTTTTTTTGTGAATTAAGGGGAAATTTGGCGTTTCCATCACTCGTTTCTGATGTAATACTTCAAAATGTGCATAAAAATATGGTGATGGAAACCCTACTGACTGCCCGACGCCATTTCAACATGCTCAGCTGGCCAAACAGCCACGACAGGGTTTGACTCAACGGGACCAACAGTGTGGAACACGCTGCAAAAACTGAGCTGACAAACTTTCAACGATGGCCCAACTTTGGCTGATGGTTGGCTTAGTGTGTCACGACCTTAAGGGGCCCTATATGGGACAATGACATACCTAGAGGCCTCGTGGGACCATGATCATGCCCAATTTACCCGTCAGCAATCTGGCATTTAGTGTTTTGGCCAGAAAAGCCCAAAAAAGGTTATTGGGTCACTTCTGTCTCTCTCTTTTCTTTTAAACCACATGTCTTGTGCGATCACAGTTAGGCCACCCCCACTCATGTATGTCAGTTTTCAATTACATTTTCCATTCTGTTTTACAGCATGACTAAACCTCTTTTGAGAAGACGTGACTTAGCAGCTATCTTCGCAGGTGCAGTGCAGCCCATGACAGAGAACCCACAATGGTCCAACACAAAATCATCTTGTGGTTTCCTCCTTGTAATTCATTGAGGGATCTTTCCCAGATTGCATCAGGGGCATATGTGAACCACATTAAGAGTTCAAGCGGAAATGAGCTGATTGTAATTAACTTTGTTCATTAGTTAGTGTTTACTGGAGTTTAGAGCTTTTAGTATCAACTGCCTAAAATAAAAATAAAGATCGCTTAGGGATGTTTAATCTGTGTCTTTCATACTGACCCATGATAAGTTACTCTGCTTTAAAACACACACACACTTCTTTGTGGGAACTCTACTACAAACTGTATATTCTATCCCCTTACACTAAACCTACCCATCACACAAAACTTTCTCATTCTGTATGATTTATAAGCTTGCTTTCTCATGGGGACCTCAATTTAGCTCCCCACGGTGACACGAGTCCCCATTAGTCAGTGTGCATTCAGGTTGAAGTCCCCACCGGGATAGAAAACATGCACACACACACACACATGCGCAAAATGCTGTAATATTAGCATGGAGTATTACTGTGTATGCAAAGCGGTTTATGTGCAATAGAGCCCTGTCAACCTTGATGCATATTCTTCTAACTAAATCTGAGTCATGCGTCTGGCTGTAAAGGGTGTGTCTGGAGTTTCAGGAGTGTTCAGTAGGGCAGAGTGTGTTTCTGGGATCTTAAACTGGGCTTTGTTGTATTATTCTTTCCTCTATTCAGACAAAGTAAGATTAAACATAAGTAATCATAGGGGTTTTGCGCTCACATTTTAAAATGCTACATTTCCTCATAACACCCTGCATCATAACACAAGACAGCTTAGCACTGCAGGAAGTTGTAGAGTCTACCTGGGGTCAGAGAGTGAGATAACCCAAAGTCAAGGTCTGACCCTATGTGTGTAATCATTCTCAGGTTTTTAAAGTTCAAATGCATACATTGTAAAGAGGGAGGGATCTTCATTATTCAAGAGCTTAAAAGCCAATATGTCACCAATTGTGTCCACAGTGGTCCTTATCCAAAGTCCAATCAAATGTTTGTGAAGTCACCCATTACTGACCAAGATATCAACAACTTGCTTCTTTTTGCATAGTGAATATGTACACTCAAAGGCCTACATTTAAGTATTAAATCGAATCAAATCGAATTTAAATTTCCATTCATTTGGATTTTACAAGTTTAACATAAATATATTTAATGTGATGCATATTTGTCAGTCATACATAAATGAAACTAAGGTTTCTGTAGTAGTACTTTAAATTAATTTTGTTTTAAATACACAGGCTTGTATCATTATCATCAATCTATCCAGTTTGTTTCAAACTCATACATTTTAACTAACTGAATATTGCTTTTTCCACAGCTAACCATATTTTGATTTTTTTAACTGAATGTAATGTTCACAATAAACAGATTTATGCTGATTCTAAGCAATCTTACCAAATGCATTTTGAAAATATGATTATTTAAATAAACCCAAACAGATGCAAATAGTTAATAATAAACTATGCATGACTGACATTTATAGATAAAGTTTATTTTAAAACTGTGTAGTCCAAATGTATTTCAAAAGCATAAATCTTAAATTTAGTCCTTTTCGAGCATATTTGTTGATATAAAGAAGATTCAAATCTATATTATACATTTTCTGAAGATAATGGTTTGCATCCAAAATATGGCTCAGATTCCTCCTCCGATATATATGTATGGGATTTTCCCAGCTATTTTATCATCTACCAGGTGAAATCTGTAAGTCTGATCCATTCGAAGAGTTATAGCACTCCTCACTTCAACAAGCTGCACAGTCTTATGGCCATATAGCATACCACCACACCACCACAGTTTATTAGTTAGACTTAGTGGTGGTTAGCAATAATAATAGTTACACTTGCTAATAAAAAAAAATTGAAGGAGATGCATTTGTCATTAAATGCACACGGCAACCTTCACCGCTCATGTGTTGAGAGCTTTCAGAGTCAGTTAAATTCTGACTTGCATCTTTTTTTCCTGCACTCTTGCTCTTTGCGTTCTCTTGTTCACATTATCTCTGCAGGAAGGAAGAGATCCAATATAGTGATGTGGGTTGAGTGCCACGGTCTGTTTGTGAGACAGTTAAGATTCCATCACGTGAGTTTAAGAGAGGTTATACGTACATGCACACGCAAACCAATATCAGTACCCTCTGAGTCTGACTGTGGCCTATTTTGAGCCGCCTGCACTGATTGCCTATCTCATGTTTAGAGGTGAAGAGAGCAGATGCAACCTTTACGTTGGAGCCCCTCGCATACTCGGCAATGGAGAGATGGCAGATAGAAATATGCGTTTGTGAGAAAGATACAGTGACATCATCAGTGCAAGGAACCGATCACTCTCAAAAAGCACTGCGTAGTTTTGGGCTACTGCGACAACAGAAAGTCTGAGGCCTCAAGCGTAAATAGATCAAAGTCTTAATTGTCTTACGGATGCTTTGAGATTTATTAGTCTCAAACTATTTCAAATCAAAATGTGATGGACTATTGCATAAGGCAAATATCTCTATAATTACTGCTCATATTTAGTCCTGTACTGATTGTGCAATGAACATGAATGATACCTTAAATCATGTAGCTTACTTAGAGGAGTGCTATTAATTTTCTAAGCAATCAGATTTATGAATTTCACCTTGCGTATAATAAATGAGGTGAAAAAAAAACATCTAAAAACTTACAGTATACCATTCAAAAGTTTGGTGTCTGGAAGATTTTTTGGCAACACTTTACAATAAGGTTCATTGGTTAACATTAGTTAACTGCATTAGTTAACATGAACTATGAACTGCACTTTTAAGGCATTTATTTATATTTGTTAATGTTCATTTCAACATTTACTAATGCATTATTCAAAACTTGTTAACAACAGCTTGATTTTTATTAACTAACTTTAACAAAGATGAACTAATGCAGAACAGAGGTGTTGTTCATGGTTAGTTCATGTTAATTAATGCATTAACAAATGTTAACTAATACAACCTTATTGCAGTGTTACCGATTTAAAAAACATTTTTTTTTATAAAGAAGTCTCTTATGCTCACCAATGCTGCATTTATTTGATCAAAAGAACAGGAAAAAAGTAATATTGTGAAATATTATTACAATTTAAAATTGTTTTCTATTTTAATATATTTTGAAATGTAACTTATTACTGTGACGGCAAAGCTGAATTTTCAGCAGCCTTTACTCATTCATTTCTCCTCCATGATTTCAGTATCACATGATCCTTCAGAAATCATTCTAACGTGCTAATTTGGTGCTCAATATACATTTCTTATTATCAATGTTGAAAACAGTTGTGCTGCTTAATGTGTTTGTGTAATGTGTTTGTGTTTTTCACACTGCACTTAACCCAGGGTTATTGTCGTTCTAAATTCTGCTTTTAACCCCGGGTAAAGGAACGTTTCACACTTGTACGGGGTTAGCACCGCTTTTTATCCGGGTTTATGAAACACGGCTTTTGCAGTGTTAACCCCGCATTGCGGTGCTTAACTTGTACAGTATGAAACGATGTGGTCTTAGAATGTTAAAGCTAGACGCTTAGCAACAGACAAACAATCGCCTGCATATTTGCGTCCTTTGTACAGTCGCTGCTCATTGTAGCTATATATAAACAGTAAATTCAGCGTTTGAGAGGAAAAATGTTGAATGCTGACGGAAAAAGCAACAATTTGTGACCGTTTCATTCTTACCTATACTATATTGCCAAATGTTTTGGGACACCTGCATTTACATGCACATGAACTACAATGACATCCCATTCTTAATCCGTAGGGTTTAATATGGAGTTGGCCCACCCTTTGCAGCTATAACAGCTTCAACTCTGTTTTCAACTGTTTTCTACAAGGTTAGGAGTGTGTTTATAGGAATTTTTGACCATTCTTCTAGAAGTGCATTTGTGAGGTCAGGCACAGATGTTGGACAAGAAGGCCTGGTTTGCAGTCTCCGCTCTAATTCATCCCAAAGATGTTCTATCGGGTTGAGGTCAGGACTCTGTGTAGGCCATTCAAGTTCCTCCACACCAAACTCATCCATGTCTTTATGGACCTTGCTTTGTGCACTGGTGCGCAGTCATGTTGGATCAGGAAGGGGCCATCCCCAAACTGTTCCCACAAAGTTGGGAGCATGAAATTGTCCAAAATGTCTTGGTTTGCTGAAGCATTAAGAGTTCCTTTTCACTGGAGCTAAGGGGCCAAGCCCAAACCCTGAAAAACAACCCCACACCATAATCCCCCCTCCACCAAATTTTACACTTGGCACAATTCTCCTGGCAAACGCCAAACCCAGACTCGTCCATCAGATTGCCAGACAGAGAAGTAAGATTTGTCACTTCAGAGAACATGTCTCCACTGCTCTAGAGTCCAGTGGTGGCGTGCTTTACACCAATGCATCCGACACTTTGCATTGCACTTTGTGATGTAAGGCTTGGATGCAGCTGCTTGGCCATGAAAACCCATTCCACGAAGCTCTCTACACACTGTTCTTGAGCTAATCTGAAGGCCACACAAAGTTTGGAGGTCTGTAGCTATTGACTCTGCAGAAAGTTGGCGACTTCTGCGCAGGTTGGCAACCTATCACGGTACCACGCTTGAATTCACTGAGCTCCTGAGAGTGACCCATTCTTTCACAAATGTTTATAGAAGCAGTCTGCATGCCTAGGTGCTTGATTTTATACACCTGTGGCTGATTTGGTAAATGATTTGGAGGGGTGTCCCGATGCTTTTTTCGCAATATAGTGTATATAGTTCCAAGTATCCATTCAGTATAAACTCGATAGTACACTCGATAATACGAGGACGTGTGATGATAGAGCTTTTATGTAAACAGGTCACGTGATGCGTTCATCCAATCAATGACACTGATCCTACAAATATGCAAATAAAAAAGTTAACCCAAGGTTTAGGAAAGTACAATGTGATACGCCAGTTTATGAATACCCAGGATTCATTTTTAACCCTGTAAAATAATGTGTAATTATTTTTTACAAGAGAAAAAGATATATTTGAAAAATAAATCAGAATGACAAAACAGAGACATGTAAATGCTGGGTTAAAAACAACCCAAGTTTTGTTGAAATTTTCTACCCAACTTGAGTTGTTTTTAACCCAGCAGTTTTAAGAGTGTAGGTGGGCTGTTTTGACTAAGCAAACACCTAGCAACCATAATGCACTAAATACCACTTCCACAGCACGCAGTAATTTACGCTGGTAAGCACCGCTCACATATTCTTCAGAAAAACTGTGAAAATCTAATTTTCTGTTGATTTCTGTATTTAGCAATGTGATTCTTTGAATAAAGAAAACAGAACTATAACTGGTCATTTGTATGCTCAAGCTTATATTTCACACGCTCACACATTTGCATGCAACAGTGACATTATTTTCCAGTTCATGATTGATTGATTTTTATCAATCACACTGATCTCCAAGATAATCTTCAAACATCCAAACACGAACATGTACACAACATGTTTGATCTGCAGGCCAGGGCCTTAATGGGATACTGGGATTTTTGTCCATAAAATGAAAGTCAATGGGGTCCAATGTGATTTTGGACCCCATTGACTACCATTAACATGTTGTGTTCTACAGAAGAAAGTTTTGAACGATATGAGGATGAGCAGAATGTTTGATTGAAATAGCTCTTTAACCATAAACCAAAGTTCTCCATGTAGTGGTATGCTGATTAAGGTTACCAAGTCTGACCAATTTAGATATTAGTGTTCGGTACTAGTTTTATGGCATATTAAAGGATCAAGTGGGTAATTATGACACCTAAATGTGTGGCTAGTGATGGCCGTAGTGGCCTGATCACTGTTCTGTTCTATTCTGTTGTTTTGCAACAACAGGAAGGCTGTCAATTACTCAACCGTGTCCTGCATGATGCGAGCGGTACGACCCAACATCGTGGCGGTCGTCGTGAGCCACTGCGCAAGCGTCACAAGGCAGAATAGCAGAAGTGCAACAGTGTCGAAATCTGGGCCAGTGTCCTGCTGGGTCATGGCTCCACCTCTTACGGCCATTGTGGACGCCCGAGTTCCCGGCAGCCGCGCCGCAAGGACCCCCGGATGTTCAAAGCCAGCGTCATTCACTCGAGCCCAGGCAAAAGAGAAGAACGGCGACAGAAAGACCAAGAGAAACAGGGAAGTGGTGGATGAATGAAAGCTTTTGCCATTGGTACATCACAGCACTTTCAAACTGCTGACCTCATCCCCACCCTCAAACCTACTTTTCTACTCCAAGTAGTAGACCACAATGATTCTATAGTCATCTTTCTCCTTCTTTAGATGGTTAAATGGTATAATTGGACTCTTAATAAGCCTCATTCGGATGCAGGTTCGAGTCGGACTTAAACCACATCTAAGTCCTGTTTTAACTCTCTACGTGTACTTTCCTATTGCTACTGCAATGTATTGTGAAAATAAAGGCAAAAAACTAACCTAAAAAAATGATATACTTGTATCTTGTCAACAGTGTGTACCTACAATAGAGTATATTCCTGTTGACATGATGCCTTTTGACCATTTTTCAATTAAAAATTAATCATTTTTTAGCATCACTCATGCCATAAAGGTGACGTTGACCACTTGGGAAGGTGTCAGAAACTCATTGACTATTAATGTGTCTGCCAGGGATTGTTCACCTTTGATATGTTGGCCTTGTTTGTTGCAACAATGCTGTTGTTAATATTTAACCACAGCATTTTATATTGGGACAGTATCAGCTGGCTTTCAGAGTCAAACTTTCAAACTTTTCAAACCAAGAGGCCTGAGAAGTTTGTTTTGCAATGAAGACCAGCTGAGAGAAATTCTTTTCTTTTAAAATGTGTTTTCAAGGAAAAGGCCATTTAAGGGAAGTGAGAGGAGAACCACATGCTAAAAATATGCAGAATCTGTTTGATTTAATTGAAAACATTTGATTTTGCTATGGTTAAGATTTCAGCGCCAAACTGTAATTCTAAAGAAGCAGATCATGACCAAGACACAATAGCTTAAGGCCATATGAGATTTTTTTTTTCATTGTTTCTAGGTAAGATGCACGAGTGCGTAGGATGAGGGCTTGACAATCCAGTGTAGGCTGGATCATATTAGTATCAGCAGGTCGGCTGGCAGCGTGACGCAGCAATTCGTTTACTGACAGACGTTACACTACTGACGGTAAAGTCCTGCCTGGAAGCGGGTGGGGCATTGCTCTCTAGTAAAAGGGGAAAAGAAACTTGTAATCCTGACAATGGAAACCCCTGTGTTAGCAATCAACAGTGCTCAAGAGACTAGGACACAAACTAAATAAACAAAGCGAACTGGAACCAAAATATTACAATGATGTAATATTTCAAAATGCGTAATGTAATTCACAGGCACAAAGTATTATTATTTGTTTGCCATTTTCTGCTTAGTCTGGCATTAACAAAGCAATCATCTCAAGAAAAGTAAATAAAGTCCAGAAAAATCTTATTCAATAGATTCAAATAGTCTATGGCAAGTTTTTGCTGGCTCTTGGTTCATATTAGAAATATGAACACTTTCAGATTTAGATGGACTCTGGTTGTGTTGGACTAAAACAACTGTATTAAATGAGAGTATCTAAGACAGCAGTACACATGCAACAACACTTGCATGCACAGATGGAGAAGGAAGTTGGAAGTGTTGAGCAACTCAGATCCTCCTGCACTATAGGACGACGTTGTGAAATACACTGTTCAAAACAACACCCTTTTCCTCCTTTTAGAGATCAGTTTCTCACTGTTCTACAGGTTCCCCAAACATCAAACAAAATGTAAAACTAAAATTTTCAAGCAAACTGTGAGTGTGGTGCAATCAGCATGTAGGCAATTCATTACGAAAGACAACCATTTATTTCACACAATAGGTTATATATATATATATATATATACTGCTGTACCGAACCCGTACCGAACCGTGATTTCAAAACTGAGGTACGTACCAAACTGTCAGTTTTGTGTACCATCACACCACTAATATATATATATATATATATATATATATATATATAAGAATAAACATGAATGAACAATTTGCATATATATATATTAGTGGTGTGATGGTACACAAAACTGACAGTTTGGTACGTACCTCAGTTTTGAAATCACGGTTCGGTACGGGTTCGGTACAGCAGTTATACAAAATGGCTTTTTATTTATTTTGATTGGTTTACTGAAAAAAGTGTCTGTCCTTAAATTAACTAATTAATGACATTGTTTAGTTGACAAGCAGTTTTGAGGTATTTCCGCCATTGAAACACTGATTGAGCGATTACACCATATATGATATGTGACAGTAAGTTGTAATTTATCCTCAACATACCTTCAGATGTTCATTCATGTTTATTCTTTAGGAAGAAATGATCGATCGCGCGGCCGCTTGAACTGTGATCAGTGATCAGTCACGCCACATTAAAGAGCGTCAAAACGGCATTTATCGTTTGAACTTCGTGATAAAATGGACTGATATATATACACAGGGTTGGACAATGAAACTGAAACACTGGCCAATATAGTGTAATTATGGTGTATAGTGCAATTCACTGATTCTTCTCTGATTTTACATTCCATCAGTAAGAGCAGAGTGTGAACTGTTTGTCGGGAGCTCCACAGAGTCAATATTCATAGGGCTATAGCCAAAGCTTTGGTCACTCGTGTCAATGCCAAAATTCGGTTTCATTGGTGCCAACAATGCAAATCTCGGGCTGTGGACAATGTGAAACATGTTTTTTTCTTTGATGAGTCCACCTTGTCTTTCCCACATCCATGAAGAAACCCCAAAAAGGCTTAACACCCAGACTGAAGCACAGGTGGATCAGTGATGGTTTTTGCTGCAATATCATGGCCAGTCCCTTCTGTGCTTGATGGGCCAACTAACTGCCAAGGACTACCGAAATATTCTGGAGGACCATGTGCACCTGATTCAAACATTTAAAAAGGGTGTGGTGCATCAGCATGATAATGCACCAATACACAAGCAGCAAGACTTGTGAGAGAATGGTTTGATGAACATGAAAGTGAAGTTGAACATCTCCCATGGCCTGCACAGTCACCAGATCTAAATATTTTTGAGCCACTTTGGGATATTTTGGAGGAGCAAATTAGAAAATGTTTTCCTGCACCACCATCTCGTAGTGACCTGGCCACTGTTTTGTAAGATTGGGAATGGGTCAAAAACCTTCTGCACTGTGATGAACTGATGATTGGCCACAAAAGGAGACCCTACACCATACTAAGTTTCATTGTCCAACCCATATATATATATTATATATATATATATATATATATATATATATATATATATATATATATATATATATATATATATATATATATATATATATATATATATATGGGTGTGTAATGTTTTAGTGATTTTCTATCAGCTCAGCTGATGTGTATGTTGGTGTAAGACCACAGTGTCTCACACACAAGAGGAACCTTTATACAAGAAGTTTAGATGCTGCTGATCACAAGTTCAGATTACCCACTGATACATTAATTTAAGCCCTCTCTCTCTCTCTCTCTCACTCTCCCACCTTCCATTGTCATGTTGATGAACTGTTCCTTGTCTACCTACTTACTCTCCTCCCTGACTGACAGGTCATTCAACCTGTCCATCAGGTTTCATTTCCTTCTGCAGGACTCAGACGGTCACACCTCAACAGCTAATTTTCCGTTACCAAAGAAGAAATCCCAACAATAAATTTCACATAAAAATAGATTAAGCAGGTACTCTGATATGCTATGTAAATAGTAATATATTTGTATGTGTAATTAAATTTTTTAAAGAATTGAATTAGGTCCACCTTTGCTAGATTTAAATTTGTATGGGTTTATATCTCATATATACATATATTTTGTGTTATGTATCAGTCATCCGTGTATTATATTTATTTAATTTTTTTAACACAAGACATAATAAAATGCCCCTATGTGGCCTAAATGCCCTTAGGCCTGATGTTGATTAAATCCCCCTCGTATTGATCATTTCTCTTATCTAAATCTTCATTTTCACTCAAATCCAACCATATCACTGTTTGCTTGTCCACGACAGCCTGTAATCCATGCCCATGTTTAATGTCTAGTTATCTCACCGTGACATGCATGCTTTCTGTTGAGTAAACTGAGTGTTTGTATGTGTTTGTGTGTTTTGAGGGTCTAGAAAGTTCAGTGCTTATCTAGCCTTGAACCAGTCTTTAACGGACCGCTGAACTCTTTGGATTGTTGACCCTGCCTGTGTATTTTAGATAACTGTACCTCTAAGTGACTCATGAACACAGATTTCAAAAGATCTCCAAATATCCAGTCACGAAACAGGAGGTTTCTATCAAATAACTGTAAATGATTATCGTGTCTTCATGTGTATATACAGGCAACGTTTCAAATGTATATGTCCTGATAAAAAGAGAGTATTAAAGGTAAAGTGAAACCATACACTGCATAGTGGAAACTGAATCTCAGCAGCTGTGGGTGGGTGGGTGCTAATATGTTTTGACAGCAGTAATAAAATGCGTTTAGACA